>NC_059391.1:10635000-11235000 GCF_019703515.2 Myxocyprinus asiaticus
AGACAAGGACATCATATCAAGGAAAACTCATGTTGTTACAGCTATAATTACATTGTTTTACAATGGCAGCACAATATAAACTTATAAAGCAGATGGTAACCACGGTCCAGGGCAAAAAAACTCTAGAAAGTGACAAAAATGCGGCAGTTTTCAATGTGGGGGCAACAAATGCCCCTTTAGTGAGTTCCTCTGATTTGTAGTCAAACATTTGATACGTTTCATTATATAATATTATAGTGTTTCATTCTTTTCATTCATTGTATTCTATAGCTAGTTGTAGGTTCAGTGCCTTAGCAGACAGCACAGTAACCAGTCTGTGTCAAATATCTGTATTTGAGGGAGTGTTGTTGAATGCACAGCTAATTTGAAGTGTTTTTTGAGGAACAAAATACATAAAATAAAAATTAAATTGGCTCTGATAATCATAAATGTGAAGAAAACACTCCCAACAACCTTATGAAACATGAGACAATTACTTGGCTATCTGCTGTGATGGTAGACAGTAGATAGCTGTCTAACATCTATCATAGAGATTGGCAAATTAAAGGTGCACATGTCATCTTATATTTACACTGACACCTAGTGGCCTGGATGCAGCAACATTCAAACGCAATAGTTTTTAGTTACTGATGGCAATGTAAAAAATTCACAATTCACAGTCAGCCATGATTACTTTAATCAATGAGTGAAAGTGTCAAATAACAGGATGGTTACTGAGATTAAACGAGTCGTATTTGGCTGGTCATGTGATTCTAACATGGCAGCCCCCATGTGTGATCCCTCTCCATGAAGAATAAAACAGCTTTTATAAGGCTACTAATATAAATGGAGTCTTCATTTTAATGTGAGTGATCATGATTTCCTAAATATGTTCCAAATTACAATTAATTTCTTAATTGTACAGCTTTTTTAATGAGGAAATAAATTACTTAGTGCACCTTTAAATGTATTCTAGCAATGTGCTAATTGTGTTGATATTTTATGCATCATGGCCACTTTTGTATTTGACGTTGATTTGATTTTATAGGTAACATCCATAATATGCTCAGATTGAGAATTTATTTGAATTGATTCAATTGAAGTATTTGACATCATTTATGACAAACTGTTTTATATTAAGTTTATTTTAGGAGCACATTTTCCCCCTTAATAAAAAGTTAATTTCTAACACTAAGAGTGGCAATGTGCTTTTTTTTTTTAAATATTTTTATTTAATATCATAATGGTAAATGGACATGACACATTCCAGGAAGCAAACTTTAATTTCTTTGGCCTCTGCCCCCTGTTGTGCTATTTTCAAGCCTTCAAAGAGCTGATTAAGTTGGAATCATGCTGGTTACTATAATCAAAAATTATTTTATAGTCATAATTCCTTTGCATTAAAACTCCTATAGATTTTAATTAAAAACATTATATCTGAAACTTACATTAAGAGGAGTATTGGAAGACATCAACCACACTTAAAAATGTAAACCAAAGGTAGATACAGTGAATGTAGAGCCAAAGGAACAAAGCAAACATCCTGTGATTCATTTTAAATGAATAATGGAGCATACCAACGTGAAGCTCTTGGGGGAGGCCGCCCATCTCTTTACAGTGGTGAGTGGCCACTCCTGCACCACTTCTTTGGTCTTCTCATCCACCCGCATCACTGACTCTTTGGTAATGCCCAGTAGACGTGGAACCAGCTTATTCTTGCTTTTCATCTTTTCCTGTTTAAAAATAACACATGGCCATTTGTTTATTGTGTGGTGAGTGCTGAAATATACAATGAGATGCTGATTGCTGACTTCATTTCTGTATTTATATGTTTGCTTAATTTGTTTTACTCATTAATCATGTTGAAAAAAGTGTCACCTTGCACACATGCCTTTTTTGATTTTTATTTCTCTCTACCACGTTCATTGCAGAATGAAAGGACAGACACAATTCAAACATTTTTAAGCGATAGTTTAAGAACGTGAAATTATTTTGGACTAAACAAGAAAATGCGCAACAGAATATACTGTAACATACCATGTGTTGTTTTGAACAACAATACATTATAAATGACAGTGAATAACAAATTCAAAATATTAAAATATCTACTCCAGCTTCTCTTTTTAATATTGTTTGTATTCTTTTATTCTTCGTTATTTTTCATATTTCACTTTAATTCTTAAAGGAATAGTCACTCAAAAATGAAAATTCCTTCATTTCCTCACTCTCATGCCATCCCAGATGTGCATGACTTTCTTTATTCTGCTGAACACAAACAAAGAATATTTCATCTCTGTTGGTCTATTCAATGCAAGTGAATGGTGACTAAAACTTTGAAGCTCCAAAAAGCACAAAGGCAGCATAAAAGTAACCCATAAGACTCCAGTGGTTAAATCTATATCTTCAGATGTGATATGATAGGTCTGGGTGAGAAACAAATCAATATTTAAGTCCTTTTTACTATAAATCTCCACCTTTAACCAGCCCCGACCAGTAGGTGGCGATACGCACAAAGAATATCACCAAAAAAACAAAAGAATGTGAAAGTGAAGATTTATAGTAAAAAAGGACTTAAATATTGATTTTTGTTTTTTTTTAACCCTCACCTAACATCACTTTATAAGACATGGATTAAACAACTAGAGTCTTATGGATTGCATTTATGTGCTTTTGGAGCTTCAAAGTTTTGGTCACCATTCGCTTGCATTGTATGAACCAACAGAGCTGAAATATTCTTTAAAAAAATATTTTTATTCTGCAGAAGAAAGAAAGTCATACATATCTGGGATGACTTGAGGGTGAGTAAAATTTGTATAAGCTGTGATTCTGCTAAAATTGAGACATTCTTGAATGTTTTATATTCAACCAAATCCTCTATTGATCAATGTATTTTCATTATAAGAATTTGCAGGTCTAAGTGCACGAAACTTAAACATTGGTACACAACGAAAGCTGAAAGTTCTTCACATACTTGCGAAAGCTTTCCCTTTCCCGCATTTGCATGCATATGAATAAAACACAAAATTTATTGTGACCACACTTTTACTGACTGTCTGGTTAAATAAGTAGATATTTGCATACTTTTCACTATTATACTGTAAGTAAAAAAGTACATAATGCAGTAATAATATTAATGCATGCACATTTAACCCTTAAATGCATGGCAATTTTCCCAAACACTCTTACATATTTGGGTCTTTAGAGACCCGGCACTTATATCTATCAAAAATGGATGTACAAAATGCCCAGATAGTGTCAAATTCTCAAAATATTTTCAAGACAATTAGAAAATAATAAAATAAAATATATTTTGATGTTTTAGTTTCATAAATCAAACATATAATGCAACAAATCAGGACAAATCTAGAACAGGATTCATGACTTTCACACTGAAATTTCATGAGATTACATTTCAAACACAAAACACATAATATACACATAAGCTACACATAAATTACACATGCATTTTCTCAGGCACTTATTGAGTCTAAATAGATGCACAACTTACATTATTTCAGTAGTACACCCAAATGGTAATAGTCATATTATACTGTTCATGTGTTACACTTGCTATAGTTTATTCAATGTTGTTTCTACATCAGCTAGCAATGTCAAATGTAAATCAAATCAATCACTGAAACATCAGCACCACCTTGAGTAAGAAATAACATGTATAATATGTATGTGTACATGCATATGGGATAGTGATATTTCACCACTGTTGGTAATACGTTGTTGCACAGAGCATCAGTGTGATACAGTATTTATTTGTATAAATATAGTACTCATTTCTCTTGTAATAAACGAGAAATATATATCCTGTGATAGTAAACTTAAATAGATTTGAAATAATCATAAAAAATATAATTTATGGAAGTGCAGAAAAAACCCAATACTCTTACATACCTCGGGTCTCTAAAGACCTTATACACATTTTGGTACTTAAACCATTAAAATTATTATTATATTTTTATTTATTTTGTTGTTGCAATTTATTTTTTGTGCTACACTCATTATAAAAGATAGACTGAGGAATACTAAAGAGGTGTGGGAACAAATCATATGCAAATTGTGATTTACTTAATGAATCCATCTTCTTTCCGTCTGGTTGATCAGGGTTGCATGTGCAAAGCTAACAGAGTGAATCAGGCAGTGCAGCTGGCACACAGTGCAGATGGCATCCAGCCAGGAGGTTCGGACCGCCACACAAATATATAATAATAAAACGCTGAACATTTTAAAATGACCTTTTTCCCTGTACATTCCTCGGCTATTGTTTTCACCTGAAGGTCAAACATAAGTTGTGATAAGTGCATGTTATAAATAATGGCTTACCTCACTGCAAAACCTGCTCATATTGTTCACGGTAATTATGTTCAAATGGCCTCCCTTTTCAAGGGTAATATTTATTTACTGCGAGGAAAAATAGATTTTTTAAAAAGATGTTCATTGTATAATTGTCCCCATCAGTCAGGGATGGTGCTTTTTCGCAGTCAAAGCAGTGCAATCTATTTTTAAGTGCTGTAAATTTAAAACTCGGCACTTAGCAACATACTGCTAATGACCTGAAACTGATCCTTGAGTGAGCAGCTTATAAATCTTTCCCTGCTAAACAAAGTAAAAATGCTTAACAGTCCTAAAATATAAACCTTACCAGAAAAAAAAAAAAAAAAAAAACAACAACCTTCTATTAAGACTGTATTTATAATGCATTATAGAAGTATTCTTCATCAAACAGTACACACAAACCATTTTAGTTCCATAGTGTGATGTATCTCAGAGACAGGATACTCACCATGAAAAACTGTAGGATGGGACTTTATTTTAACCATCAGGAATTGATTGGTTCATGAAAAGTGGTCTCTACATTGAGTCATTTTGATAGATACGGAGACAAATTTTGGTTTCTTTGGGAATAACACGCATTGATGTATCGTGCACAATAAGTCCAGGAAAGTATATTAAGAAAGTAAATAGGGTCAGTTTTGATTTCATTTTGATTTTAATGTATTAAAAGGTTTTCATAAAGCTTTATATTACATATTGTTATTTTATTACTACTTTTGATTTAACAGGTTAATTTAGTGCAATTAATGATATATATACTGTATATATATAAAAAAAAAAAAAACTAATACAAAAATAAATAAAAATAAAGCAATTAATCATGTCCCCAAACTGTAATAAGGAATATTCTATGGAGCCCTTTTTTTTTTTCAGAAATAGTTTTGCGTTCCCTCGCAACTGTTTGCGTTGCCTTGCAATAAGTTTTGCGTGCCCTCACAATAGTTTGTGTGTCCTCGCAATAGGTTTTGCGTGCCCTCACAATAGTTTGCGTTCCCTCACAATAAGTTTTGCGTTCCCTCACAATAGTTTGCGTGTCCTCGCAATAAGTTTTGCGTGCCCTTGTAATAAATTTACCATGGTTTTACTTTAGCCATATTTTAACCATGATATTCGTAGTGAAAAATAGTAATAATCAGAGGAGGAAAGTAACAAATTACTACTCTCGTTACAGTAATTGAGTAAAGTTTTTCACATTTTTCTACTTTTTAAGTATAAATAGTATTTTTACTTGACTTGATTAAAAATGAAGTATTCAACTTTGCTACAGTTATTTTTTACCACGAAGTACAAAAAATACATAATATTTCTGAATTTTTGGGGAGAAGAAAGTTATAAGCACTAAATCTGTATATAAACTAAAACGCGCTGTGCACAGCACGACGGACGCCCACAGGGCACAGCATCTTGAGCACAGCAGCTTGCATAAACTGCCGCCGATGTCCTCTCTTCTCTAGTTTCTTCAAGACTTTCTGCCCTGTCACTATACGAGAACTGTAATGCTGTGATTTTCTGCATATTTCATTTTATTCTGGAAAGGAGCCGTTCATTCAGGTACGAGGGAACGGTCTGAACATGTTTAACCACTGATCAAACTTCACTTCTTTTTAAGATAGGCAATGTGCCAAACATTAACACAATGTTGTTTGACATATATGTGGGGATATCTTGTTTACTTGCTACTATATGTTTAAAACAAACTTTTTATATACCTTAGAAAGATATAATGCCAATAGTGTCAGAAATTAACAGGGACTCGGGGCAAAAATGCCACCGAAATTTACAAAAATATCCCCGAAATTCGAAATATGGAGGCAAAAAATGCCCATGCAACAAGTTCCCATGTTTTATTAAAAATATCTGATATAGTTACAATTACATACATTGTGATCTGCTTTTGACTTTTTACTGAACATAATTTTTTCCCCTGCCGTCCGGTTCCTTGCACCATCGCACGCACAGATGGGCTCTCCGCTTCTATCAATCCGCATCAGTTCGGTATTGTACTCCCAAGTTAAATTCTGTAACCGTTCGCCCCTCTTGTTCAATATAAACCGTCCTAGCAGGTAACACTCTCACTCACGGTGCTGTACTGTACTTGTGCTGCTTTTTATCTGTCTGAAAAGCCTCACCCGCTAGAGGCCAAAAGTGCGCAAGTGATGGATGTTATATAAAAAAAGATATGAGAAATCACAAAACATAATGTAACCAAATGCTACAATTTACTTAATAATAATATTTCAATATGTTAAACAACCAAAATTAAAATAAGACTTTATTATTACAACTATAATACAATAATATATATACAGAACAACCACTTTTAGTGTTTGAATCAACCATCTCTCTCACTCAACACTGTGTGAAATGTTTATTTTTTGCCTTATTTTATTCAGTTGGCATGTAGGAGTTGATAACAGTTTGCTTAATAATCTCATTCCATATCTGGATAATTGCTGCAATATCATAGATGATAAAGTTCCTCTTAATAGCCAAAATACTTGGACATACGTGAATGAGAATAACCCTGAAGTAGGAATGTGTTTCAGTCGCAATGCACATTATGTAGCTTAGAGATGATTTAGAGACATTTAGTTAGTTACAAATGGCTATTTCTATTTAAATAAATATTGTATTCTTAAACTGTTCTGTTTGTCCAAGAATTATCTTGCAGCAATGCAGGTCTTTGGCATTTAGAAGCTGCTAGTTTAGGACCTGTGAGAAGTCTGTTACTTGTCTTTTTGTTGTGCAGCTAGCCATCCACTTCCCTCTCTATCCTGTTTAGAAATTATTTTTTCAAAACAATAATTCATGGAATCATAAAAGTATAGTCTTTAGAAGAAAACAGAATTTCAATGTGTTTCTTTTTGCCTATTTTTAAAACCAAAATTTGACTTGCAAATGTAAAGCAACTTATAAGAACTCAATACCTCAGCAAATGGGGAAAAAAACAAACAAACACTGTATTGTGATTTCCGCATGGTAGCGCAACCATTTTCAATTGTTCTAATAATAAGAACATTTTCTTGAATACCAAATTAGCACTTTAGAATGCTTTTGTAAGGAATAGGTGACACAGTATATGTTTGCCATCATGGGTAAAGAAAAAATGGAATAAATACCACTTAAAACAATTATTTAAAATGTAATAATAATTTGCATTTAATAATTTTGGCGGTATTTTTGATCAGTTTAATGCATCCTTGGTGAAAGGAAGCATCAATTTCTTTCAAGAACAAAAATGTCTGTGTTCTAAAAATGGAAGCATATATACTATATATAATATGATTTTCATAAAGTAATGTAATTACTTGAGTAGTTTTTCAGCAAACTACTTATTTACTCTTACTTGAGTCATAATATTTCTCAGCACTTCTACTAGTTCTCAAGTGAATTATTTCTTCATTAGCAGTACTCATTCCACTACTGGTAATAAAACAGGAAAACAAAAACAATCATAATTTTGTAGTTACTATGGTTTTACTACAAATACCATGGTTAAAATATTTGTAGTAAAACCATAGTAACAACAGGATTAACCATGGTTAATCTACAGTAGTAACCATATTTATTTATTTTTTATTTTTTTTGGTAGAAACTGTGGTTTTAATACAGTATACTGTATCCATATAGTAACCATGGTTTTAGATTAACTATAGTTAATCTGGTGTTTACTTTGTTTTTATTCCAAAAGCCATGGTTAAACTACTGTATAGTATTAGTGGTAAAACCATACAGTAGTAACCACAAAATTATGATGTTTATTACCATTGTTTTCTTTTACTGTATTATTACTATGGTTTCACTACGAATATCAAGGATAAAATATAGTTACTGTAGTAAAACCATGGTAAATTTTTGTGAGGGAATGCAAAACTTATTGCGCGGGAACGCAAACTATTGCGAGAGAACGCAAAACTTATTGTGAGGGAATGCAAACTATTGTGAGAGAACAAAAATCATTGCAAAGGAATGCAAAACTTAATGCGAGGGAATGTAAATATTGCGAGGGAACACAATACTTATTGCTAGTGAACACAAACTACTGCGAGGGAATGCAAACCTCATTGCGAGGGCACTCAATACTTATTGTGAGGGAACGCAAACTATTGCGAGGGAACACAAACTATTGCGAGGGAATGCAAACTACTGTGAGGGCACTCAAAACTTATTACGAGGGAACACAAACTATTTCAGGAAAAATAAAATCCCGCTCTGTCCTCAAAGGGGCTCAGTAATATTCCTACCATCGGAGCAATTCAAACTTAAAGTACCACCTGTTTTCAGCAGGGGGCAGTATGCGAAACTCCAGCTGTATAGGCAACTCACAGTCTAAAAGGTAACCCCTCAGTTACCCAAAGTCTTGAGAGAGTAGCATGCATCATTCACAAACTGTGTTCATTGTGCTTTTTTGGAGTCCCACAGAAACCCTACACCTACACCCAGGGTTGGGAGGGTTACTTTTGAAATGTTTTCCACTACAGAATACATGCTGTAAAATGTAATTTGTAACGTATTCCGATAGATTACTCAAGGTCAATAACATATTCTAAATACTTTGGATTACTTCTTCAGCACTGGTAGATTTTTTTTCACTTGTTTTGACTATAAAAACTCTGCCAGTACAGTAAGACAAAATACACGTTAAAAATACATTCTCTGAAAAACCGAAATATCTTATGCAGTGTTGTTTCTAAAACAAGATAAATCAAACTGATCTTGTTTTAAGGATTTTTAGATATTTTTACAGGAAAACAATACAAAAATTATCAAGAATACGATTTTTGCCCTAATATCAAAGTTCTTACTAGAAAAAAGAAATTATGATCCAACGTGAATTTTCTTTAAAGAAATTTTTTTTTTATCGTGCCACATGTGCATGTAAAATGGCTAGAAATAGCATTTTAGCTTAGCGTAAAGCTGACAATTTACACAAGGTTTATTTCTATTTCTTCTGCTCCAAACGTACTCCTCTGTCTGCTCGTATGAATGTAACACATCATAAGAAAGTGTTTCACCGCTGTTCAAATGCACTTTGGATCGCATCATTTCTATGTATAAATGTTTTCCATCTGAAAGGACTAAATATTAAATGAAACAAATGACAATAAAATGCGAAGTAATCTCTTCAGATATCAAAATACTTTTTGAGTGTAACTGTATTCTAATTACCAATGATTTAAATAGTAACTGTAGTGGAATACAGTTACTTATATTTTATATTTTAAATACGTAATCCCGTTACATGTATTTCGTTACTCCCCAACCCTTCCAAAACCTAACCCTACCCCTAAACCTAATCTTAGTTACAGCGAATGAGACTCTTGTGAGACTTGGCCTTCCGGGGGGTTACCCTACCCCCCCCACCCCCCCGCATTTAAACACAGCTGGATAGAGTGAAATTCCGAATGCAGGGATCTCGAAATGTGTTTTTCTAAGTTTCAAACTATGTTTAACTTGACACAGCGATGCAACCAAAGTGAGACGTTCCAAAAGCTTCACTCTTACTCTTGTGTCCATTGACGTGTCTTTAGGAAGCCCTTATAATAAACAGGACAGATTGATGACATAAATTGCAAAATGGATTGCTGTGGACCGAAGGCCAATGACAAGCTTATGTTCAATAATATGAAAATAAACACTTTATTGTCTTCTAAAGACAATGCTTGTATTGTCTTATCAATGACTTACTCGTCCGCCACAATAATGCAATGCATTTTAATTATCTGAATGATTCTATTTATAATTAACATTTTATTTATAATTATTAAATATTACAATTTATAAATATTTAATCATATATTGAATTATTGTTGAGGGGCTTTCACAGCAAATATTTTTATATGTGATTAATTACATATGTAATTCTTAATCGATGGACAGAGCTAATTATATTTTATCACATGAAAATGTAATATAACATGATATAACACATAAAAGTTGGTGTTGACAATGTTTTTTTTTAATCATTCACTTTAAAAGGTGTAAATATCAAAAGGTAATTATAATGCATTAACTGTGGTTACAATTATTCACAAGTACTTACAAGGTGTATTATATGGCATTATTAATACCTTCATAATTCTTTATAATTACCAAAACACTTAACTATGAGTTTGACAACCCTGCAGTTAAAAAAGGTTCAGTATGTTATGCAATGTGGCTCTTTCAGTGGCCATCTGTTAACTATAGGCCTTGTGTAATAAAAGCAGTTATTAATTTTGCTCACAATGTAGGTTAGGTTTTTAGTTATGCTTAAAAAGACTGTCTCTTAAACCTACAAAGCACTACACTTTCAAGCCCATGTCAGACCAGCAGGGAAACAGGAAGGCGAGCGCCTAACTTTTAATCTCACAGATCAGAAGGGAAGGGCGAGGAGCACACCGACAGGTGCAATATGATTCTGAGAGACAAATTTGATTGCTTTTGCCTCCACGCATACTTGAACACACCCACACACACATAGACAATAGGGTTGGAAACCGAGAAGTGGTTCTTATTATATATATTGGAACTGAATGATTTTTGACATGTGGTTCTGTTAAGTGTTCTTCAATGTCTAAATTCTTCCACCAATGTGGACAGAACAAAACTACACTGACAGTAAAATACTCTGACAGAGTTGTTGCGAGACAGAGAATTTTCTCTCTGTAATTGTCAGCAAGAACATACCCTGTTAAACAGAGGGGTGTTGAATCTGTGGTCCAGTGATTTGTACATTACTTTGAATCTGTCCACACTTGTGTTCTCTGAGTGTTAAAAATGAATTACTGAACACTCTTTTCACTGCTTTAGTGTACTAATATCTGTTGTCTCTCACAGACACAAAGCTCCTGTAACAAACAACTGAATTGATGTCTCTTCATGACACAAAAGCACAGAATCTTACAGTACAACTTACCTTGACCAGGAAAAATGACACCCCGTATGTGCGTAAGGACCTGGCAAGCTTCACATACTTCACCTTTGCCTCAATTTCCGTCATCTCACCGCAGCTTTTGTGGTCCTGTTGGGAGGATTAGATGTCAATGTTTGTAATTTTCAAGTCATTTAGCATACACTTGATCCATATGGTCTTATTAAACTTATAATAGGAACACTTAGTAAAGTTATTAATGGAAAAATACTGCAGGGATAATCTGTGATTGAGTGATTTTCTCAATGGATGATACGGTTGCAGAAAAAAAAAAAAAGACTATGTGGTGAATTTACCTGGATTATCATCATAATAGTCATAATAGACAAACAGAGTCCACTTAAACAACTTACAGACAATCAGAGGTGGGTAGTAACACGCTACATTTACTCGGTTACATTTACTTGAGTAACTTTTTGGAAAAAATTTACTTTATGAGTATGTTTCATGGTGGGTACTTTTCACTCTTACTCAAGTAAATTTCTGATGAAAATTTGTACTTTTACTTCGTTACAATGGGTAGCGTTCCTGTCGTTACATTACTGGTTTTAATTTAATAAGTGTTAATAAATGCGTAATTCATTGAGATTTTTTGATTGGGACTCTTAAGACAGCGGAACTTCACAGCTGCACGCTGTCACTCGAGTCATGGTCAACACTACAGCTGCAAGCGTGCAAACATTTCTTCACTCCACACAATGCCTTCATTTTACATCAAGACAAGGATATATTTCATGATTAAAATTGCAGCTCCAACTAAAGAAAACACGGTGAGGTACGTTTTAAAGATTGTGACAATGTGGGATTGTCTGTGTCATGGTGATACTCATTCATTTTCAGCGTGAATCTGTAACTGTGGGCTCTTATGACCTCAGTTTCTAAGTTTGCATTTTTATATCAGCGCTGCAACATATCAGTGCCTACTGTATAAATCCTTGTAAACATCCACGTTAAGTGCAAATGTTTTGCCCTACCTATTGCGATTGTGACCATTTCTGCATGTGCAAGGCACAGCTTTTGACAGATGTGGGAAGATTTGTTTTATTAAATTATCCAAATTCTTTCGACACTGACAATGCTGGACCATCACTGACACAGGACGTAAAAAGCTGTGAAATAACAACAGAAGTCATGAATAAAGCATGATCTTGCTTCAGTGTATTATTAAACATTACATACAACTTGGAACTGTGACATTTTTCACCATAATAATTACTAGAAAACTGTTTCCAAACGTCTCTTCTAACTGACAGATTCGTCCAAATCTGAGAAGCATCCTTAAAGTGACAGTTCAGCCTTTAATTAATTATATATCATCATTTCCCCACCCTCATGTTCTTCCAACCCTGTGAAACTTTCTGTATTCTGTGGAACCCAAAAGATGTTTGACAGAATGTTAGGAACTGACAGTCTCAGCCACCATTCCCTTTCAAAATATGGAGGGGGGAAAAAACATGCAGTGAAAGTAACTAATGATTAAGGTTAGCATTCTGTATAACATCTCCTTATAGAAATAATTTTTCCAAAATTGAAAATTCTCGCATCATTTACTCACCCTCATGCCATCCCAGATGTTTTTTTCTTCTTCTGCTGAACACAGATTTTTAGAATATCTCAGCTCTAAAGGAATTCAAATGACACTGGTTCAATCTATGTCTTCAGAATGGATATGATAAGTGTGGGCGAGAAACAGATCAAAATTTAAATCCACTTTTACTAATAAATCACCACTTTTACATTCTTCTTCTTGTGTTTTTGGCGATTAAATTATTTGCGCATATCGCCACCTACTGGGAAGGGAGGACAATTAATAGTAAAAAAAAGGACTTTATATATTATAAAGTTATATAAATGTATGTTTCTCACCCACACCTATCACATTGCTTCTGAAAATCACTGGAGTCGTATAAATTACATTTATGCTGCCTCTATGTGCTTTTTGGAGCTTCAAAGTTCTGGTCACCATTCACTTGCATTGTATGGACCAACAGAGCTGAGATATTCTTCTAAAAATCTTAATTTGTGTTCTGCAGAAGACAGAAAGTCATACACATCTGGGATGGCATGAGGGTGAGAAAATGAGAGCATTTCAATTTTTTGGTGAACTATCCCTTTAATTTGATGCATGGAAGAAAGAAGTCATATGGGTTTGGAACAACATGGTGGTGAATGATGACAATTTCCATTATTAACAATAATATTAATAGTATTATTATTATTAATCATTCTGTAATGCATGTTAAATGTGTATCATGTACTGGAATATAAGAGAGAAAACAACCATTACGTTATATGTGAAAGTAACTAGTTACTCACTACTTGAGTATTCTTTTTATTGGATACTTTCTTACTCCTACTCGAATAATTTATAACATTATTACTTTTACTTCTACTTGAGTAATTCTAAGTAATTGTATTTTTACTTGAGTAAAGTTTTTGGCTACTCTACCCACCTCTGCAGACAATGATACATTTTCATGCAAACGTGTTGTGAATGTTTACAAAATGTATTCAATACATGAAAATGTATCATTGTTTGTATATTAAGCATACACTTTATCTCTTGTTGTGACTTAGTTGATGATCAGATATTATGACCAATTTTATGGAATGATATTTGTGCTAGGACTTTTGACTTGAATTTTAGGACTTGAATATGCAGTTTAAAACTTGAATTACATCAAATTTAAAATTTAAATGTATGTGTTTCCAATTCAGATCATAAAATTCAGACTCAAATTTTCAATATACTGACACTGGTTACAAAATTACTTCGTCCAATTTACCCGAATCGGAATATAAAACCTGAATCTGAAATGTTGTAACCTGAATCAGTATGCTAAAAAATGTAATCTGAATTTTCACCAAATACATCTGAATTTCAAGTCTAATGTAATTCAAGTGGAAAACTGCAAATTCAATTTCAAGTAAACATATTCAAATGCAAGTACTAAGTTTCAAATTCAAGTCCTAGTGGCACAAATATCATTCCTTACAATTTATGCAAAATATCTAGGTAAATTTAAGGGTTCACATCCTGTTTCCTAAAATCAAAGTTCATGGCTTTCCCTTTCCTGACCCTAGAACCTTTCAGTTACCAGCTGAGATTTTTTAAACACTAGGTCACACCCACTCTAAGAAACATGCTACAGTATCAGAGGTACATGTTGAGACCTTCATTGCTCTTCAGAAAGCTAGTTGCAAGTTCATAAAACTCATTCTCTTGCACTTTTAATCAAGTGATAATTAATTTTGGAATTATTTTGTTATCAGGATTAAAGGAATATTCTGGGTTCAATCAAAGTCTTTCTAGAAAGTCAGTCCATTGTCAGCCATCTTTGGAACGCTCTCGGTAGGCTATTTCCAGTCATGCCAGTGCAGCTCCTATCTACTTGAATGGAGAAAGACCAAAATCTCAAAACACAGTTGGTCAAAATTACGATCAAAGAACATATTTCAAATCAGCAATAAAATCTGACAATACTGGTATCATAAATTATGATTCATTACCTCATATTACGCTAAAAAATGCAATTTTCTCGGCTTGTACAGCTAATGTGCATGCGTGGTCTAGAGTTGATTGACAGGTGATGTCTGTCTCTAAAACGTGACTGGCTCTTTTAACTGCAAGGCAGGACTTCCTTTCTACATCCGTTGACCGTTGGGTGCTCAGAGCTCCTTGGTTGAGCGTTCCAATTTCTCCCATTCATTTAAATAGAAGTGGCCCATCTCTGCTAAATAATCTCAGGTTCAATACAAGTTAAGCTCAATCGACAGCATTTGTGGCATAATCTCATCCCTCCTTTTCTTTAAAAAAGCACTTACAACGGAGGTGAATGTGGGCAATTTTTGGAGGGTTTAAAGGCAAAAATGTAAAGCTTATAATAAATCTCATGCATTATTTATGCTGTAAAGTTGTTTAAATGGTCATTTTTACAGTCATTTTAGGGTTTTAGTGTTTGTGGACATTACATCGTCATGGCAACGAAGCTGTAAAATTGACTTACTTTACACAGAAAAGGTTAGTAAGTGATTGTCACACTAAAATCATGTTAACATGGATATTGTTTATGTCTTGTTGCTATACTTTTGAAAAAGTGTTTAAAAGTAATTTTTGTGGTAATCAATATTATGCCACAATTGCTGTCGATTGAGCTTAACTTGTACTGAACCCTGAACATTCCTTTAAGTTGCAATGGAGTGCTCTATAATAACTCTCATGACATTTTTCACTTCTCAAGCGAATGTTTAATCCACGTAGGCTTTCTGGTCCCAATCAAATACATCCAGACCCTTACAGTCCTTTTCTCAGGCTGAATACATGCTGGCAGCTGAGCTAATGGTATTTTTTTCTTAAATAATCCAGTAAAAGGAACAGAGGGTCACATACCTGAAAAGTTCTCTTCTCCGCCCCCCTCTGTTTGATGTATTCTTTCGGTAGGAACTCCTTTAGGCTGCAAACACATTTCACATGTTTATTCTCAAGATACACAAACATATTCCCCTCACAACAGAACAAAACACATGAGGTCATCCTGGCTGGAATTACATCTACATATCAGGCCCACATCAACCCTTAAGGTTTCCCATAAATTCTCACAAATGAACAGATACAGTCTGATGAAACTGTAATCAGATAACAACAAAGAGGTACATGTGGGTATGTGTTAAGAGTTACAGTGTAGAATGGGCTGCATATGATACCATAACTAAAAGGCATGTGGTCTTACTCTAAAAATCCTGGCTTGTGTTTGTGCTCTACATGAGGACCGAATTGGATCTGTGCCTGAATACCAGCGAACTCGCAGGCCTTATCAAAGGACACCGGGTGGGAGCCATTCAGGATGTCGTCCCTGGCCTGAAAAAAGAGACAGGAAACAAGAGCTTAAGTTACAGAATGTGACAAGAGTGCCAACAACTAGATTTTCACATTGTCTGAAATCACTGATATGGTGTTCAAAGTGGTTTATAGGGTGTTGTTAGTGTATTCTGGTTGGTTGCTAGGATGTTGCTAGCTGGTATCTGGGGGTGTTCTAGGTTGTTGGTAGGGCATTTCTTGGCGGTTGCTAGGATGTTCTTTGCTAGGGTGCTGCTAGGTGGTATCTAAGGTGTTCTGGGTGATCGCTAAGGCATTGTTAGGTGGTGGCTAGGATGTTCTGGGTGATCACTAGGGTATTGCTAGGTGGTATCTAAGGTGTTCTGGATGGAAGTTAGGGCATTGCTAAGAAGTTGCTGGGGTGTTCTGTGTGTCCAATGGGGTGTTGCTAGGTTTTTCTGGGTGGTAGCAAGGGCAATGCTAGGTGGTTGCTGGGGTGTTAGGGAATCAGGATGGTTGATATGGTGTTGCTAATGAGCTTAAACTATGCAGGTGAGTTTCACACCAAAGTGTGATGAAAACCATTGATTAGGTGTTCTGAGTGGTTTCTAGGGCATTGTTAGGGTCTTCTGGGTGATCGGTAAGTGGTTGCTAGGGTTTTTAAGATGGTAGCTTGGGCATTGTTAAGTGGTTGCTGGGGTAATCTGGTAACCACTATGGTGTTGCTAGGTTCTGGATGGTCGCTAAGGCATTGCTAGGTGTTTGCTTTGGTGTTCTAGGTGGTTGCTATGGTGCTGCTAATGTACTAAACGGTGCGGGATGAATTACATGCCAAAGTATAAAAACATTGATCCAATGTTCTGAGTGGTTTCCTAGGTCATTGTTTGGGTGTTCTGGGTGGCCACTAGGGCATTGCTTAGTGGTCTCTAGAAACCTGACTACAGCCCAGTTTAAAAGCAGAGAGGGGTGGATGGTCTAATCCAGGGTTTAGAGTTAACCATTTAAACACTGTGACCAGAGACACCCTCTCTCTCAAGATTGTTTTGCGCTGTTTTAGTGTCATCACCGAGCCTCTTAATGCATTACCAAGTGATTTTCAAATGTAATACTATCAGAATGAGGTCATTCAAACCAAACAGCCAAAAATGTATACACACTTGTTTGTGTATACTTTTCAGTGCACTCTTGGAAGAGAGTGTAAGAGTGTGATGAGGTCATGGAATTTTTACACCATAATAAACAAGTTTGTGTGTGAGGACCCTACCTCAGGAAATCCACCAATCATCTAGCAATGCTCCCAGATAACATCAATATGGTAACAGTAGCAGAAACAGTCAGTGTAGGTTAATAAAAACACATCGTGACAAACCCAGATATCACTCCATCACGCCCCCAGTGTTTCTCACTCTCTCTCTTTCTCAGTGTCATGTGGAGAAATCCCCTTCGGCTTGCCAAAGAATCCTGCTCACATGCATGTGTGCAAGCAAGTGTGTGTCTGCATGTGTGTGAGCTCCGCTCTTCTGTTTCTCACAGTATGTGTGTGTGTGTGTGTGTGTGTGTGTGTGTGTGGCAGCATGTCAGAGAATTTCATGGGGGGTGTGTGTGATTACTAGACAGGAAGAGAGACAGAGGGAGAGAGAGGAAAGGGAGGGAGAAGTGTTACTATGTGTGTGTGTGTTGTGCTGACTCATGTGCAACTATTAGCCAGAATGGACACACTAAAATCTTTATGCGGTATCCATCGAATTTCAAATTTATAAAAAACATAACATGGTATTACCATGTTTTTGGGGTACTGTACCATTGGAATACCACGATTGTAGACAATGGTACCATAGTAATACCAAGGTTTATAGAACATGTATCATGGTAATACCATGTTTTTTTGTAGACATTTATGATGGTAATACCATGTTTTTCAGACATGGTTCCATATTAATACCATGTTTTTAGACATGTACCATGGCATTACCATGTTTCTTGAAGATGCTATCCTGGTACTGCCAAAAATTGACATTTTTGGACATGTACCATGGTAATACCATGTTTTTGGACACGGAACTATAGTAATACCAAGGTTTAGAGAATATGTATTTTTAGGACATGTATCACGTAATACCATATTTTTGGACATTTATGATGGTAATACCATGTTTTTCAGGCATAGTATCATGATAACAGCATGTTTTTTGGACACTGTTCCATGGTAATACCACTTTTTTCATATGTACCATGACATTACCATCTTTAGTACCATAGTAATCCCATGTACAATGGTAAGACCATGTTTTTCATACCTGGTACTATGGTAATACCACTTTTTTCATATGTACCATGACATTACCATTTTTAATACCATAGTAATCCCATGTACAATGGTAAGACCATATTTTTCATGCATGGACAATTTTTTGGACATTATACCATGGTACTATAATACCATTTATATACTTATATACAGTATATATGCATCATGGCATTACCATGTTTTTGGACATTACTATGTACCACTAGAGTACTTTGAATGTATATGTGGAAATGAGGCAAATGATAAAGTTATTTTTTCTTATTTTATATTCTCCATTCCAGATGCACACTAACTCCCACAGACAAATCCAGACAAAGTAGTCTTATATAATCAAATATGTGCTTATATATCTTCTTACATAAGCAAATAAGTGCATGTGTGTGTGTGTATGTTTGTCAGAAGACAGAGTTACACTAATGCATCTGCAGCGAGCCATGTGCTTCAGAGACTCAGCCTGAGAACTGCGGCCCACCTGCTCCTCACACAGCTTACAGCCTCAGAGGAAACCTTGCACTAGTGTACTCTTCTCCTTGAGTAGACACATGTATGCGCACTGGATCGCTCACACACTCATTTACATGCATAAACATGCATGCATGCACAAAAAACCCACTGGCCATTTTCTGACACTAGCCATTATGACTCAAGTCAGAGAGAAAGAATGCAATGCATTTACACAAATGTATGACAATATCACATGTAAAACAGTGTCTTAACTGAAGTGTTAAGCAATAAATCACATCACTTCTATGTTAATCGTAGTTTTCGTCCTAACCAGCCATAACTGTAAACAACCTTACAAAATAGTTTATTTACTGCAAAGGTACTCGCACACACAGACACACTTGGAAAACATCGTATTGGAGCAGGGAGGATCCCCCTGAACGTTTTGTCTTCCGACCCTGAGCGTTTCATGGGAGCAGAAAACCGCACCAGCTCTTATACACGCATATATGGGCTGCCCTGTTAACGCGCACAGTGATCATCAGGCAGAAAATTGCTTGGTTTTTATTTTTATTGCATTATGCTTTGTAGCTCCACCTACAATGAAATCTGAATGGTCCAAATTCTCTCTACACAAAGCTACATAATAAACATCAAATATGGTCTGATTTGCTGTGATTTTGACATTTCATGTGAAAAACTAGGCAATGCTCGAAACTTGTTGCGATGCGCATAGATAGGACGAGGTTTAAGGAAAAAAGCCAATTTTGCCAATCCATAGCCAGGTACTGTAAAATCGTTTTGTATACAGTGTAATGTTTTGTTGGTCACTTGGTTTATATTTTCATTGCATTGTGCTGGGCAGCCCCACCCACAGTGAAATCTCATTGATCCAAATTCTTGATCCAGATAGCTAGTACATAATAAAAATTAAGCATGTTCTGATTGGCTTTAATAGTGGCATTCCACATTTAATGAGGTCTGAAATACTACGTAATACTCTAAACTTGTCGCGTAGTGCATCATTAGTACAAGGTATAAGGAATTACCAGTATTTCCAATTCATAGCCGGTGACTGTAAAATCAAACTTCTTACTGTAGAACATTTTGTCGTTTGCTTGGTTTATATTTTCATTGCACTGTGCCAATAGTCCTGCCCACAGTGAAATCTCATTGGTCCAAATTCTTGCTCCACATAGTTATATAAAAAACTATGCAATGCTCAAAACATCTCGCATTGTGCCTCGTTAGGATGAGGTGAACGAGTAAAGACAACTTTCCCAATCAGGTACCAGCTACTGTAAAATCTTACAGCCTACGGTGGAGGAAAAGACAATCAACAAATCAGCATCTGTGAAGACAACCAGATTGCCTTCTGGGCAAACCAATAATTAATTCTTAAGTGCAGAGAAATATTTCACTGCTTTCATAAAACTAAAAAGCCAAACGTTTTAATGTTTGTGGAATAGTAGCTCTGAAAACCTAATTAACTGTTCAAGCAGGTGGCGGCAGAGTGGTTTTGGCAAACTGGTGCAATACAGTTAATTCAGCCAAAAAGGCAGTCAGAGGACAGACAGAATGTTAGTGAAAGAGAAGAAGAATAACACCATAGCCTAGGCAAGGTGATAAATCGAATAAATCAATAGATCAAATCTCTTTCATGTTAATCAGAGTTTCGTCCTAACCAACCATGATCATCAACATGACAAAACATTTTGATGGACATTTGGTTTCTACTGCCATTGTGCATTGCTGGGTAGCCCTGCCAACAATGAAATCTCATTGGTCCACAATTCTGCTCCACACATTTGTATATTACACAACAAATATGTTCTGATTGTCTGTAATTTTTTTGCTTTGCTTGTAGTAGGGATGTGCCACGTGGTTAACTAATTGACTTTTCGTCCAACAACTGACTAGTCAGTCTTGGTGGTTTCAATGGGAGATGCAATTCTCAAATTAATGAGACACGCAACTTCTTGGAGAGCAAATTTTTCGTGATTATAGCTTGTTGTGCTTAAAAGTGAATGATAGTCAGCACAGTAAAACCTTCTGCAAGAAGTTTGTCTCTTTAATACTTTAAGTTTAGTCCATTTATGCACCGCTGCTGTTTCAGCCATCAAAGCACCACATCAACAATATATTACAAGATGATTACAGTCAGATGTTAAATCCTCTGCTGTAAGTAATGTTCCCATATTGTTGGGGTGCTGTAGACAGAGTAAAGTATTTTACTGATTCTGTATGACACTCCTCAAAATTAATAGTTGCAGTCAGAAAGGTTTAAACTGCTGGATGTCGTGAAAAATATGTTGTGCATCCGCATCATCTTGCATTACTGCACTTTTGAATGTGCAGTGAGGATTGTCCTGAGTCTTCAGAGTGTTCTGGTTACATTGAAGCACGTCATTCTGCATTCAGTATGTGTAAGAAAGGCTCTGTATTGGAGCCTTTCTTATTTCTTACTTCTCTTATTTTGATTGTTTTGTGCAATCCCTTATAAAAAATCTAAAGTTCAGACAAACTTGCCACACATTTGCTGCAAACTTGAGCTAGTGATTTGTTGCACATGTTTGCCAGAAGTTTGCAGCTCTTCATCGGTAGTGATGAACCTGTAGCAAACCTTTGGCGACAATGAAGAGTTTGCCGCAAAGCTCATTTGCATGTGAAAATTATGAGCGGGGAAAAGTGACAAGTTTGCCAGAACTCTTGATTTTTTGTAAGGGATAAATTATTATAGTTCTTTAGCTTAGATTTTTGTTGAATTATGTTAGTTACCATGTTAAAGCGTCCATATATCCCTCTGAAATGTGTCTGATCGGTGTCACGTGAACATAACAGAGCCTAATTATAGCCTACATTATTATCGTTAACACTGACTAGTTGACTAGTCATTCAAACAACCTACCGATTAGCCGATTATGAAAACTGGTAGATTTGCACACCCCTAGCTTGTAGTGAGGTCAAAAGTACCATCTCTAACCTGAACGTAGAGGAGATTGAGCTGGACAGGGTCGCGTGAGTCCACGTTCTGGTCGGAATAGAAGAATTTCCTCCGTAAAAGTAGTATCTCACTCTCCTCTACACCCTGCTCCCGAAACGTCCAACTGTGGTCCAGCCAGTTCACTAGGAGCAAAACAATCAGTGAGGTTAGCATTAGCTACTGAATTCCATTTTCTTAAGATAGCATAATTAATGCAGTATTTTTGAAAGATTAAAGGAAACGTTAATTATAAATTTACTGTATTCAATGCTAAAAATTTACTATTTTACCCAATATTATTTTGTGTGATGTATTTTTCTGCATGCTGGAGTTTCACTTCATTAGCGTAGCGACATTAGCTAACACCAAACCGTGCACTTCATATGAGAAGTGCTATTTGTGTTGCGTGTGGAGTATTTGTGTTATGGTGTCTATGAAGTGTGTTTTAAATCAGTCCATTTCAAATTAGTGTTTCAAATAAGGTCCCATTTCAGAAGGCAGCTGCCTATGTAGGCAGTAGACACCAATACAACGGTTTTGCCCTATTGAGGTGCTGTTGCTGTGTATGTAATACAAAGGGTGGAAATGTAATACCGTGGTATTCCTTGAAGTACAATACAAATACCATTACATATGAATATGGTTATTACAAATCCACAAAAAAGATGGTGCTGCATGTCAATATTGGCAGAACAGGAAGAAGTTAATGTTTGTGCTTCAATAATGTATCCACAGAGACGTTCACTAATCTTTCACAGATTAAGAAATTAATAAATAATAATAAACAATGTCAAATAAAGAGCTTTGGACTTTGAAATGATTTTGTAAGCCTCTGTAAGCTTGTATGCTCAAACAACAAACATTTCATTTTGTAAGAATCTCTCAGAAGTGTATTCGTGTAATTCTACTGGGGCGATTTGTCTGTTTGCTAATGTTTTTTCTCAGTGCAGTTGGATTAAGAGCCTCACAATCATCATCTGTGTGAAGTTTTGCTTTCAGTTTCTCCATCTTCCTCTCGTCCCTCAGGAGGGTTCTGTCTTTTTTCAGTGTTCCCATCCCATCCTCTCTCTTCTCCTCCACCTGCTCTTGGATCAGCGAGTATTCCTCATAGTTCGTGATTCCTGGGGAGCAGAAGATAATCAGCACTCTTCGTCTGTCAATCTGTCAATCGTTCTTTCTTGTTTACACAAAGTTTTTGGGGGTTTTGGACAGAACTTAATTTCCCATTCACCCCTCAGAAAACTCTGAGAACATAATCACTCTTTTGCCTCCGGGTTTAACCGCAGGTTGTTAAGAAGACCAAAAGGAAACAAATAACTTAAGAATATAAGAGGGGAATGAGCATTCCTACAGTAGTTTTACAAACCAAGGGCATTTGACTATCAGCATTAAGTCTGGTTCACATTACAGCCTATTCTGGCTAAGAACCGCCCACTTAAACAGGAAGTGGTCATCTTACCAACATGCAAAGTAACCAACCAACAACAGTTTGCTTGTTTACACTGCAATTAGAGGCAGTAATTCTGAAATTGGACAAACAGTAACTGTGTAAACAAAGTTGAATATATAGTTGCGGGGGATATACAGGTGCATCTCAATAAATTAGAATGTCGTGGAAAAGTTCATTTATTTCAGTAATTCAACTCAAATTGTGAAACTCGTGTATTAAATAAATTCAATGCACACAGACTGAAGTAGTTTAAGTCTTTGGTTCTTTTAATTGTGATAATTTTGGCTCACATTTAACAAAAACCCACCAATTCACTATCTCAAAAAATTAGAATATGGTGACATGCCAATCAGCTAATCAACTCAAAACACCTGCAAAGGTTTCCTGAGCCTTCAAAATGGTCTCTCAGTTTGGTTCACTAGGCTACACAATCATGGGGAAGACTGCTGATCTGACAGTTGTCCAGAAGACAATCATTGACACCCTTCACAAGGAGGATAAGCCACAAACATTCATTGCCAAAGAAGCTGGCTGTTCACAGAGTGCTGTATCCAAGCATGTTAACAGAGTTGAGTGGAAGGAAAAAGTGTGGAAGAAAAAGATGCACAACCAACCGAGAGAACAGCAGCCTTATGATTGTCAAGCAAAATCGATTCAAGAATTTGGGTGAACTTCACAAGGAATGGACTGAGGCTGGGGTCAAGGCATCAAGAGCCACCACACACAGACACGTCAAGGAATTTGGCTACAGTTGTCGTATTCCTCTTGTTAAGCCACTCCTGAACTACAGACAACGTCAGAGGCATCTTACCTGGGCTAAGGAGAAGAAGAACTGGACTGTTGCCCAGTGGTCCAAAGTCCTCTTTTCAGATGAGAGCAAGTTTTGTATTTCATTTGGAAACCAAGGTCCTAGAGTCTGGAGGAAGGGTGGAGAAGCTCATAGCCCAAGTTGCTTGAAGTCCAGTGTTAAGTTTCCACAGTCTGTGATGATTTAGGGTGCAATGTCATCTGCTGGTGTTGGTCCATTGTGTTTTTTGAAAACCAAAGTCACTGCACCCGTTTACCAAGAAATTTTGGAGCACTTCATGCTTCCTTCTGCTGACCGGCTTTTTAAAGATGCTGATTTCATTTTCCAGCAGGATTTGGCACCTGCCCACACTGCCGAAAAGCACCAAAAGTTGGTTAAATGACCATGGTGTTGGTGTGCTTGACTGGCCAGCAAACTCACCAGACCTGAACCCCATAGAGAATCTATGGGGTATTGTCAAGAGGAAAATGAGAAACAAGAGACCAAAAAATGCAGATGAGCTGAAGGCCACTGTCAAAGAAACCTGGGCTTCCATACCACCTCAGCAGTGCCACAAACTGATCACCTCCATGCCACGCTGAATTGAGGCAGTAATTAAAGCAAAAGGAGCCCCTACCAAGTATTGAGTACATATACAGTAAATGAACATACTTTCCAGAAGGCCAACAATTCACTAAAAATGTTTTTTTTTATTGGTCTTATGATGTATTCTAATTTTTTGAGACAGTGAATTGGTGGGTTTTTGTTAAATGTGAGCCAAAATCATCACAATTAAAAGAGCCAAAGACTTAAACTACTTCAGTCTGTGTGCACTGAATTTATTTAATACACGAGTTTCACAATTTGAGTTGAATTACTGAAATAAATGAACTTTTCCACGACATTCTAATTTATTGAGATGCACCTGTATATTTCAGGGGGGTTCGTAAAATTGTGATAGAAATGCCAATACTGAATCAAATTATATTTTCATGTTATATGCAAAACAAAAAAACAAAAAAAAAAGTATATTACAAATGTAAAATAGATAAATTATGAGAAATATAACAATAGAAATATTTCACAATTGAACATTTAAAAAGGTCAGCAACCAGTGTGCTAGAGAACGCCTTGTTTACTTGCTACTAAGTCTCGAAAAACAAAATTCTAGAATATCTTTTGTAAGATTCAATGACAAGAACTAAACACTGTAAAAATTGGCTATTAACTCTTCCTCTGAGGTGCTCATGGTTGCAGCCTGTTACCTTGCACACTTTTCTTTTTCCAGGTGGATTGATGAATATGTGTGTACCCAGGAAATTGTGTAGAAGCCAATCAAATTGGAACTGGCAATTTCAGCCTGCCCTTACTATTTTTGTGTACAATATGGTTCAGTGGTCTGTGGACATGCAAAAAATGCTTGATCGGGGAAGAATAAAGAGAGAGCCCACCTATCCTACTGCAGATGGTGACCAACAGCTCCCCTACTGTTTTGGAGTCATCCACCATGATGGTTTTGATGGTCCCATCCAGCATTTTAATCTTCTGAGGTCTTTGTTTTTTCTTGTACTCCAGGACATCCTGTACAAGTGAGATGACAAGCAAATAAGCAATAAAATGAATCTTAGAATGACAATGGGAACACAAACATGTAAAAAATATAAACATCCCTTTTTATATCTCAATTTACCTCTGTCAAAAGTCTGAAGAGAATTCAAATGTTTTAATGATTTGATTTACCCCATTCCGAAGCATGTAGTAATCAAGGGTGCGTCCTGATTCCAACCAGATCCCTTTCCTGGGGTCATCGTCAGACAGGAACAGCCCATAATCTGATGCTGCAATATTTAATTTTACATGATTGAGAAAACAACTCGCCATGGAAGTAGATACACAATCAATGAGCTCTGGTTACAAATTAAATCCACTGACAAATATGGACATAATAAATTTCAGACTCTTCATTAAACCACAAAGCAATTTGTCTTTGATACCAAAGAAGCATGCCTTTGGAAACAATTGACATGTATAAGATCAATTCAATTCATTGTGGCCATTGAGGGTAGCAATCATGTCCACTGCATTGGCCAAGAGTCGTCATATAAATATAGTTGGGCGTATAACGAATGTACACAGAGTGGTGGAGCTTCATCCCCAAGCGACAACTCACATTGGTTTGATATTGCAGAAAAGCACATTTTGCAGGCTCCAGCAAACAGAGAGCATCTAATGTTTGACTTTGTGATGGCTTGATGACTTGAGTGGAGACAGTGAGAGAGAGAGAGAGTGGTCTGATCTATCAAACTCACTCAAGAATATAATTGATGATCAACCGAGTTTGCGCATAGCATAACACTTCAACACCCAAGTTTCAACATGTCGGATAAAGACACATCTACTCTGCAATGCTGATGTGAAGCTGCTGGTATAAACATTTAGGCCACATCCACAGTAATCAGCTTTCATTTGAAAATGTTTTCAGTTTTCTAATGTCATCATTTTCCAAAGTATGCAGTAATAAAGAGTGTTTCGCCATTCTAGTGAGGATGAGAGGTGTAAATGAGTGAACTAATGCCTTTTCAAATGAAAATGCATTAATGTGACATGACCTTAGACTTCCAAATTTCTGTCAAGATCTGCTGATTTAGGCAGAATTCAAACATTACATGCGTGTTTATTAAATATCTTGACTAATTTGATAATAGTTTCACCTACGAAAAGTGCAGTATTCTCAGCTCCGTTTTCCGCGATTTTACCATATTTAAATCCATTCCATCGAATTGTGTAGATTTTTCCCCAGAATTTGCGCAGAAAATGTGAAAAGTCAACGTGAAATCAAAATTGACCCTATTTACTTTTTTAACATTCTTGGTTTTATTGTGAACAATTTGTAAGTGCACATTATTCCAGAGATAAGCAATGTTAGTCTTTGTAATCTATCATGAAACCTTAAACTTCGGAAACATATTTCCTTTTCGCCTGACATCACCAAGGCTGCTTCAGTTTCAACCAACAGCTGTGTTTCAGGAGGGCAGTAGTCCTTCATTGAATGCAAACTTTGGTATGAAACGCCCACATTTTGTGATGGTTAAAATGAAAACAAAAAAGTCTCAAAAGACTATACTGTTTTACTCGGAAATACTTCATAAATACTTTTCATGGAGTACATAAATGGTGAGACATGTGAAAATAGGCAGGAAACCTGATGGAACCTGGTTTTGGAAATCGTACCTTGTCCAGTCTGGGCCTCTGGAACTCTCTCTCTGATAATCCGGCATGCATCGTAAACTGGAGTGGAGGGCTCAAACTGCATCGTCTTGACAACATTGCACTGCCGCACGCAGATCTTCAGCGACAGGGCCACCATTTTGACAGCTGCTCAAATGAGAGTGCCTGCTAGCACACCTGAAAAGATGAAACAATTCATACGTCAGATTTCAAATCTAGTTTCTCTGAAATGCTTTCATGGCAACTACTGACATCTCTCCATTCTTTGAGACCCACAAAAAAAATAAAAAGATCGGAATTCAAACTGGATTAACTGGAGCAGAAGAAAATGTGCACACATCAAATGTGAATTCCAATCAAGTTCAACTCCAGCACTGATTAGTGAAATATGCCGCCACTGTAGATAAGAGAGTGAGATCAGAGCTTTGTGGGGGCTTAGAACATCAGCTCCTTACTTCCAGGTAAGATGACTGTAATATAGTTATTCGATTAGTAGAACAGCACTGCCCTTTAAATGCTGAACAGAGTAGATTCTACTGCTAACTGGGTGTTTAGCCATGGCTTACTCAACCAAAAATCAAATCTATGAAATGTAAACTTGATACAAGAGAGAAACATCAGAGATCATATGTATAAAAGACCAGATTCAGAGAAGAGATCAGATTCATAACAGAGATCAGACTCCGATCAAAGATCAGACTCAAATCAGCGACCCAAAATTAGACTCACAAAAGATGTAGGTGCAGCGTCGTTCTAGCGGGAAGACTCGGAGCTGTACATCATCGCACACTTAGCTAGGTAACTCATAGCCAATCATGTGTCAGCTATCGCTTTATAAGCCTGCTTACAATCTATCTCATTGCTGTTTCAGTGTGCCATCACGGCAACCTCGACCACCCCACCGCCACCAGTTGAGTCCCGTCCTGCACGGGGGTAGGCTCCTCGCCCCTGCCTCCAATTTCCAGGAGGATCTGACTGTTCCGATTACAATCTCTTTGGACCGCCAGCCGGGGCTTACACCAAAGTGAGACATTACATTCCTGTTTTTCATCAAATAAATGTCATCTTAAACATTACTCAAGTCTGAGGGTCTTTCTGATAGAAATAATTTTATGGAGATTAGACTCAGAATAGAGATCAGATCAGAGATCAGACTCGTAACAAAAATCAAACACATATCAGTGACCCAGAATCAGACTCACTAGAGTTAACTCTATCGAAATTAATGGAGAATATACTCAAAACAGAGATCAGATTAGAGATCAGACTGGTAACAAAGATCAGACTCGTATATATATATATATATATATATATATATATAATTTCATATGTATAACTTCCACGATATGTAAAACATGGACGGAATCTCGGAATCCAGTCGTAAAAACGGAATGAACTTTAAAACGCGGAATGTCATGAAATGTATTCTGAAGAAATTAAATGTATGAATGCACATTTAATAAAAGTAAAATCAAGACATGCCCTAGTATGATCATTAAACAAAAGGCTGAGATGTCATTACATAAATATACATTCTGCATGTTCCGTGTACTTAAAAGTGAACGTGTGAAGCCGGCCTCTCAAACGGTGATAACACAGCATCATAAACATCATGCACGTTCTGTGGTGCGTAGGTGACAAAGAACAGAGCACTTATTCACTATGAAGCATGCAGCACATGCAGACTATATATTTATTCATTAAATCACAGCCTTTTGTGGTTTAATAAGCACATTAAGCCATATAGTGAACTGCTTATCCAGAAGTGAGAAGCTGTCATCAAAAACATACGAAGTGCTACATTCGGTTTTCTGCCAAAATGAAAGCTAAATTTAGGTAGACGAGTGAAATTGAAGAAATTGCAAAAGAAAAAGATTACTACTGTACAGTAAAATTTAATATTCAATAATAATAATAATAATAAATCAATAATAATTACATTTATATTTAAACATTTCTTACAAGCAAGAGTGAGGTTGTACTAAGCATAAGTGTTCATAAATGTTTTCATTAATACTGTAATGCTCTGCAGCACTGTATTTAACAAAAAATAATGCAAAGGTATGTAAAAAGTAATTGTTCTGTTTTTATTTGATTTATGTTCTATTAACTTATTTGATTAGACTGTTTTTTGATGCTAAAATTAAAACATGGAATTTGGGGGAAAAAAATTATGGAATTTGGGAAAAAATAAAACAGATTTCATAGGGCCCTACACACTGCAGCTACTGTTGTCACTCTTCTTTTGACTCTTGAGTGCAGTTAATTCCATTCTGTATATGCACAAGGTTATTTATGGGAGTCAGTATCATTCTAAAACCAAATCCACTCCAGAAATGTAGGTATTGACAACCATATTTACATAAAATCAAGAATGTGGTGAAGTTGACAAGGTATTCTTGCATTACTTTATGTGCTACCTCTGTCTGTCTATATACAATGACAAATGCTGGCTTGGGCTCTAAAATCAGAATAAAAAAATAAAAAAAATACAGCAGACATCTCAGTCAAACTTACATTCTTAAGAGTCCAGAATCTCAGCCAGTCCAGTTGAAGTGGTTCAGAGCAGATTATGAAGTGAGATGTGTCTGTCTGACAGCATCTCACAAGACAAGCAGTAATTCAACAGAAGAGTGAGGGAACTAATCTTTTCTCATAATGGATTTGTGAACGAGTCTCCACATTGTCAGTCCATTCAATCAGCAAGTAACCACACACACGTAGGGGGACTAGCTCTGTGTCATCCTTTCACTCTTTGTAGGGGACATGGAGAGGTATTGTGGACCAGATGAGATGGCCCACTGCGACCACACACACAACTCACTCTCACACACACTTAAGACCAGGGCCCAAATTTAACACTTGCCAACCACCAGATGTGAGTAAAAAACAGATTTGGGAAGCAAATAAAACAGTTACTCACCAGTAGCCAGAAACTTCTTCAGGAACTACAACATAACTCATGTTTTTACAATTTGACTTGTAAACCTTAATGTCAGGATATATATACAGTTTATACATAAGCAATATAACACGAGCAAGAGGGTGAAATGGTCCTACATCAGCACTGCTGTGATTCGGCCGTAATCACAGCAGTGCTGATTTAGGGCCATATAGCACGATTGCGAGTGTGATATTGCTTATATACAACAGTTCAATGAACAAGTCAATTTGTAAAAATTAGGAAAAACGGAGTACGGTCATAAAAACGCATTTGTGCATGGAACTACTTTCGTACGCCACGGATCAGAATCTGCCGTTGCTGGTTCAAACCAAATGATGCGTCCAAGCCTTCGTTAGTAATTCAAAAATGTCACTTCAGAAACAGTATCACGGCTTGTGCTGTTTCTACCAAGTTATTAGATAAACAAGGGTTGATGTGTGTGTGTGTGTGTGTGTGTGTGTGTGTGTGTGTCAGTGTGGGCAGGTTTAAATGGTTTACGAGGACTTTTTTTTTAGGTTACAAACTGGTAATTACAAGGGTATTATGCTATAAATGTGGTTTACGAGGTCATTTCTAGTGTCCCCATAACTCAGATCACTTGAAAAAAAAAACATACTAAACGATGTTTTTTTGAAAATGTAAAAATGCAGAAAGTTTTTTGTGAGGGTTAGGTTTAGGGTTAGGGGATAGACTCTATAGTTCGTACAGTATAAAAATCATTATGTCTATGGAGAGTCCTCATAATGATAGCTGCACCAACGTGTGTGTGTGTGTGTGTGTGTGTGAGAGAGAGAGAGAAAGAGAGACGGAGCGTGTGCGACCACCTGTTACCACACCCAAGCAGAGATGCTGTCAGCTTTCTGAAGGTCAGCTTTCTCAGTGGAAAAATAGCCGTCCAAGCAGGGGTATTTCTCCCTATTTCACGGTAGCCGGTGCGCAAGAGTCATTCACTATAGAAACCGCAATCTTCACCACCATTTTGAACAGTACTTTCTCTCCAGTGTGCAAACTCCAGTAAGAGGTAAGCGCCTTGAGTTCTGTAATTAATCAGCCTGTTGTGTCTCTCAGCCTTAATGCTGAAGTTGTTCATTTAAAGTGGTTTAAAGCTATTTCCTAGCTTTAGTAGTGTAGTAGTAATACAAGCGATCATGGAGCGCTGTTGAATATAAACACTGGCTGATGCAGATTCACTTCACGTAACCCAACTGGCTCATATTACACACAAAAATTATCTTTTGCCACCACTTGCTGACTAACATCTGTAATGTCAAAAAAAAAAATATGCGCTACTCCTACACTTTAGTTTAGAACAGCACGAACACAAGCAGAGTGATACACACAGTGAAGCGTCTGAGTGCTGATGGTGCTCATGGAACGTCTCTCGTCCAATCAGATTCGAGGACCAGAACTAACTGTTTTATATATATATATATATATATATATATATATATATATATATATATATATATATATATATATATATTAGTTAATTTAAAACAGCATTTGAGATAAGCAGTAGGACAGCACCCCACATGGCACAAGTATTACATTGACAACCCAAAGGCCATCTGAAGAGAGACTGAGAGATGGAGAGACAGAGAATGACTGAGTGAGAAAGCATAGTGAGGTACAACCAGGCCCCTTAATCTCCCTCACATTACCTGCCAGAAGTCCTGCACTCTCTTTCCCCTCTGCCCATGCTTAGGCCGTGCGTGACAGACACTGCAAAATACCTCTCATTTCTTAATGAATCTCCAAACAGGCTCAAAGCATTCCACCTCTCATACTGCTCAACCCTGAAACAGCATGTGATTCTCTACATGCACTAATAATTGTGTCAAGCCTTGAGGACACTGGGAAAGGAGGGAATTACCATGGTAATATAAGGACTGACCTAGGCCTGCATGGAATTTGCACACATTTCTCATATGTTCTCCATTGAATGTGATGAAAAATCTGTGTAATTCTGTGTAATGGATTTAAAAATACATATTAAATAAACAGAGAACTGTATCTGTCTGTTTTTCTGTGTAACCATGTGCTAGATGGATGTCTTTAGACGTTTGTCCGTGTTATTTAGACACTGTGCTAAAAAATCATGTTCTGAGTGGTTGCCAGGGTGTTACTATTTGATTGCTAAAATGTTCTGTGAGGTTATTAGCACACTGCTGTGTGGTTGCAAGGGTGTTTTAATTGGTTGCTAGGGCAGTGCTGTACGGTTGCTAAGATATTATGAGGGGCTGCAAGAGCATTGCTTTGCAGTTGTTAGGGGGTCCTGGGTGTTATTTACTGGCCCAAGTTAATAGAGCCCACCATCAAGTCTCGAAGATGTACTGTTCCCTAGATAAGGCCCAAGTCCATCTTTCAATGTAATTATATGGGATTGTTGGCCAGTTTTACTTTTCATTGCTCCCATTGTAATCAATAAGCACTTTTCCAACATTGGTCCGAATGGTTCTGAGCAAAGTGAATAATGGTCCAAGTAGGATTTCCACGTAAGCACAGTCTGGTTATGTGCAATCACAAACCATTCCTGACCAGGATTTCTAAACACGGTTAACTAACTATACTTAAGACAGAGAACCATTCTGTTTGAATGCCTTTAGTGTCGTGGCGACTCACGATTGGTCCATTTGCCCAGTCAGTCTATTCCTGTACAGATTTTGCAGCCCAACAAAAGGGAAAAACTTTTTAATCATGCAAAGGAGCCTGAATCTGTATGGAATGGCACGGTTTGCAATGAGAACCCTTCACCCCTATTCTTCATTCTATTTCTTATGTGCTATATGTGCTTGGCACTACAGATCACAGCTGATGTTCTGTGCATCGTCTTTTTAGAACTTTTACTTCTAAGCTCTCTAGTGTTGACAACTTTAAGCCATTGCAGTGTGATGCAACGTCGGTCATGTCTGGTGTGGACAGGGTGTTAGGGTTTGGGGGTTTCAAAAAAACTTGCTTTAGCAAGCATCACTAATTAGAAACAAACTGGCTGATGGTTGCCAAATGTGTAAAACTTTGTAAGTAGCAGGTGTTAAAATTCTGTGGAAATTGGTCGACATTTCCGCGGAATTCTGTGGGTGGGTCAAAAAGCAATGGGTCACAGTTGTGCCAATGCATTACATGCACTTATGATGTCATCGTTTACAAGTTAAAGCACATGAAACCTTTGAGACTGATAAAGGGTAAACAATCTTGGCTTGCTGTCCACATTAAAGGCATACAGGAGACTCGAGCTCAAAGTTTCCTTAACCACCACCCCCTGGGGTTGATTAATTATATAGACAAAATGTGGAGTTGGGGTGGTGGAGGGATGCCAGAAGAATCGTCAAAGGGATGAGGTAAGCAGCCGTTTATATAACTTGAATCTTAGTTCCATCCAAATCATGCATTTGGAGTTCTATAGTCTTGACTTAATTTCCTCATTTTGAGAACAACTTACTGTATCTTCTCTCTGTGACCCCAGTAGACCGTTCAACACTATAAACTACTTAGCCACTCCTACCTCAGCAACAGACTTGGAAATCTAACATGATGCTCTAAGAACATCTCTGCTTATAAAGTTAGACTTTAAAGTGCCTCTCGAGGGCATAATCTAAACTGAGCCAAGACCTCCCCACAACAGCGGGCATATTAAGTTATGCCGATACATTGTGCTGAAAAAAAAAAAAAAAAAACCACAGCAATAAGTTACCAGAAGGGGACAAAAAGATGCATGAAAACTTGCTTTGTGAGGCAGTCATAAAAAAGGGCAATTCAATTGGGCAGAGGGAACAGATAGGGCCATCTGGAAGGGATTGCAGTGCAGTGATTTGCACTAATAACAAAAGCAAAGAGCAGAGCCCAAGAGGCCACCAAGTCTGAATTCATTAACGAGTGTGTGCCAATGATCGGAAGGAGAGTGAACTCAGTTTCCTACCTGAACAGGTATTAAGGCTCAGTCATATTCAGGCGAAGAAGGCATGCTTGAATGTTAGGTGAACATAATGTGAAAAATTCTTGCCAAGCAAGCGTTTTTTATTCTGCACTTCGCTGCAATACTCTGGGAGAGAGAAGTTATGCAGAAACTCATGGCTAAAATTATTTCATTGTCCATTGTGAATATTCAGTGTAGCTATTTTCAAAGTACTGCACACACAGAGGTCACTTCCAAATCAAGCAACTTCTTATTGGTCAATGCTGTGAATTAAAATTTCACCAAACTTGAAACTCCAGCAGAACTAGCATAGGAAAATTATTTGCCACCGGAAGTCCATAAGGCAAAATTCCTGACCATGCAGAATTCCATTTAGATGTCTGTATTTCACCTACAGAACTTTGCAGTGCAAAGGTTAATGTGGCCTTTACAGAAGGACAACAAACTGCAAGACATGGACTGTGGGTTCACCCAGTCTCCTAGACTTCTTAGGGTGTTTTCAGCCTTGATTCGATAGCTTGGTCTGAACCAGAGTTCTATTCCATCCCCCTTTCCCTGCCCCGCTGATCTGTTTTCACATTGTACTTTTGGATCCAAACAACGGTACGATTGTGCCGTCATGAGTACTACGGCGAAATGTTAAGGAGGTACCAATGTTGTTTTTGCATACACTCCCGTAAATATGTAGCTGCACCCCATATACTGGCTCCAACTGTTCAGAACTGTAACTTGGTAACGACTCGGGAGGAGAGATGCCAGTTTCACTGTTACTGACGTATTTGCCACATTTTCCAATAAATCTCCTCCTTTTCTTTCCCTCCTCTACTTACTTCAGAGAATATACAGGTATGCTCAAGGAAATCTCAACTACTAAGTGTTACAAACAAAACTTGGAATATCTTACCAAGGTTAAATGCCATGAACCTTGCAAACTGGCAAATTCAGCAACTAATTCTTCCTTAGAAAAGCTCATTGTATTAGACTGCCTGGCACCCTTTGTGTCAGAAATTGTGTAGAAGCCAGCCAATCACCAGGCTACACTTGGAAAAAAATCAGTCAGCTCTTGACATTTCTTTGTGCTATATGCATCAAACTGTCAGTGAATGTTCCAAGGACAGTCTGTGGGCATGATGTCTAAGCCTTGTCTAAGGGTTCATCTAGAAAGGTTGGGTGGTGTCAGCTTAAGCAAATCTGTTTTCTGCTAATCCTAACCCATTCAAAATGTGTTGCTATGAGCTTGCTGTATACAGACAAGACTGACAGTTATTGCTACAGATGTGAACACTTTGATTCTTATGAATTCACCAAGTTGCTTTCCTGAAGGCGTTTAATGGCATTACTACCAAATGCTCAAATAACCCTCCCTGTCTGAATATCTAAACATAGTAAGTCACAAACTTCTGTATTCTCTGAAGCTAATAACCACACTGTGAGCAAATGTGTCTGTGAGAAACATTTTCTCATGCCCTGGTTGGTATGAGAGTCAGGCCCCATAGAGCAAAAATCTGGAAGCGTTTGCACTCGGAACCAGAGCAAAAATTCCTAACAGCTTTGGAAGATGGGCCTAAGAACCTCCAGCTGTGATTTGTAAACATCTGTCCAGCTGCTTGCAATGAGAGACAGACCAGGATGCTCGTGTTAAACAAGGCCTATCTTTGTGAGACTTACTTTTATTATAAACATTGGCACCGCAACAAAGGAAGGGCGATATCAATGGTAATATTGTTGCTTGTTGATGAAGGTTCAATAAATGATGGAGGGAAGACCTTGGGTCATATTTTTCTATATCATTTTTTGTCAATTGAAAGAACTCCTTCCATTTAGGGTGGGTCTGAATGAACGTTAGCCTGGGAAGACGAACAGGATATTTTGAGGGAGATTGTGATGTGGAAAGACATGAGGGTGATCTACAGTGCGCTCCCGACCTAAACACTCACAAACACAATAATTATGTATCACAATGATCATGTTTTACCCAGCCGCTCTGGTATGCAGACGTACTGCTGCTTTTTAACCAATGACTTTCCACAGATCACAGGAGAATATTTGACTGTACGTTTCTATAGGATTGTGAAACTGATCATTGCATTTAAAACATCTGTAAATACCCTGTAAGTCATACATATGTTGGAGTATATTTTCAAGTTGCTATCATATATGTACTGCATAAAATGTTAAACTCATAGTTTTTAAAGATGGAAAACCAGTTGCAATGTCGTGAAACTATTTCAGGTATTTCTTTTATTCTTCTTTCTCTAATTGAAATGTTTCAAAGAAAACATGTTTTATTGGAAATATTGTTTTATTTGTTAAATTTAGTTTACTGGGTCAACAACATTACTTTCAATCCTGTTATTCTTTTGTATGATCTCTTTAACTAACACATCATCCACACTGAAGTGATATACATTTTGGTGGAAAAACATTTTTATTTTTAGCAGTGGATTTAATTAATTCTGTGATGTTTTGTGGTAGTAGTTTTTCTCAATCTAAAACATTTCTCCCCATTTCATAAAATGACAGAAGATGGTGCGATAATATCAAAGTTTCAAGATGTTAAAAAAAACAACAACTGGTATATCCTTAAATGTAAATACTTGCTTACATTGCAAGACGATCATTTTTTAAATGTTACAGAGTTAGTGAGCTACTGCATAACTATAATGACTCCTATAGTTCAATTAAATTAATTCTAGAAAAGATGGCAAGAGAGGAAGAGATAGAAACAAAAATATCCAGTCTTATGTCCAATTGGTATTTGTCCTCATTTTACCCAAGAAGTTACAATTTGTTTAAGCCACCCACTCTCACTATTAAATGAAAAGATTGAGAGACCTGAAACTGAATCTCCATGAACCTCAGTTAGCATTCATTTCAGTTTCTGACATTGATAACAATAACATTCAGATCGCCGTGACCATCAACAGAAGCTGGACCAAAGCATTCCATTATTGGACTCATCCCTGTAATTTCCTGCTTTCCATCTTTCCTCAGTTATCACTTCATCTGCTCTCACTGTTGTCTTACATGTACAGTAAATACTCTTTTTTCCAATCAGTCCATTTCAGGCTGTACTTTTTTCACAAATTTTTTCATGTTTCGTGAAAAAACATGGCTCCAATGGCTTTGACAAAGCTCAGGTATGTTTTTCTATTATACATTTAAAATCTATAGAAATATAAAATAAAAAAAATAAAAAGAATTGAAATAAATAATATATTATATAATATGTACCTAAAATAGGTAACTCGTCCCACATTGTTTGTGCTTCGGACATGCACTCAAACTTGTTGAAAAGAGCTGTGCTAAATTTCTAATTGACTGGAAATGATTTTCACCTGGCGGACAATAAAACACATACATACTTTTATTATACCCAAGCAATATAGAGGTCATAATAAAGAGACTTGGGGTAAGCTCTTTTGGCCAGAATGCAACCACTTGGTAACCTCTCAGAACATCCTAGCAACTGACTAACAATGGCCTACCAACTACCTAGAACACCCTTATTACCACTTAGCAACCTAGACAACAACCATGAATACCCTGTCATTATGACTTCTGTACAGTCAAGCACCACTCAAATTTTCTTCACAGACGTTCCATTACCAATACCCCCCCCCCACCCCCAACAACTCCAAAATGCAAATGATGTGCTCCATATTAACGATCTCTGACTCATCAAACTGAGAGTAATTGAGATGTAAATCAGGCAGCTATAAAAATGGCTTGCTCCTCCATGTGCACATTAATCAGCCTTCATAAATACAGGAGCTGTAAAGAGCCGAGTGTGATTTAGCCTATAAACCAGATTAATTGCTATTGCTTCATTACAATTCCTATATTGTGGATAATTATAGGAACAGAGGCATCACTGTGGTCTTATCTGTCTTTAGGGTGCACGTCTTGTATGCACTACATGAAATTTAAGTGCATAGTGATTAGTGAAGAAATTTGAGACGTGATGTACCGTATGCATAGAATACTCTACCTTATAGGCACCAGAAAACAAAGAGCATGAATTATGAATCAGTGAGGGAGGCATCCCATGTGTACACCTGTAAAAAACGAGGTAATTCTGTTTGTGATGCGCTATGCAAAAACTATAATGTGGAAATCGTCATTTCAACATGCCAAAATCTAATGTTAAAGGTGCTTTATGCAATTTTTTTTTTGGAATAATATGAATAAAATGTCCCTGCTACCTGACAGATAACACTGAAACCTGTCTCTGTGTCAGCCCCCAAAAGACTGCACTCCTAAAATTATTTTATGGGGTGTTTAAGTCTGGGATTCGTATGGAAAGGACACAGCTGTGTCCATTATCAGGAGTAGAGAGTTTGGAAAATCCCTGCTCTAGTTTGAATGCAAATCAGAATGACACACTGACCTATAGACAAAGACAGCAGTACAATCTGTTTGAGAAATTGGATTTGTTAGTTACATCAGAGTGCACTGGGACCATTTCAGTCTTCTGATAAAATTGTTGACACAAATGCATGGTAATTGGATCAACCATATTTCAGGAGAGTTCTATGGAGGAGGTTAAAAGAATGTGGCCGAAACAACATGTAACAGTAAATGTTGTGTTTTGGATTGTGGTATCCAGCATGGGATGCTGGTGTTATGGTGTTCCCAACAAGCTTCTTGACTAGCTTAACCAACAAGAGTTCTTTTGGTCAACCAGCCTCATCAGAAAAACCATGCTTGGCCAACCATGGCAATACTGGTCCCCCTACTAGGCCATTACCAATCCAGCACTAACCAGCACAAACCAGCCTGAGCTAGCAAGGAAATTAATTCCAGCCTAAGCTGGTCTTTTCAGCAAACCATTCAAATCCAAACCATTTAAGTGAATCGGTTCTTTCGGACAGTTAAAATAAATGATTTTTGAGCTTAACCAGCATGAGTTCTTTGGTCAACCAGCCTCACCAGAAAAAACATACTTGGCCGACCATAGCAACGCTGGTCCCCCTTCAAGGCAAGCACCAAACCAGCACAAACCAGCCTGAACTGGCAAAGAAATTCATTCCAGTCCCATTCCAGTGCTGGTCTTTCCAGCAAACCATTCAAATGCAAACCATTTAAGTGAATCCGTCCTTTAGGACAGTTAAAATAAACATTGTCTTTTTTTTTCAGGTATTTTTGTGTGTATATGTGTGTGTGTATATGTGTGTGTGTGTGTGTGTGTGTGTGTGTGTATATATATATATATATATTCTTTAACTTTGTTTAAATAACTTTTAAAATTATGTTTTAAATGATTAATTATCTTTAACAACATTTTTTTCATACATCATATTTTATCAACTTTGTACACAAAACATTTTGACATGGCTGAGAGCAACTTGCAGAAAATCACATATTCATTCAGCACCCTCCGAGTAATTCAGTAAGTTCATTCACTGAAGGATTCATCAAACTGATTAAAAACGAGAACTCATGAGCTGGTGAATCACTGCTTTAAAAGTACCAGCTCATAAAAGTCATTTAGTCATGAATCGGACTAAACCAGTCACCATGTTTGTTGTCGAGTACAGTCAGCGATAGAATAGAATAGAAAGGCGTGCCGTTTTGGTGTTATTTCACAGTGCACGCTTTATGTCACCACATTCAATTCAGACTGCAATCTCATAAGTTGGGTAAAATATAATTTCTTTAGTGACGCTGGTAGCTCAGAGGAAGACCAAAGGAAAATTGGAGCAGGAAAATAGAAATATGCTGTTAAGCTATCTAACACTGGGGTAAAACGATAATAAATGTTTTGCCCACCAGCCACAGCAGCTGTGAATGCCCAATTTCACCAGCTGTTTAGATTTTTTTTATTTTTATTTTACCAGCTCCTTTTGTTATTCATAAAGGTATATGAAACCACTTCTGAAGCTGTAGTGAATTATGATGACACACATGACAATTCATTAATGTCACTGCATGTTATTTGCTTTGTATGGTTATGTATTTAGCCACAAATGTTTGGAATTAAGCAATGTTGCATTCGCAATGTGTGTAAACACGAACTGCTCAGTGGAAATCAAGTGAACTAAATTTAGAGAGCCTCCTGAGATGTTCTGAAATCATTTGCAGAGTTCTTATGGATGACACTGTTCTTGCAGTTGCAAACTATTTTCAAATGACTGAAACAGCAGAAACAGTGAGCACACTGCATGCACGTGTTCCATGAGAAGAGCTGTGCTTATGGGAGACAGAGCGCCTCTGAATACACAGCAAATCAAATACGTGCATCAACGGCTTTTCTTTCGTCTGTTCTTCAAAATGTAATCAAGTGTGTTTCTTCAAACGCACGTCTTTGTGTCTGACAGCAGTTCTTGTCACTCCAAGACTTTTTATAAGTCGCCTGCCACAGAAATAACACACCACTGCGCATAAAATATCCACATTTGGTGGTTGCTAATTTTAAACTCTGAACAAAAGAAAAAACACGGAATTTACTAATTTCATTAACCAGAGGTTACATCACAAATACACACACAAATAGTTGAAGGGAATCAAGCAATAATATTTACAAGAAAAAGAGAGAACCGCTCGCTCTTTGACTAGAGCTTCAGCCTCAATAAACCATCTGAAACTGAACATTAACACCAAGGAACTGAAACCTGCTTAAAATTAATAATAGTTAAATGGGACAGAAACAATGCAACAGTTATTACATCTTATATTTATCTTTGGACCTGTCCTGTTGTCATTATTTCTGTGAGAGAAACTTCACTGTGGGAACATGTAGCCATGGAACTTGTGTCACCCTCAGACATGTGTAGTGTTCACTGATACACGTGACTCTGCGAGCGCTGAATGTCCCGCGTAATTAAAAGAAATTCCATTGATCATGCAAGCTATAACATAGCTACATGCAACACCACAAATTAAATCTTTATCTGTTCTGCTATTGCTAATAAAATAATAGTATGAATACATCTTACCCAAGTTACAGGCTAAATCAACGTGAATGTTTTCAAACATTACTTTTTTTTTTTTTTCTGCAAATCATCCCGCAGGCCGGAGATGACAGGCCGTATGTTTGACACCCCTGGCCTATGCTATATACATGTTTCGGGAAGTAATAAGTAAAAATGTATTATATTTATGTGCGTCTGTAGGAATTTCATACACTGAGAGTGTGTTCACACTTGGCAGGCTTGGTTGGATGAAAACGAACTCTGGCGCGATTGCTCTGTTAGTGCGGTTCATTTGAACAAGTGTGAAGGCTGCCATCCGAACCTTGGTGCGCACCAATCAAGCGGACCGAGACTGCCTGAATAGTGGGTCTCGGTCCACTTCCAAACGAACTCTGGTGCGGTTCGACTGATATATGAACGCAACATGGACCAGAGATGTCTAAACGGACCAAAAACAGGAAGTAATTTGCCTAATACTGACCTCAAGCATACCTGGTTCTTCTCATCATAGGAGCTATGTTGCCCATTACAGTTCGGTACAGGCATCAGAACCGCCGTCAGCCGTCCTTGCAGCATATCTTCATTTGTGTGTGCAACGGAGGAATTCCTGGCGCTGTTTTGACTCCTTTACACATTTTATTAGCTCTTCGTTTGTTCTCAGCTGGTAAAAATACCACCATAAATACATATATAAATCTAACGAGCGCATTTCGCCCAGCAGCCAGCATTGTTTTGGATGTTCGGCAAGTTCCGTCGCAAAATATACGTCATAAAAGCTGTCCAATCAGGTTGTGACTTTATCCTGATGCCTATTGTTTTGTAGCTTTAGGTTCGGTGTTAAAAATGCCAGTGTGAACGCTAAGCGAACCAGGACTAAATGTATAATTTGTTTTTTGGTCAGGACCAAGAGGACCAAGAGAACTGAAATACAAGTGTGAACACACCCTAAGGGTGCTTTCACACTAGCACTTTTGGTGCATACGCGAGTTCGAATGATGTCAAAGTTAGGTTAGTTTGGGTGGTGTGAACGCTGTTTTCCGAACTCGAGTGTGCACCCGTAAACCGCACCAGAGTCCACTTGAAAAGGTGGTCTGGGGTACGGTTCATGTGAACCCCTGGTGCGGTTCGCTGCTAATATGAACGCAATCGTACTAAATTGCGGAAGTGAACCCTTATTGATGACGTATAATTCGCGTCTTTGCAGGTTCCTGATCGCAATTATTATGGTTTAATTAATTTCTCATACCAGTTTGTGTCCAAATAAATCACCTTCAGAAAGCAGCTCACAGTCTTCACATTTCTTGCAATGCATCCACGGGCTCGCGGCAGACAAACGGTAATATTCTTCACATCATTGCACATTCATTGCATCTGTGGCAGACAAACATATTTGTTGTTTTGTGCATGTAAAGTTTTTGGTGGTAAATCCAAAGTGATGAATACTTCAATAACACAGCGAAGCTGATGTGCTCTTCAGTTGTTGCCTAGTTACAGTAGTAAACAGCTAACGCTTGTACTCACGTTGATGACGTAATTGGACTGCAGTTCGGACGCAAAAAATATGATGTGAACAGAGACCAGCGGGGGCAGGGGGAGGGGGGAGGAAACTAACTCTGATTCGGTCCAAGCAATCGAAACCAAGTGTGAAAGCACCCTAATACTCACTGCAGTTTGGTCTCTGAGTGAAGCTAATTTGCTCATTGCATTCTACTAATTGAGAGCTTTCCAACGATACAGTATATAACACATGGCTATCTAATAATTGTTTTTGGTTTTACCAACTCTGAATATAATTGTTTTGATAACAAATTTGCAAATGATGAGAACGAAACAGTTCTAATTTATCAACAAATTTTAAAGAATTGGTACGATCCGCTATATGCATTATATAGTCCAGATTCTAGGCTTTAAAGCGACACCTATTTTGTTTTGATCAAGCAAGTGGCTATTAATCGATTACATAACTATTATTATTACTTTTTTTCGGCAGGGAGTGCCCCCAACTGGCCTGGTTTAAGCTCCGTTCAATGAATCGTTCTATCAATAAATTTTCGTTTTTTTTTTTTTTTTTATCTGTTCAAAAAAGGTGTACAAAACCTGTCATAAATACTAAAAAAGAAGTTGATAAAAAGATCTAATGAAATATCTTGTGATAATATATGCAATATGAGAGATTTATAAACAATCTTAGTGTCATTTTAGACCGGGAACACAAAATGTGTTAGCTCAAAACGAACACAACACAAGGGTCAAAATCAATTTACAGTGGTAATGCCAAAAGTGCATAGCTAGAACTGTATAAGTAAGAAAGAAAGGAGTGAGAGAAAGAGAAAAAGTGAGTGAGGGAGAGAGTGTTAAATGGCATTGCTTTTTATAAAGAACCTCTTTTAACCTCTTTCAGTTTATAGGTTTGGTTTTACAGCTATATAATCAGAATCAGAATGAGCTTTATTGCCAAGTGTTCTCACGTACACAAGGAATTTTTCTGGTGATAGGAGAAACAACTGCACACAGAACATTACAGTGAGATACAGAATATAAAATAAGGTAAGAGTATAAATAGACATACAAATAATGGGACATATAACAGAATGTCTTATGTACATGTTCAAATGGTAATGTTTGTGCAAGGTAGGGGTATGTACAGTTATTGAATTAAATATGTGAATGTACATACAGTATGTACATGAGATTTGTATTTATATTACAGCACTGTGGGGGAGTCCTAGAGATAAGAGGCAGATAAGCGGTATGCTGGCTGACAGAAATTATGCATCCTCTCTGGGAAAAAGTTAAAAAGCAGCTCTTCAGATGCTAAAAATACCCTACAATGTAGAACATCTTTCTCTCATTTTCCAATCCCCATCAAAATTCCCCTACAACCATATGGCAATTTGGCCTCTTTGAAGCTCATTGGATCGCTCAAACTAATCAATGTGTGAACAGTATCATGTGTTTTCAATGTCTGCCATGTTCAGCGTGGCCTCCAGCACTTCCAAACACACCATAACATTGCGATAAACTCATAGTCTTTCCGGGGCTGTTCTGCTCTCAGAGGTTGCTGAGTTAGGTTTATTTCTTGTGATCACATTAATGTCTTAAAAGATGTGGTTTTACTAACAAGCTTGGGGGCAGAGATAAGTAGCAGTCAACAGTCAAGCTGGGCAAGAAAAACTAGATGTCCAAATACAGAAATTGCAGAAAGAATGACCCCTTTTAGTACAGTCTCTTGCTCAAAGGCAATGGTGAAATGCTTCTTGTGGGATTTGAACCTACAACCTTTTCCATTACCAGCCCAGATATATGCTATCTGGTTACACCACCCCTAAAGACTCATATATACACAGACACAAAAAAATGGAACACACTAACATACTCTCATATCTAAAACGAGCCTCTTGCCCAAAACAAACCGCAGGAGAAGATGAAGAGCGAGTCCATGAGAGAATTCATTAAGACTAAGAATACATAATACATTCTCAATCCCTTCTTATCTTATAACATGACAGAGTCAGAGAGAGAACGAGTTTGAGAGAGAAAAGGAACCTCTCAACTCCACCCTAACAGCTTCATATACTCAGTCATACGCCCACCATCTTGGGTTGTCATTGCTACGTGTGTGTAGTGCTTAACCACGCCTCACTGGATTCCCCTACCTCCAAAAGAACACATTTTAGCTCGCCAATACTAGTCTGTCCATTACGATTCCAGGCCCAAACCGGCAGTTCACTCCCTAACAGCCTCGATTCAGTTCCTCAAACTCCTGTCTGTAATTAAATGGTAGATAAACATCCCTTCTACATGCCATTTACTTAAATCAGCTACATTTACTTAACTTATTTTGGACAAGTAGCGTATACTAAGGGCGTTTTCCAAACTGCATTATGCGCCCTTAAAGGGCACTTCGGGAAGGGGGCGCCACTTGAGGGGTCATTCCAAACAAAAGAGTAATTTTTTTCCACAAAGGGCACTTTTGCAAGAGTTTTAGTGGGTACATTCAAATTGTCACGCCATGCTCCCATGCACATTAAAAGCTCTGTCCTATGTAGTGAGTAGAATCAAGGGATGATCAATTTAGATTGGAATTCGCCCTTAAGTCGTTGGAAATAAAACCCTCTTAAATTGTTGAGATGTCTGTGAAAGACCATCAGATAGCATTCTAGATAGCATTGTGCTCTATTTCAGTTCATATTTGTGAACAAACATCTGATAAACATCAATAGGGAACGGTCACACCGAACACGTTTTGGCGTCAGTCTGTGCTGTTTTTAAACATGTGCTACAGAGCATGTATGGGACCCTTGTGCTGTGTCTCGCTTTTTTCAGTGTCTTGCATAGGAAGCAGCGTATTTTAGATGCAGAGTCAAGTTAAAAAAGAACTTTCTTCAATTTAAATGAACTTAATTGGTAACAACCTACTAAAGTAGCTATTACCACTTATTCTCGACAAGTACTAAGCTGTGGAAAATGCCACCCAGTAAGTAACTAAGTTTCTGAGACGTGCAAAAAAGCATCATCTAGATGGCACTGTGTTCTATTTCAGTTCATATTTGTGAACAAGCATCTAATGTAATAAAACATCTAATATTGTTAGGGGTCGTTCACAAGTATGTATGTCCGTCTGTTCTGTTTCTGGTTTGTTTTTGTACGTAAACATGCGCTAGAGGGACATCATTGACCCTTGCGCTGCATCTAGCTGTTTTCTCAGCATCTTGCACAAAGTGCCAAGTTTTTTTTAGAAAGTGAATCAAGTTAAAAAGAACTTTAACTATTAAAAATGCATTATAGACACCAGCGGTCAGTTCTATTTGTTGTGCTAGGTCTAGCTTTTTTAAGTACAAGAATGCGTTTGGTCTGAACAGCTCCTAACAATATCAGATTCACATACATTCTAAATAAAAAATATATCGCAAAATGCCATATTTTTTAGACGATGTGTCAAGTTAAATAAACTTCAACTTTTACAAATGCATCTTGAGACACCAGTGTTCTGTTCTATTCATTGCGCCTCGCGTTTTCTAACAAGATTTACAAAAAAAAAAAAAAAAAAAAAAAAAACTGCACGCAAAACAAAAAACACCTACTGAATGTTGTCCAAACATCTGACAAGGAACATTTTTGCAACATATTGCATGAATTCTAAAATCTAAATATGATGTTTTTAAGGATGAAAAAACACATGCCGAATAGTTGTCTCAGCAAAACAGTCAAACAATAAGGTAAGTTTTAGAAAAAAAAATGCCATTTCCCACAGTTCTGGTTACTTACTGGTTAATTAGCCGAACAAGTATGCATGAAGACTTAAAGGAATTTTCAATCGACAGCATTTGTTGCATAATATTTATTACCAAAAATTATTTATTTTTTTATTTGCCACTGTCCTTTCACGGTTCAGATTTTTTCGACACGCAGACGTCAGTGTGCATCACCTGCCATTGACTGTACTAAAAGTGTACCGCAAAGCAGTCATAGTTTGCATTCGTCGAACGCATTCGTTTTCGTTCCTGGTCAGAAGAGTATACTATGAAAGGCAACGAGGTCGACTGAGTTGTGCACGAAAACAAAGTATATCCGGGCCTTTATGGGGACATTTAAAGAACTGTAATTTAGAATCAATTGAAATTTAAGCCACATTAGGAAAACTTGATTACATAATTTGGTTGCACTTTATTTTACAGTATGTGTACTTTCAGTATACTTACAGTGTACTTACCCAAGAAAGTACTGAGTAATATTAGGTAAGTACATGTACTTAATATGGGTTAAGGTTAGGTTTAGTACCTAGAAATTACTGTCGTTTTTATAATTATATAGTAATGTAGAACAGAACTGTAAAATAATGCGCAACCCATAATTTTGAAAGAGGTCATTACCTCAATTTAAGGCAACACATTTACTCAAATTAAATGAGTATTCTCAACTTTTTAGCACTTAGAGCAAGCACACAGCCTTTTTCCATGCATTCCAGAATTGAAGTCCATCCAAACTGATCATTCAGTGGTAAAGGAAGGCTGCCAAACCACTTGTCTAAGTGGTGAAGACCCACAGTGCATCGTGTAATGCGGGGCAGACAGCTGGCATTATCAATTAACCTCACAGAAAACTTTTCTATAACCGAATGGGATGGACTTCTCATCAGGCCCTTGTCATAGGGAATTTCAGTCAGCGGGAGAGAGCAGGAGATGATGGAGTGGTGAGGAAGGAGTTGTAGTAGAGTCACTGATCTCCAGTAACCTTCCAGCGGCTTCCTCAAGAGCGGAACAGAAAAACACACTGCCAGGAATGTAATCAAATCAGGCAGAAACACTGGCCTTGTTGTTCCGGCTATTTCTGGCATCTCTCCTTCTCACTTTCACTGATCAAGAAAAAAAACAAAAGACTCAATTACAGACACTCTGCCTCTCCCTGTCTCTCTTCGGGACCTCATTGAGGTTAGTGTAGATATACTGTATCACAAACAGCACAACTGAAGCAACGTGTCATTATCACAAACGCTAATGTGCCAGAACATGCAATGTAAATGAGAATGTCAGTGGAAAGTTAGAGTAAAGATATAGGCTCTTTTCATGAGGGCACCTTGTAAGGATGATCATTTTGGTCAGCATTTCAAGTCACCATTAAGTCATGTCTAATGGTCTAACAGAAATTCAGGTGAGCTTTAGACAACCAAGCAAATATTTAGTAACTACTACGCTTATTATTCGCTAGAAATGGTTTCGACTAAACACTTTGGATTTTGGGAAATCAAAGGAAGTGAAGATTGTAACTATGCTGCCTTCAAAAACTGTCCAGATGAAGGCATCTCAGCAGTCAGGATGTGATGCAAACACTGGATTCAGACATGCCGTGATGTCTTCCTACCTCTGTATATAGGGCTCTATAATTTCCACGATACGAAAAACATGGAGTGAATCGCGGATCCAGTCATAAAAACAGAATGAATTAAAAATTAATTGAATTTTTTTTTTCATCAATGCTTTCATTATTACTGTGGTTTTATTTTGCAGCACTGTATTTGATTAAAAAAAATAATAATAATTTAAATTAAAAATAAAAACTTCAATGTTATGTTTTGGAATGTGCTGTGAGGATCTGCAATCACTTCATTTGAATAAATGATGCAATTGTATGTTGAAAAGTAATGGTTTTGTTTTCATTTGAAAACAAGTTCATTTAAGTTCAATGAATTAATTTGATAAAACAGTTTTACATGATAAAATGTAATAAAAATTCGAAACAGAATTCAGAAAAAAATAAAAACAGAAAACATGGAATTTGGGAAACTTAACAGAAGACGCCACCCTTTACTTTAAATCTAATTATAACCATTCAAGGGTCTTCATAAAGATAGCATTTGGCAGAAACAAAATTTGCTCAGTGAGTCAGTGATTTGATGCGACATGAGCAGCAGCAACAGTTGGCATTGTGACAAAGTTGAACAGAGCTTAGATTTAAGCAAATTAGCCGCCATCTGATTAATATTAGTTTATATAGTCGAGTAGGAATGGTTTAATCACTGTCAAAGTGAACGCCACTTTAGGCGTCATACACTGCCTGGCCAAAAAAAAAGTTGCACACTCTAATATTTAGTTGGACTGTGTTTAGCTTTGATTACGGTACGCATTCGCCATGGCATAGTTTTGACAACCTTATGCAACGTCACAACATTTATTTCCATCCAGAGTTGCATTCATTTTTGGCCGAGATCTTGTATTGATGACGGGAAAGTCGAACCACTCAGTAAAGTCTTCTCCAGCACATCCCAAAGACTTTCAATGGGGTCAGGACTCTGTGGTGGACAATTCATGTGTGAAAATGATTCCTCATGCTCCCTGAACCACTCTTTCACAATTTGAGGCCGATGAATCTTGGCATTGTCATCCTGGAATATGCCTGTGCTGTCATGGAAGAAAAAATCCAGTGATGGGATAACCTGGTCATTCAGTACATTCAGGTAGTCAGCTGACTTAATTTTATTGCCACATTACGTTACTGAGCCAAAACCTGACCAAGTGAAGCAGCCCCAGATCATAACACTGCCTCCAGAGGCTTATACAGTGGGCACTATGCATGATGGGTGTATCACTTCATGTGTTTCCCTTCTTACCCTGATGCACCTATCACTTTGGTATAGGATAAATCTGGACTCATCAGACCACATGACCTTTTTCAATTGCTCCACAGTCCAATTTTATGCTCCCTAGCAAATTTAAGTAGTTTTTTTTCCGATTAGCCTCACTAACAAGTGGCTTTCTTGTGGCCACACAGCTGTTTAGTCACTATCCTGTAAGTTCTCGTCGCATTGTGCAAGTGGAAATGCTCTTACTTTCACTATTAAACATAGCTGTGAGTTCAACTGTTGATTTTTCACTATATGACTTCACCAAGCATTTAAGTGATCTCCAATCACGATCATTCAAGTTTTTTTTCCGACCACATTTCTTCCGCGAAGCTGACGGTTCACCACTATCAGGTTTTAATAATGCGTTGGACAGTTCTTAACCCAATTCCAGTGATTTCAGCAATCAATTTTGCTGTATTCTTTGCTTGATGCAGGCCAATAATTTGCCCCTTACTAAACACAGTAACATCTTTTCCACGACTACGGGATATGTCTTCCGACATGGTTGTTTAAGAAATGAGAAGCTACACACCGCATCAGTTAGGGTTAAAAGAATTGTTGCCAGCTGAAACATATTAATCACTGCAATAATGATCCAATCATAGGCTCTTAAGTATCTGTTTATTTAAATCCAAACGGCAACTTTTTTTTTTGGCCAGGCAGTGTAGATATTATGATGTATGTAATGATGTCTGACACTGGGTTCAAAACAGAACTCGACAATGGGGCGCTTCTATGACTCTTCTGTATTGTATATTGGCTACATACTGTACTCTGTTAGGGGTTAAATGGCCCCAAGAATATAGCTTGCAAAGCAACACTTTGATTTACGAGCTATGGAAATTGGTATTTTCACACATATTAAATGTAAAATGGTTTTATTTTTATTATGGCTGAACACTGTTTTTAGCCAACCACAGGTGGTGGTTTAGAGTTACAGTAGAACTAAACGTTTTACCCCGTTTCAGTCAAAAATCATTGAGTATTTGTGTGTATATGGGTTGAAGGGCCTGCACAACAAAGAGACTCGTTACATCTCCCATTTCACCGTAACAGTGAATATGATACATGATGCACGTTCCGCTTGCTTGCTCATAACAGCAGCGAAAAATTCCCCACCATCAAAGGAGATGCAGAGAAGAGCTCTCATTTTCATGGTCACGGTTGCAGAACTGGAACACGTTTGCCAAAACAACTAAAACTGACCTCAGGTATGTTTTAAAGAGACTAACAGCTGGTGGTCACACTCAACGTAGACCTCAAGTCAATTTTACACACTCTCACAGACGAAAGGACAGAAACGGCCACCGGGCGACAGGATATTAAATCAAAAGCCACGAAAAGTTGTGCATTACAGTGATTTTACCATTCGGGGTGTTTTTAGGCATGACACAAAGTGAAGTGCCTAAAACCCTATTACATGTGTTAATATCACTATAATGGACAGACTCGAGTGGCTTATTGCTTTTATAAAATGGTAATATATATATATATATATAAAAAATGATAAAAGACACTGCTGTTCCAGTAGAATCAGTAAATAGTAAAATGTATTATTAATTATATTAAATAATTATCATATTAAAATTACATATTTATTATACATTTAATAAGTATCAACATAACTGTTAAGAAGCAACATAAAAATAGCAACTTGGCACATTCATATAGAATGAGTGGTTTCAATGTGGCTCATCCAATCAGAATTTAGAGACATAATTATACGTTTTATAAGACACCTTTAACAAAGGCTTCCGGTATGTTTAGAAAACCACCAATAAAATGACACCAGCTTCAAACATGACCTGACAAATTCGAGCAGAGCAGGAAATGGATACATATACAGTGCCTTGCAAAAGTATTCAGACTCCTGACCAATTCTCTCATATTACTGAATTACAAATGGTACACTGAAATTTAATTCTGATTGATATTTTATTTTAAAACACTGAAACTCAAAATCAATTATTGTAAGGTGACATTGTTTTTTTTTGGGGAAATATTTTTATGAAAAATAAAAAACTGAAATATCTTGCTTGCATAAGTATTCAACCCCCACACATTAATATTCGGTCGAGCCACCTTTTGCTGCAATAACTGCTTTAAGTCTTTTGGGGCACATATGTACCAGCTTTGCACACAGTGACTAAGTGATTTTGGCCCATTCTTCTCGGCAGATTTGCTCCAGGTTGTTCAGGTTGGTTGGGTGACACTTGTGGACTGCAATTTTCAAATAGTGCCACAGATTCTCAATAGGATTGAGATCAGGACTTTGACTGGGCCACTGTAGGACATTTAACTTTTTGTTCTTGAGCCACTCAAATGTTGCTTTGGCCTTGTGCTTGGGATGATTGTCATGCTGAAAGGTGAATTTCCTCCCAAGTTTCAGTTTTTTAGTGGACTGAAGCAGGTTCTCTTGCAGTATTTCCCTATATTTTGCTCCATCCATTCTTACTTCAATTCTAACCAGATGCCCAGTCCCTGCTGATAAGAAGCATCCCCACAGCATGATGCTGCCACCACCATACATCACTGTAAGGACGGTGTGTCTTGAGGCATAGGAAGTGTTAGGTTTGCGCCACACATAGCGCTTTGAGTTTTGGCCAAAAAGCTCTATCTTTGTCTCATCTGACCACAAAACTTTCTCCCACATCGCAGCTGGGTCACTCACATGCTTTCTGGCAAACTCCAGACATGCTTTCAGATGGTACTTTTTGAGTAACGGCTTCTTTCTTGCCACCCTCCCATGTTGATATGGTTGACTGGTGCACCATTACTCCACTCCCAGACACTGAACTCTGTAGCTCCTTCAAAGTGATTATTGGCCTCTCTGTGGCTTCTCTCACAAGTCTCCTTTTTGTTAGAGCGCTGAGGTTTGAGGGACGGCCTTTTCTTGGCAGTGCCTAGGTGGTGTGGTGCAGTATCCACTTCCTGATTATTGATCCAACTGTGCTCACTGGTATATCCAAACATTTGGAAATTATTTTATACCCTTTCCCTAATCTATGCATTTTTATTACTTTATCTCTAATTTCTGTGGAATGCTCTTTGGTCTTCATTTTCCTTCAGATTCACAGCCTGACCAATGATCCTTCAACAATGGGTTTTTTTATCCAGAAAATGTGATTGCAACTTTAATGATTCACAGGTGGATGCCAATGGTAAAATAATTGTGTCCTTGTTAGGGCAATTTCTTTCATCGGTGTAACCTGGCAGCTTCCACTGCACAGGGGTTGAATACTTATGCAAGCAAGATATTTCAGTTTTTTTTATTTGTTTTTTATTTTTTTATATATTTCCCAACATAAAACCAGTGTCACCTAACAATAATTGATTTTGAGTTCCAGTGTTTTAAAATAAAATATCAAACAGAATGAAATTTCATTGCACCATTTGTAATTCAGTAATATGACATAATTGGTCAGGGGTCTGAATACTTTTGCAAGGCATTGTAAGTCAGCATGCCGAGCCTCTAACCCATTAGTGTTAAGCCACACACGAATGACCCAGTGCAACATAAATCCCATGCTGTTTGCCAACAACAGTAAATCACAATAATTTAATCTTACAGCCAGGAAACCATCTGAGGGGCACTGGACAAAGAGAGAGAGCCAGATCTGGTTCGATTCCCCGCGTCATGCCAATTGTAATGTCAGGAACAGCGGCCGAGAACTTGACAATGACAGCAGGCTGTAACGTGATGGAGTGGGTCTGCTACGGAGAGAACAGGAGATAATTGGAAACATGATCATGGTTAAACATGAGAGGCAACAAAAGGGAAGCTTGGAGATAGAGTCAGGCAGCTGACAAAGAGGCCGAAACTGCTCAAGTAAGAAGTTTGTGAGTGCAAGAGCATGTTATCCCTATCTTAAAGGTCATCTTCACTAGTTCACATGATGTAACAACACATAAGCACACACAGATTCCAATTCCAACTCTCGATTTCTATTCCTTTTAGAGAAACAACTGACAGTGGAAAGCAAAGTTACTTAAGCTTAGCACACAACAAACAAGACTTTGTTTTAAGCCTGCAATAGTCTACAACAAAAAGCCCCAGATAGTAGGCAACTTGCAGCAATAAAGAACAGCCAATGAAATTACAAGAGAATGAGAGAGTGCAGGAAGAGGGCGAAGCAAAGGGAAGATGGAAATTCTTTTTTTTTTTTTAAATAAAAAAAAATACAATATTTTATTTTATAGTCAGGGTAGCTGACAAAAGGCCGAAGCTGCTCAAGTAAGAAGTTTGTGAGTGCACGAGCATGTTATCCCTATCTTATAGGTCATCTTCACTAGTTCATATAAATCTCATTTTGTGAAGGGGAGGGCAAAGCAGAGGGAAGCTGCAGAAACAAAACCATTTTTAAAAATACTAACTTCTCAATGAATGGATTGTCCCATGAAATCATTCCTCTCAGTGCAGCCGCAGCGTCGACTGAGAACAGGAACGTTAAATTAACGCGAATGTCTACAGCAAGCGCTAAAACAATAATTTCCATAATAAAAGTCCCACATTGAATGAACTAATTATGAAATAAATACGCACAATTTCAGTATAAAAATGTAATATTTCACAACACAGACTATTTTAGGTTTCCCATAATATGATGAAATTAACTTTATATTCATATGCTTTTTTTAAATAAAATACTAATATTTAAATATAAATTTTAATATCTGCTACTGGTAGCTAATGGTAAAACTGTATATTATACACAGTCTAAATGCAATTTGGAACAAAAGACAAGTATTTTTGTGATCCCTGGGATAGATGGTAATTTTTTTTTTATTTGGATGGTGGGGGTTATGATGTTCCATGCACTCCGATGATGTCATAATAGGAATATCGTATTGCATATCGAATATTGCATTATCCAACAACGCCTATCGCATTTTTCCTCCATATCATGCAGCCTTAGCGCAAGGGTAGGGTGAAGCAGATAGAAGCAGAAGAAACAAAAAACAAAACATTCTTATTTTTTGTTAGAGAGCGAAAGAGCGCAAGGGTAGGGCGAAGCATATAGAAGCTGTAGATACAAAAGGAGATAAAAACAAAAAACAAAACATTTTGTTAAGAGAGCGAAAGAGCACAAGGGTAGGGTGAATCAGATAGAAGCTGTAGAAAAAACAAACAAATGCAATAACAAACAAAACAGAAAACAAAACATTTTGTTAAGAGACTATCGAGTACTCAGTACGTACTTTTAATATTTAGTACAAGTATGCAAATTTAAATGAAGCCTTCTCTGAAGTAAACCACTTACAATATGCACAAGCTTTACTCCTCTCTACCACAAATTGTTGCTTTCACCTACCAATTACCTGATCTCAAAGTGTCCACTACACTGGTAAACAAGTTTAAACTTCCCTCTCTGTGTAGCCAAGGCCTAAATAACAGAAAAGCAGAGCAGGCCGCTCAGCTAGACTGTCAGATGAAGCACTCATGCAAGACTGGCTTCCCGGTCCACTCTCAATTAGCCTGGCAGCTTCCCCTTCTCACTGTATGGGCACCGCAATGATTAATGATTGGTCAACAACCAGAGTCAGCGCTAAAAATGAAAAACAAACGCTGGCAATCCAAAGCAAACCAGAAATGACCATTATTTTCTGGTAGAAAGGAGGATATAAAACATTTTCTTTCACAATCCAGACTAAAAGCTTTGGGGCATGGATGAAAAATAGAAGTTTAAATTGCCTTCAAAAAGGTGAAAACTACAGCTTTTTCTACAAATCTATTTATTCACTTCAGTTCAGTTCAAAGGAACTGCATTTGTGTCAGATAGCTGGCAAACAAGGGCGTGTTTCTGGTAAACATGGAGATGGTGCCAGGTGGATTTATGCTGAAAAGCAAGAACAATGTTTTTGTTGCATTTTGCCAAAAAAACGGGACCAGCATGGTCTTTCTGGTAAAGCTGGTTAACCACAGAAGTCTTACTGGTTAATCAAGTTACAGTCAATATGAAATCAAAGTTGACCATATTTCCTATCTTAACCCTTAAATGCATGGGTGTTACATTGCATACCTCTGTTCTTTAGCAACCCGGCACACATATCCGTCACAAATGGATCTTTAAAATGCCTAATTAGTGTAAACATTTTAAAGAATTAATTAGAAAAGATTTCTGCTATATTTTGATCTTTTATTTTTTTATAAAATCAAAGAGATGATACAACAAAAGATAGAACTGGACAGACTACTTCCATGCTGAAAAGGTATGAGATGCAACTGGCTGTCAAACACATATTGAGCTACACATAACACATAAACAACACATAAGCTACACATGTGTTTTTTCAGGCACTTATTGAGTTTAAACATATGTACAACTTAAAGAATTTCAACCATATCATACCGCTGTGTGTTGATACTGTATATGCATGACTGTTATGTGTCATACATGTGTTGTACCTGTTGTAGCTCACTTCCTTTAGGCTGCTTCTTTGACTAATGGCAATGTCAAATGTAAACCAAGTCAATCACTGAAACAACAGCATCACCTTTAGCAAATGGCATCATCGTTGTGCAGAAAATTGACATGATATACTCTTTATTTGTATTAACATAGAACTCATCATTTGTTGTGTAATAAACAAATAAATAGATTTCCTATGATAGCAAAATTATTTAGATATGAAATAATCACAGAAATATTATTTATGGAAGTGTAAATATATATTGAGACATTATTACATATTTATCTGGATTAATGTTGACTACGAATGAAACAACTTTGCTTTTTATTTAAAGGCAACAATCGCTTTTACTTTTTAACCACTATTTCCAACAACCTGGTTCCTTTTTGGTATGTAATGGACACCTTAAACGATCATATTAATTCCAGATGGATAAAATCAAGTCCAAGCCAATTTTTTTTCTTGTTGAATACCAATAAGGTCAAAAATTTTATTTTGAGGTGATCTACACCTTTAAACACATCTATACTGTGCTCAGTTGTTCAATGATGTCTGATAGGACACTGTCAGCAGATATCTCTTTAGAGTGCAATGCCGCAGAGGTGGCTGAAATTTTCAGGGTGTCCAGAAAGGAGAAGCGGAAGCTTTTTGGATCTCCTCTGATACTGCCGGTGTTTAAAGAGCGACAGAAATAGAAGACAGCAAGGAGGCTGGGAGCAGCTAAAGGATTAGCGCTAACACATGAAGAGGGATGCTGCCATTCTTTGTTAGTAAATCAGGAGGCTCTTTTCTATGCTCCACATCCACAGGTTTCCATGGCAACCCAAGTTGGGGCCATTCCCAAGGCCAATGGCTGTTGTAGGGCACTGGTCACGGTGCATGAGGCCTCTTTCCGAGCTCCACGCTACTATTCAGTGTCCCTGGGCCCCCACCAGGAGCAACAAAAGAGCCCCACATTTCATTACAGACCTTCGGAAAGAGTCAAAGCAGACTGACTGTAACACTAATCCATATTGAAGCCCCTTTTTATTTGAGTCAAAACACCTGGATGTGTAGATTAAATTGGTCTGGAGCCTCTTGCATTGTATTTTATTTTAGGCCTTAATCCTTATTTTTTTTAAGGATGTGTGTTTGGCAGGCAATTTTCCACAAAGCGGCTTTAATATAATAATTTAATAATTTTCTTTATTCATCACACATTATACATTTGCACATATACAGTGAAATTCTTCTTTTTCACATATCCCAGCTAGGCTGGGGTCAGAGTGCAGGGTCAGCCATGATACGGCGCCCCTGGAGCAGATAGGGTCAAGGGCCTTGCTCAAGGGCCCAACAGTGGCATCTTGGCAGTGCTGGGGCTTGAACCCCCGACCTTCTGATCAGTAACCCAGAGCCTTAACCGCTGAGCTACCACTGGCTTTCAGTGCATTCAAGGTATACATTTTTTCATATGTGTGTTCACTAGTAGGGATGCATGGATAAAGAATTTGCAAATCCGTTTGGTTTGTGGTTCTGCATTTTTATGCTTCCTTGTATCAAAAAACAAACCAAACTGATGTTTGGCCGATACATTGGTGCATCGAACCCATAGCCTTGGCATTGCTAGCACCATGCTCTTCAAGTTGAGTTATAAGAACTGATTGGGGTGGGGGGTTAGCAGAGGTCAGGTAAGGACCTCATCTTAGGTTTCAGCTGAATTGTAATTTTACATACTATCTGCCCTACATACTATGTAAGATTAGTGCATCCCAAATCATAGTACATTGACAATCTTATGTCAAAGGTGCCCAGATATCATACTATTTATTTTGAATTTTTGAAGTATGCTTCCGTTTATGCTTTTCTGGCTAATGTTGCCCACATTGTGCTACATAAGAGGATTGGTTTGCAATGATTCTCTTTAGTGATATCAAGACATGTGATAATATGTCCCAATATGGGTGCACTTTATACATAAAAGTACTTTACCATCACTGGCTCAGTACATACAGTAGTGGCCAAAAATATTGGTACCCTTGGTAAATATGAGCAAAGAAGGCTGTGAAAAAAAATCTGCATTGTTTATCCTTTTGACCTTTCATTCAAAAATTTCACAAAAATCTAACCTTTAATTGAAGTAAAACAATTGAAATTGGGGTATTGAAAATACCCATTTCCACCATCAGGGCAATAATTAAGAAGTTCCAATCAACTGGATATGTTAAGAATTGGCCTGGAAAAGGACATGTCTATATTGTCTCCAGGCACAGTGAGGAGGAAGGTTCAAGTGGAAGAAGTTCAAATGGAAGAATCTCACAGCTGGAGAACTGCAGAAATTAGTTGGGTCTTGGGGTCAGAAAGTCTAAAAATCAGACATCACCTACATCACCACAAGTTGTTTGGGAGGGTTTAAAAAAAAAAAGCCTCTGCCCTCATCCAACAACAAACAAAATGTCTTCAGTTTGCCAGACACTACTGGAACTTCAAATGCGATGGGGTTCTATGGTCAGATGAAACAAAAAGAGCTTTTTGGCAGCAAACACGAGATATGGGTTTGGCGTACACAGAGATGAAATACCCAATGCCCACGTTTAAATGTGGTGCTGCATCTTGAATGTTGTGGGGCTGTTTTTCTGCCATAGGTCCTGGACATCTTGTTTGGATCCATGGCATTATGGACTCTATCAAATACCAACAGATAAAAAATCAAAACCTGACTGCCTTTGCCAGAAAGCTTACAATGGGCCCGGGTTGGATCTTCCAGCAGGACAATGATCCAAAACAAACATCAAAATCAACACAAAAATGGTTCACTGACCACAAAATCAAGGTTCTGCCATGGCCATCCCAGTCCCCTGACCTGAACCCCATAGAAAATTTGTGGGGTGAACTGAAAAGGAGAGTCCACCAACATAGACCTCTGAATTTGAAGGATCTGTAGAGATTCTGTATGGGCGAATGGTCTCGGATCCCTTGACAGGTGTTCTCCAACCTCATTAGTCAATATAAGAGAAGACTCAGAACTGTTATCTTGGCAAAGGGAGGTTGCAAAAAGTACTGAATAAAAGGTGCCAATAATTATGGCCAATGCGTTTTGGAGAAAATACTTATTTAATAATGAGATATTTCCCCTGTTTCAATTGTTTTACTTCAATTAAAGTTTAGAGTTTTGTGAGTTTTTTTAATGAAAGATCAAAAGGCTAAACAATGCAGATTTTGTTTCCCACAGCCTTCTTTGTGCATATTTACCAAGGGTGCCAATATTTTTGGCCACTACTGTACATTTCATACTTAACAGAAGTATGCCTTCATTTATGTGGATCACCTCCAGTATGAACAATGTCTACTCCTCTCTACCACAAAATATTGCTTTGTCTAAAACAAAAAAAACGTTTCACCTTGGGGGCAGTAATTAACAAGAGCTGGATTTGAACTCGCATCACCTGCATGAGCACCACAGCTCAATCTGTTGGAGCATGTACACTAACTGCTAGGCCATGGCTCCAACATGTGAATTTTCAAATAAATGGATAGATGTTTGCTGAAATTCCCTTTAAAAGAAGTTATTCTTTGTGTTTATTTTTGATTCATGTTCCATTACACAATACACACAATTAAGAACAGCAAGTCAATTCTATTCTTACCTTCCTGACCACAGAAATCAAATCACCAGAGTTGAAAAGGGAGCGGGCACCCTGTTAGAAAAAGTCAACAGACTATACAACCTTGCTGAATCACCATCACTGATCTAAGCATTTTATGCTCATAGCACTTGACAGCCTGCATGTTAAATAGTTATTCGAACCCATAAAATCCCTAGATGCTGCTAATAGCAAACGATTCATGGCCAAAGTTTGCAAAGTGATGAAATTAAACAAGTTTTTGTTTCCATTATGCTTAGAGGCTATTTTTATAAGGGCAAAATTCACTCAAAAAGCTCAGCATTGAAACGTCAGCTGGCTTTCCAGAATGGAAGAGGATCAAGTTTGGGGGTGTCTTTGAACACATTAAGGTCTAATTACAGGCCATAGACGTTTGTCTTCCTCCATGTGTCACTCTGTTAAATGGGGACTGTTAGGAGAACAAAGAAGCACTTGTGGGTGTTTGATTCCGGCAGACCCTGCCATTAGGGGCTGGTCATTATACCAGCATGCATATGGGTGAATGGGAGGTATGGATCCCTGCTGAAGGGGAGGTCAGTGAAACTGGTCATTAGCGGGGGGAAAGGATGGAAGAGGAGGACGTGGGGGGTCTTTGCCTTTAAGTTACAGCCCGAGGCCAGGTCATGCCCAAGCACATCTCTTTAACTTAAATCCCGTAATGAGCTCACAGGAATTCCCAATTTCCAGCAAGACACATGCACGCAGATGTCTCCCTTGGAGATAATTTGGCCATTTTAACAGGTCTGGGGCTAGCCTTTCCTACAATAAATCGTAAAGGGGTGCAAATTCCAGTGTTTCCCTTACTACAAAATGCAAAAAGTTCTGTCCAATTCTGATCCCGAAGTACCCCCAAGCACTCCACATTTATCTCCCTAATTAAACACATCTGTTTCAACTCATCAGCTGATGACCTGAATTGGGTGTGTTAAATAAGGGAAACATCCAAAATGTGCAGCGTTGGGGTCCTCAACACTGTAAAAGGATCCCGTTAAATTTACAGAAAAAACTGGCAGCTGTGGTTGCCAGAAATTTACCATAAAAAATAATATGACCATGTTTCAGGCATTATGGGAGTCATTTTGTTATATTTTACAGTTCACTAAAGAGGTACATGCAAAGACTAGGCAGCCTTTGCATAAACAGCCCGGGAATATTTACATGTCTTGGTGGCAGGATTGTGCAACCAAGTTTGACAGAAACAGATATATGACTACAAAAACCCTGCCACCATGCAAAGCATCTCAATGCCTTAAATCACAGCATGTCTTTCTGTGGAGGCTGGCAAACCCCAGTGCTGATAATATACAACCAAGTCTAATGTGATGCAGTACTCATGTGAGACAAAAGAAAATGGCAATTACAATGTACGCTTATTTGCAAGGGCAAGATCAAGTTTCTTGTTGGTAGAGTGCTGTTTCAAATAATGTACAACATTACATCTGCATGTCAACAGTGAATAAGCTATGGTTAACCCTGTATATCCACTACATGCCACAGATTGTTTTGAGAGACCTTAGTGATTTAGAGTAAAGCGGTATGGAATTTGTGCCTGACAGCTGTTTTAAATGCCAAGCGCTCTTTGTTGCATTACATGAGAACCTTTACAAACTGACACCCTGAGGAATATATAATCTGTAAGACATTACCCAAAGTGTCAGCCTCTAAGAACAGAAAAACATGCTATAGACTTACTCTGAAGGAGGGACCTGGGCCACATCTAGGGACCAGAATATTATAGACACTTGGGGTTGGCACTTTAGCAGCCATTCATACCAGTGCTGTCAATAGGGCAAAGGAAATATGCATTTTTCACTTAAATATTACTAATATTAAAATTATATTCAAAGTTTAAAGACATTATTTCAGGGGGGCCTGGGTAGCTCAGCGAGTATTGACGATGACTACCACCCCTGGAGTCGTGCGTTCGAATCCAGGGCGTGCTGAGTGACTCCAGGCAGGTCTCCTAAGCAACCAAATTGGCCCAGTTGTTAGGGAGGGTTGAGTCACACGGGGTAACTTCCTCGTAGTCGCTATAATGTGCGGTTCTCGCTCTCGGTGGGGCGCGTGGTGAGTTGTGCGTGGATGCCGCGGAGAATAGAGTGGGCCTTCACACATGCTACGTCTCCGCGGTAATGCGCTCAACAAGCCACTTGATAAGATGCGCGGATTGACGGTCTCAGACGCGGAGGCAACTGAGATTCGTCCTCCGCCACTCGGATTGAGGCAAGTCACTACACCACAACGAGGACTTGGAGCGCATTGGGAATTGGGCATTCCAAATTGGGGAGAAAAAAAAAAAAAAAAGAGATGTTATTTCAATTGGGGGAGAAAAGCTACCAGACATCAGTAAATCAATGTTGTCTCTGTAGTTCAAAAGAATCAATATAAATAATTAATTGCAAAGAACATTAACAAAATGCATTCCATTTTAAAGTAAATTGCAAAAAATGACAAAATCAAAATATTTAGCCAGTTCACATTCTCAAATCAGACAGTCAAGTTTGACAGAGGCCACCATGGGAAGAGCAGTTTGGGAGACCTTCTCAATATGAACGCAACATGGACTAAAGACGCCTACACGGACCAAAAACAGGAAGTAATTTGCCTAATACTGACCTCAAGCATACCTGGTTCTTCTCATCATAGGAGCTATGTTGCCCATTACAGTTTGGTACAGGCGTCGGAACCACCGTCAGCCGTCCTTGCAGCATATCTTCATTTGTGTGTGCAACGGAGGAATTCCTGGCGCTGTTTTGACTCTTTTACACATTTTATTAGCTCTTCATTTGTTCTCAGCTGGTAAAAATACCACCATAAATACATATATAAATCTAACGAGCGCATTTCGCCCAGCAGCCAGCATTGTTTTGGATGTTTGGCAAGTTCCGTTGCAAAATATACGTCATAAAAGCTGTCGAATCAGGCTGTGAGTTTTTCCTGATGCCTTTAGTTTCATATCTTTAGGTTCGGTGTTAAAAATGCCAGTGTCAACGCTAAGCGAACCAGGACTAAATGTATCATTTTCTTTTTTGGTCTGGACCAAGAGGACCAAGAGAACCGAACTACAAGTGTAAAGTTCAAAGTAAAAAAAAAAAACATCACCACGTTAAAACAACCATTTTAATGGTCACAGCTTCAAATGTTTAACCTAGTACTTCTGTGATTATTTGATAGGTGGTAACATGAAAATTCAAGTTATTGTGTAGTGATGTTGAAAATACTTTGAGAGTGAATGCATATCACACTGGTTTGACCGCACGCCTTTGGGCTAGAGCGTTCACACCAGTTTAAACATATGTGTGAAGTGGTTAAAATTTGCGTTATTGAGTGAGACGCTGAAATAATTGTGAGATGTGGCGCAATGGTCAAAGACGTCCGTTTAGTGTATGTTTACATAGAAAAACAATTGAAAAACAGCACATACGCATGCAAAAAAGTGTTCGCTGACTTCTCTTTTTTGGTAAATTCCCTTAATTTTTGCTAATAATTTTTAATTTAGCAATGGAGGTTTCCTGTGTAACATGGAAACAGCAGCAGTGATGAGTCCTGCCTTCTAAAGTACTGCCTTCAGGAAACAGCACCAGAACTGTGAGCTATGGGAATCGGGAGGTGATGAAACGGTGCTCTTTCACGTTGGTGTGACATGTTCCCTGCACTCTCTCAGAAAGTGAGCTGGGAAAAGAGGGAGCTAACATCAGTGCTGACATCGCTGGCTTCCATAAAACACTTCTGAAGAATGAGCTCTTTTTGAGCCCAATACCTGCACATTGCCAACTCAACTTTCTGCTTCACCCACACTTTCCAAAGGACTAATCTATAAAATTCCATCATGATTTATAATCTTAGCTCCAGCCTGGGGGGAACTAGGGAGCCATTCCCACTCAAATCCCTTTCCTGAGTGGGGCGGTAGTCAGATGGTGAGGGAAGCGTTGGATAGAGCCAAAGGAGAAATGTCGAGCACTTCCTCTAACGACTCTCCATAGCCATCAGAGAGATCTGGAGCTCTGTCAAGGCCTGATCAGGATGAGAAGGCCAGATGACATAAATTTTGGCAGGAACCAGTGTTCAACAAGTTTAGGTAATCCACATATCAAAACTGTAAAACCACAAATTAGCCTTTGGGGGTAGCCTAGTATAACGGGTCAGAATGGTCGTTGTTGGACGACTAGTCAACTATCCTGACCCATCCCTTAGCGAGGTCGACTAATTACTATGTGTATATTTTTTGATGTTCATATTAGTGCCCGACCGATATATCGGTATCGGCGTATATTTTACCGATATGCGCAGATATTAAAACTTTTTTCAGAACATATAATGCAGAAAACAATGCTTTAGAATTAGTGTCGTAGCGTAGTTTGTCCAGCAGAGCGCGCTCCAACTCCACTGTTTACAGAGCAGACTCTGAGCTGACTCTGCAGACTGGGTGGAATTAAACGGTCTCTTTTCCTTAAATTGCTAACTAGTTTGTGAAATACATGCTGGAACATCTTTTTGCAGCTCAGCAGACAACGGTGCGGTGGTGGATTGTGTGTGGTGAGTGTTGATTTCACGCTTTGCTGTTACCTAATTGGTGAGACGCAATGCTGGAAAGTAAATAAAGTCCATCTTTTACTCTCCGTGGCAACGAGCTTACAGCTAACTAGCTAATCACGTAGCTACTTTCATTGTTGTCAGCGTGTAAACATGTATTCACTAGGGATGTGCACTACAACTAATCTGACTGTCGTTTAAACTGAAGTTTTGTAACCGACTAGTCGACTAGTCTAAAGAGAAACCAACCTTCAGAGAAAAAAAAAAAAATAAATAAAAAAAGTTATGCGACCCATTTAAAATACTTACATCTATTCCAAATCCGACTGTAAATTCCACTGAAAAGGGCCATTTATCTGCGACGTGCTCACCTTGAATTATGATCATTGTACATTAAATATAGAACAAGACACGCATTCACTGAATCAACATTAGCGAATATTTAATAGACATATTTATTGAAAACAATTGAATGAATAGTGCAGGATCAATGGAACAACCCTAAAAGCCTGTTCTAAATGGAAATCACCAAGTAAAAGTTACTTAACATATTAAAACAGTCAGGACATTGTTGAAAATAATTAACAGGTAGACTAAGCCAAATCTATGAGCGAGAAAAAAAAATGCTGAAAAGTTGCACATATTTCACGACGTGCAGTCGTGCATTAGCCATTGATCTAATATGACAGCTGTTTGGTAAAGAACGTCAAACAATAAAAAAATAAAAAATAAAGTAGCTATAGGATAGAAAAAATAGGCCTGTGATGTAGCCTACAATAAACCTAATGTATTCTAAACATGACATGCACACAGAATAAAAGAGTTTAACATGTTAAGCAGTCGGCACCTCGTTGAAAATAGCCTTCTTAATCAGCAGATTAAAAAAATGGCATACCTGGTCTAAAACTGTTATCTTCTAGGCTACTTACTCAAAAGCATAAATTTTTGGATGAGTAAAATTAACACTTCGACATGGTCCGGTGAAAGAGGGGACTTGACTCACCTGAGGTGGCTATCTTGCACTTGAAAAAGCCCGCTCAGTGGAAAAATAACATTCAAGCATGCACAGATGTAAAGAAGACTCAAATGTGAAAACATCCATAGGGACTTTCAAACATTTGGAAAGCCGATTCCTGAACCACCGAAGTGATTTCATAACTACTTTGCTGAGTTAGCTTGTCTAGCGAGAGGACATTTTCCTGCGCGTGCCGTGAGTGAGAGAGGGACGAAGCACGCGCAGCCTGAGGTGAAATTAAACTCTGTATCTGCTCCAGATATCCTCTTTTTAAATAATATTTGTATTATTAATTCTATTTAAAATATGTAACATTAATATGACAGTAATTTAAGTGCAGCCTCTGTAAAAATATAAAGCCAAACGTAAATGTGTAAAAATTATTATCAGTTTAATGGGGGGAAATATTAACCGACTAGTAATTCCAGAGTCGACAAGCAGCATCAGAACTGTTTAGTCGACTAGTCTCGCACATCCCTAGTATTCACCAAACTGTTTTGTTCAGGATTCACAGTTTGGTACCACCTTCAACCGAACAATTCCAGTCGTTGCATTTACAAAATGTAATATTTAAAAGTCTCGTTTTCCAGACATTAAAATAGGATACATAATAAAAGTTGATTTAATAAATAGAATATTCGCCCTGTGTAAATAATAATATATAGGAACTGTATCCAAAATAAATGAGGGGTGATACTTAATAATACAACAGGCTGGAAAAACAGACATTTATTCATTTTGAGTTGAGCGTTGAGTTGAGCGTGGTTGCCTTTGTGGTTTAATATTCACACAAGGTCATATCTTGATTTCTATTTTATTTCGATGGATCAATCAGCCCTTCACAATGCAGTACAAAGACGTGTTGTTTTTGCGTTATTTTGCGGCACGCCAGTTTTATCTCAACACATAGACTGCAATCTCACAACTTCAGTTTCTTCTTTTGCTGTGGAGCTGGAGATGTGAAGCCTCCACACGCACTGTCTCCGTGGCAACGTGCTCAACAAGCCACGTGATAAGATGCGCGGGTTGACGGTCTGACGCGGAGGCAACTGGGATTCGTCCTCCGCCACCCGGACTGAGGCGAATCACTACGCCACCACGAGGACTTTAAAGTGCATTGGGAATTGGGCATTCCAAATTGGGAGAAGAAAAAGAAAAAAAGAAAATAAAAAGAAAGCAGCCTTCCGAGTACCTTTGCATAGTTATATCGGTGCAAATTTGGTGAAAAATCCACATAGAAAAGGTCTGTTTTCATTCCAGCTCAAAAATTAGCTAGATCGGCCACCATATCGTCATCGGTGAATTTTCCCTCTCTAAAATCAGTATCGGTCTCAAAAATCCCATATCGGTACGCTCTAGTTCATATACTTTCTCCTTTCCCTTTAATCCCCTAAGCTAAGCAATTAGAAGGTTGATTTTCCCAAAAGGTGTTAAAACCATAGGCGACACTAGGGGTGGGTACCGGGGCACAAGCACTGAAAGTATTTCCCATCTTGTAGTGATGCCAAATGTTCCAGTGCTTCGGTATCAAGTTGATATATATATATATTTTAATCTTGAGTAATCTATATCTATCTATATCTATATATATATATATCTATATATATATATATATATATATATATATATATATATATATATATATATATATATATATATATATATATATATATATATATATATATATATATATATATATATATATATATCTATATATATATATATATATATATATATATATATATATATATATATATATATTTATCTCAGTGTTTCCTGCACTGCTGTTCAGCAGTGGCGCTCCGCCGCTACTGAATCTCCAGCTCCACAGCAAAAGAAGAAACTGAAGTTGTGAGCTTGCAGTCTATGTGATAAAGCTGGCGTGCTGCAAAATAACGCAAAAACAACACGTCTTTCTACTGCATTGTGAAGGGCTGAATGATCCATCGAAATAAAATAGAAATCAAGATATGACCTTGTGTGAATATTAAACCACAAAGGGCTGTGATGTGATTTAATCAAACAGTCTGCACACGTTGCACGTGCACAGATCTGTTCTGAGCGAGCAGAGCACACGTGAGGTGGTTCTGTGCTTGCTCCACAAATTTTCTCTCGTGCATAGAATAACAGATGTGTTTCGTTGGTTTCAGTTTGGTAACGTGCGCTGACCGTATTATATAGTGCTTCAAATTCACTTTAATTTTTCACTACAAGTTCCTATATAAATCTTAAACAACCCTATCACACCAGGTTTTTGAGGACAGAAGAGGTGAGATCATCTCAAAGGTTTAACCAGATCTCACTGCAATGCCGTGTACAAGTTTATTAAATTATTAGAAAAATATTACTTGAGTATAATAATAGTATTAATATAGTTATTATTAGTTATTATAAAACAATTGCAGGCCTAATATAATTATGTAATTTCTTAATGTAGTAATAATAACCATTATTATTATTATTATGATATGGGCATGACATTTGGCATGGATGCGGGTATTATGTACAAATGTAATCAATCCTGCATGTTCCACGTTCATAATGCGGGGGAATTTAAACACTATTTTATTCATTTTAACATGTAGCTGAGAACTGGTAAACCAATCCATACAGATGAGCAAATTTCAAACTGTAATTCCACAATTTGCGCAAATAATCTCTTCCGCGTCTCTCTCTCTCCCTTGTACAACCTTTAGATGTTTATTAAATGCTAGTTGAATTCAGTGCGAGCGTGCACAGATCTATAAACCTGTTAATTCGACATGCGAATGGCGTTGTACCGCGTCAATTTAAGCGAGCAATGTGTCATCATTGCACGCTGGAGCTATCTAATTTTGCCGCCTTTCATACCATGGTGTTCCATCATAAAAATACAGGACCTAGAAAGGCAGAAATGGCAAAAAAAAACAAAAACAAAAAAAAAAAACATCGCCTTGAGTGCAACCAGAACTGCTCAGCTGCAGGGTGAAAAGAAACACTTAAACAGCTACATCTCATCTTCCTAGAGCAGTTTTAATAAATATGTAATATACATAAACAATAATGATAGTAATATTAATACTATAATATTAATAATATACATAAAATGAAAATTTTATCATCAATCTATCTTTAATATACTCTTTATATAAGCAAGGTTCTCTCAGGATTTCATTTGTTAAAATTTTTTAATGTAACTGTTGAGAATTGACTTGTACTCTTAAAGTGATAGTTCACTCAAAAATGAAATTTCTGTAATCACTCACCTTCATGTTGTTGCAAACCTGTATGAATTTCTTTCTTCTGTAGAACTTAAAAGGAGATGTTAGGGATAACGTTCGTTTCAGTCACCATTCACTTGTCTTGTATGGAAAGTAAGATGCAGGTACAGTGAATGGTGACTGAGACATACTCCTTTTGTGTTCTACAAAAGAGGCAAATTCATACAGACATGAGGGCAAATAATAACTGAAATTTCATTTTTTGGGTGAACTGCCCTTTAACTACCTGTTAAAGTATTTGTATAAGGTATCTGCCAAGAACAACAACATAAATGTAAGTCAACACTTACATTATGCATTACGTCTTGCTGGGAAACAAGTGACTGAAGAAAAGGGCCATAATGTAGACTGTATACTTAAAAGAATCATTCTGTCCGAATAAAACTAGAGGTAAGCATTATGAAAAGTAGCCCCCTGTGATATTTAGGTGAGATTTCTGTAAAATGTTTAGTATTACAAATTGTATAGGTTGGCAAAGCATTTCACCCCGCTGCAAGAGCTGAATTCTGTATATTATATATATATATAGTACCGGTCTTTCTACAGTATCGATAACACAAAATACCGACTCAATACAGTACCCATGCACCGTCTTGTTGGCAGCTGCTTTCCAGCAGTCATGTGTATGTGCACAAACAAGAAGAGCACTCATGACTCGCTATTGCGACTGTGTGTGAATGGTCCAAATGCCTGTCTCGGGAAGCTATTGGAAACTGTGTTGAGTTGGTCCATCCAGATGCAGTTAGTACCAAATATTTAGGAATATAATTCTAAAAACAAAGAGTAATATATACAGACTATGAAGTCAAAAGCCAGGACATTTGCGTGTTTCCAAAACTCTTTTATAAAAGACATGATGCCATGAACCTTGCAAACTTTGGCAAATCTAGCAACAATTTATTGCTCATAAGCACTTATTTTAGCCTGCTATATTCTAAACTAACCTAAAACACCTGTCAAATCAATAATAGGCAATAAAACTATCAACTATACACAATATGCTATGAACTACAGAAAGCCAAAAGGGACAATGCAGTTGTTTTTTTTTTAAATCATGTTTTAAAAAACTGCTCATAAAAGTCTTAGTTTGGGAATTTAACTAAACTGGTCGTGCAGTATGTTTTGCGCTGTAGATTCAAAAGAACCGGCTTATAAGAATCATTCGATTGGAAATCTAACTACACTGGTCAAAAGAACTTGCTAATAAGAGTCACACTAGTCGATTTTGAAATTATGTAGTTTTGCATTCCTCTATTGCCTAGTGGTAAGTGTATGTGCTCAGTCACAGTGAACACAGTGTGGTGCTCATGCAGGTGATGCAAGTTTGAATCTGGCTTGCAAAATTTTTTGATCCAGTTTCTCCCACTCTTCCCCAACATTTTCTGTCTTCTGTCTAATACTGCATGTCTGTCCAATAAAGAAGCAATACAACATGGTGAAAGTATCCTGTCCTGACTCCATTCTATGAACAATGCTGATTTGTATGAAGAAGGCATGTCCTAAAAAGAGCAAACTCCCATGCCTCACAGAAGACTGATCCAAGAACTAAGAAGCATTTGAAGACAGAGGAAACACAGGAGTTACAGAACACCAACACTCAGTTCAAATCTTTCAAGAATTCAAGACCAGATGGATAAAAGAGACACTGTGCTTGGGTCACTGGTGGCACAGTTACTCACATGGTGACGTCATATCCAGCCGGTACTGCTAGAATCTCTGGCTGGCATGGAAGGAGCCCCTTGTTTGGAGAGAGAATGATACTGTTTCTGCCCCTAAGGAATCACTATTCAGGGACATGATGGATGTCTGGAGTGAGCTGATTCACTGAGAACAGAGAGACAGGCATATCTGGAGAGGGGATGTGGGTAACAGAGAACTCAACAGAGCTCGTCTGGTCTGGGTGGTTACAGGCTCAGAATCACAACATTAAACACACGGTCCAGAGTGGAGCAATATATTTTTTAATTTTTTTTTCCCTTTTCTCCCAATTTGGAATGCCCAATTCCCACTACTTAGTAGGTCCTCGTGGTGGCACGGTTACTCACCTCAATCCGGGTGGAGGAGGACAAGTCTCAATTGCCTTCGCTTCTGAGACCGTCAATCTGCGCATCTTATCACGTGGCTCGTTGTGCATGACACCGCGGAGACTCCACATGTGGAGGCTCATGCTACTCTCCGAGATCCACGCACAACTTACCACGCGCCCCATTGAGAGCGAGAACCACTAATTGCGACCACGAGGAAGTTACCCTATGTGACTACCCTCCCTAGCAACCGGGCCAATTTGGTTGCTTAGGAGACCTGGCTGGAGTCACTCAGCACACCCTGGATTCGAACTCGCGACTCCAGGGGTGGTAGTCAGCGGCAATACTCGATGAGCTACCCAGACCCCCCCTTAAGCAATATTAACCAGTGAGAACTGTAATAGTTTTGTTTTCTAAACTGTGCTGGGAGGGCAGGATGTTGAAAAATTCAAAATTGTTGGCCTGTGGGGACATTAAAAAGAATTTACATTCTCACGTGTTGGACACCTCGCAGGATCTAGATGGCGGAGGTTCAGTCGATTGCGGCAGCGAGCTTCGCAAAGTTTTTATACATTTATGCACCGCTGACAAAAACCTCGACTGACTTGGAGGGCCTCACAGAAATATGTTGAGCGATCACATCTAAGGAGACGAAACTTTCCACCCTGATCACAAGAATGGATGATGTTGAAAAACGGGTTGAGTTTCTGGAGTCGGCTAAATGAGAGCTACAGGCTAACCCGCCTGCTACTAAGGCTTATGTGGAATGCGTGTGGGAAAAACTAAAGGACATGGAAAATCGGACAGGAGTAATAATGTTCGTTTTTTTGGAATTCCAGAGAGAAAGGAAGGTCAAGATATGGTGAAGTTTTTGGATGGGCTTATTCCAAGTTTGACTGACAAAGCAAACCACCAGCTCGATATCGAGCGTGCCCACAGAGTTTCCGGTCAGTTTCCCGGGGCGGGTGACAGACCCCAATCTATCCTAGCAAGATTCTTGCGGTCGGCTGACAGACACTTTGTTCTGCGAGTGGCGAGAAATAAAGACAAGTTTTGCTGGGAGGACCACAACATCATGGTTTTTCGGACTTTGCTAAGGCAACACAAAGAGGGACGGATTCAGAGTGTAAAAATTTTCTTCACCAACAAAAGCTTCGCACTGCCTTTTCCTGCTAAGTTGAGAATTTATGCCAAGGATGGTCGCAAGACTTTTACATGCCCACGACAAGCTATGGCCTTCATTAAATCAATGGTGTGAGTGGGTAATTTTGCTTGCACTCAGTCAACAATACAGACTACACATCGTGCATTTTACTGATGCAGCCTGAGAGGGTTTGTTATTCTGTTGGCTGCCCACTGACTCTCGCTCTACTCTTTTTCTTTTTTCTCTTTTTCCTTTATTGACTTTTTGTTAATTTTTTGGGTTCGATGAGATTATTTGCTGGGGCTTATTTTATGGAATAGCAAATGATCAGACCCCGATCGCTGCTATCTCACTTGACGCCGAGAAGGCGTTTGATAGGGTGGATATATATATATATATATATATATATATATATATATATATATATATATATATATATATATATATATATATACACATACAGTGGTGTGAAAAAGTGTTTGCCCCCTTCCTGATTTCTTATTTTTTTGAATGTTTGTCACACTTAAATGTTTCAGATCATCTAACAAGTTTAAATATTAGTCAAAGATAACACAAGTAAACAAAAAATGCAGTTTTTAAATGAAAGTTGTTATTATTAAGGGAAAACAAATTCCAAACCTACATGGCCCTGTGTGAAAAAGTGTTTGCCCCACCTGTTAAAACATAACTTAACTGTGGTTTATCACACCTGAGTTCAATTTCTCTAGCCACACCCAGGCCTGATTACTGCCACACCTGTTCTCAATCAAGAAATCACTTAAATAGGAACTGCCTGACAAAGTGAAGTAGACCAAAAGATCTTCAAAAGCTAGACATCATGCCGAGATCCAAAGAAATTCAGGAACAAATGAGAAAGAAAGTAATTGAGATCTATCAGTCTGGAAAAGGTTATAAAGCCATTTCTAAAGCTTTGGGACTCCAGAGAACCACAGTGAGAGCCATTATCCACAAATGGCGAAAACATGGAACAGTGGTGAACCTTCCCAGGAGTGGCCGGCCGACCAAAATTACCCCAAGAGCGCAGCGACGACTCATCCAAGAGGTCACAAAAGACCCCACAACAACATCCAAAGAACTGCAGGCCTCACTTGCCTCAGTTAAGGTCAGTGTTCATGACTCCACCATAAGAAAGAGACTGGGCAGAGTTCCAAGACGAAAACCACTGCTGAGCAAAAAGAACATTAAGGCTCGTCTCATTTTTGCCAGAAAACATCTTGATGATCCCCAAGACTTTTGGGAAAATACTCTGTGGACTGACGAGACAAAAGTTGAACTTTTTGGAAGGTGTGTGTCCCATTACATCTGGCGTAAAAGTAACACCGCATTTCAGAAAAAGAACATCATGCCAACAGTAAAATATGGTGGTGGTAGTGTGATGGTCTGGGGCTGTTTTGCTGCGTCAGGACCTGGAAGACTTGCTGTGATAAATGGAACCATGAATTCTGCTGTCTACCAAAAAATCCTGAAGGAGAATGTCCGGCCATCTGTTCGTGACCTCAAGCTGAAGCGAACTTGGGTTCTGCACGGGACAATGATCCAAAACACAACAGCAAGTCCACCTCTGAATGGCTGAAGAAAAACAAAATGAAGACTTTGGAGTGGCCTAGTCAAAGTCCTGACCTGAATCCTATTGAGATGCTGTGGCATGACCTTAAAAAGGCAGTTCATGCTCAAAAACCCTCCAATGTGTCTGAATTACAACAATTCTGCAAAGATGAGTGGGCCAAAATTCCTCCACAGCGCTGTAAAAACTCATTGCAAGTTACCGCAAATGCTTGATTGCAGCTGTTGCTGCTAAGGGTGGCCCAACCAGTTATTGGGATTAGGGGGCAATCACTTTTTCACACAGGTCCATGTAGGTTTGGATTTTGTTTTCCCTTAATAATAACAACCTTCATTTAAAAACTGCATTTTGTGTTTACTTGTGTTATCTTTGACTAATATTTAAACTTGTTTGATGATCTGAAACATTTAAGTGTGACAAACATGCAAAAAAAAATAAGAAATCAGGAAGGGGGCAAACACTTTTTCACACCACTGTGTATATATATATATATATATATATATATATATATATATATATATATATATATATATATATATATATATATATATATATATATATATACACACACACACACACACACACACACACACACATATATACGAGGTGTGAATCTTCACTGGCCTCACGATTCGAATACGATTCAAAGGGAAACGATTCAATTATAAAATGATTCTTGATGCATCACGATGCATCTTGTCCTTCAATTTCTTTCTTTTTTCAGTTTCTTCAAAATGTATTTTTTACTCTATTTTTTCCCTTTCAGCTTTTTATTTAACAGCTTTTTAAAAAATCAGAACGAGTCACATTACATACACTGGCCTTTTACATTCAGTATGAGCTGTGAACAAAACATGAAACATCCACAAGATTAAATAAATGGTTCTATAGCTTAAAAGACTACCTCAGTTTTTCAGTTTCTTTCTTTAGAACCTTATAAAAAAATCTCTTAAAAGCACAAAAAAAAAAAACATTTGGTTCTCCATCAAAACACACTGAATACTATTACTTCAACTGATTATTTATATATATATATATATATATATATATATATATATATATATATATATATATATATATATTGTTTTTTGTTTAAGCATTGTAAATCATTTAATAGTATTTAATTATTATTGAAAATTAATCTATGCCATGCTATTCATTTTCATTTTTAACCACAACTGGAAGTTGCTGGTCCAGGATGAGATATATCTGCTTCTATGAGAGTGCAGCTGTCAGCTTCTCCTCTCCTCACCTGCACAGGTGATAGTAAAGCGGTTTAAATAGCACAGTTGTTGCTTCAGAAATTTATCAAGCGTCTCGTATGCACTGTTCCATCTGTTTGCTCTGCGATCGCACGACCCTGTCGCAAAAGCTACGATGGATTTCAAACCTTTATCATCAGGTGTGCGCACTGTCCTGACAAACGAGTGACCGGCAATGACAAAAGCCAAAGAAATGGAGAGCACGCAAGAGTAGAGAAAGGCATATAAAAAATAAAAAAAAAATATGAAATGAAATCATCACCAACATCTCCCGAACCGCTGCCTTGTCATTATTTTCTTCTGTGTTTTCCCCCGTTGTGTGCAAATCATTGCAATAATGGGTGCGAGCTTGTCTTTCATGTTGTTTGTTGGCTTGTTATCACAAATAAACTCTCCCATTGCTATGTGCGTGGGTTTGTGAAAGAATTTCGGGATCGTAGTTTCATTCAGGCACAAACTGTCATGTGTTTGATACAGCTGGTCTGCAAACAGTCGTGTTTGTGCACTTGGGTTTAGTGCATGCACTTAACTCGCATCTTTGTTTCTACATCAGTCTCTGGCGCACACCACTGCTCTACTGTGATTAAAACTGAACTCAGAATCAATTCTGATTCTTTTGAGAATCGATTCAGATCATTTGAGTATGAATCATGATGCATCACTAAAACGATTTTTTCCAACAGCTCTAATATATATATATGTGAATTCATTAATCTAAGTTAATGTTAATTTATAAAAATATGATATTGGAATAATGTTAACGTATACAACTTTTAACATAAAAAATGTCAATTAACATTAATCAAGATTCATAAAGGCTCTAAAAGTATTGTTCATGTTAACTATTGCATTACCTAATGATAACAAATACAACCTTATGGAAAAGTGTTACCAATATGACTTTTTAATGCAACCTGGTCTCACAGAATCATGTTACTAAACCAACACTTTTGCAAAATGCTTTTTACGTGGCTTGTACAAATCGCAGAAGTTTCCTGGTGAAATGAACATTAGAGGCGCAACAATGACATTTTTTCGTATTGTAGCACACAAATCAAGATATTTCACCGTTTCACACACAATGCTATTTTATGACATCTAAACTCTTTCCATACCGCATGACTTGTAAGGTATTTGCATTAAATTTACCAACTACATTTACAAACTTGTTAAACACAGTAGCTCAACTGAAAGAGCATTGCGCTTGCAATGCAAAGGACGAGTCCTATAGAGCACGTGATCCGACACGTGAGCCAAAAGTGTCATAGAAGCAGACGATTATCTGCCAACCATCTCAGCCAATCAGAATCCAGAATCAAGCGTTAAGGCTTGTAAGTTCCGTCACATCGCTATATCCGGCCCTGCCCCCTCATTATATTGCCACAATTAAGCTGCTATCATGAAAAACCGAAACCCACAGGCTTTATATGAATCTCTAATAAACACACACACCAAGACCAATAGGCATTCCTGGCTCTATAGCATTTTATAGACATTTCAGGGGTTTATAGGCAAGCTCTACGGCTACACAGGTGCAAACTAACAGTGTGAAAAAAGTCCTGAATTGCATGAGAAAACTTAATGATCCCAATCTGATAGGGAAGTTAAATCATTGTAAACAGTCGCTTCACAGGCTCATTAAATGCTTCTGTCTACTGGCAAAGGTAGTTTAATTCTCTATAGTCATCTGCACTCTTTATATGACCTATTATGGAGGAAGTCTATAGACTCAAATACAGCAAGCAGAGGACCAGAACAAAAACTATTCCATAATATTTAATTAGTAAAAGTATAGCTCTAAAGAAGTCTTCAATTAAGCTTTGGTTCACAAACAAAACCACTGACACTTGATCCTGAAATGGAAGGTGCAGAGCTAAATGGTTTCAAAGAACTGCAGCCCATGTGCCCTCTCACCTTATTAAAGAAAGCTGAGGTAATACTCTTTATTACAGCAGCAGGAATCCACAAGCCCGGTTTCACCAGGGAAATATTGCAATAGTGGCGTTTATTCACGGCAAAACCTCTAAAACGTTTCTCTGGTAGAGCTTTAACGGTGTTTTGGAGGATCGTTTCTGAAAGCCCTTTCATGAAAAATGCATGCACATATACCATACAAAATACAAATAAATACCAAGGATAAACGAGGCTTCACATAATGGTAAATGCATTACCACAGTAATGATTTGTTGGTGCTAGAGTTGTTGCTAGAGTGACATTTCCTTGCCTACAATCACATTTACAGCACTGTGGCAGTACCATGGTAGAGTGGTGGTATCCGATGGTAATACCATGGAATTTTGTGTCGATTGATTACCATACTAATGTACTGTGGTATTACATGGTACTCCAATGAACTCCCAAAAATACCATGGTACTAGCATGGTATATGTTCAAAAACATGTAAATTTTTTAGTGATCACAATCACAACGATTTTTACATCTGCGTCACACCTATGCCGTAGGTTTGGCATAGCACTGGCGGTTACAGCGTAGCCTCCACTGTAGCCTGACTAGCACCTATCCTTAAATGTACCTATGCATCAAGTCTACACAGACCACAACAGCTTGGATTGGTCCAATTTGTAACCAGAGATGCTCCTCTATATGATAAGAAAAAGGTACAGTATCTGAGGTAGATTAAAATTCAAATGCTGCATATCCGCTTGCAGTTTTTATTGTTTTCAAACATGGACAAAGTTGAGGAAAGACTGGCCAAGGAGGTCTGAAGAAATGTGCACCTCCATGATACACCATCTTTGAAGTATAAAGACTGTCAGATGGCAACCAATTCTCACCACGAATGTCAAAACGGAAATGTCGGAATATAATTAGGTGAATGTACCTCTACGAAACATGGCATACTATATAGTGTTCCACAAGGGTCAGTTCTTGGACCACTTTTATATTTATTTTATATGCTGCTGTTGGGTAACATAATTCATGAATATGAGGTAAACTACTATTTTTATGCTGATGCTGATGAATTATATAGCTCTGTAGAGCCAAATGACACACAAGTATTAGAGATTGTCTGAATATTTTTCTGACATCCTATTATGGATGAACACAAACTTTTTGCATTTAAACGAACATAAATTAACAATTATTTTACTAAGACCTGTTTTTATCATCTTAGAAATATTGCACGAATTCGACCCTTTGTTTTACTTGATGCGCTAAAATTTATTCAAGCTTTTATTTTTTCTCGCATCGATTATTGTAATGCACTTTATACTGGCTTACCAAAGAGTTGTATAGATAGACTGCAGCTGGTGCAGAATGCTGCAGCCAGAGTGCTTACAAGATCCAGGAGGAGAGACCACATTACACCAGTTTTAAATACAGGATTGATTTAAAAAAAAAAAAGTTTTAAATGTTTTTTAAAGCACTTAATGCTTTAGCACCGTCATACATTTCTGACTGTTTATCAAATTATGTTCCAACTTGCAGTTTGAGGTCTTCCAATGCAGAATTTCTTACATACTGTAATGTAAATCTTAAGAGATCTGGTGAAGCTGCTTTTAGCCATTATGTGCCAAAAATCTGGAACAGTTTACCAATTGAATTTAGACAAGCACCAAGCATTTACATTTTTAAAAAGCATTAGAAGACATATCTTTTTAAACTAGCTTTTGATTAATCTATTTTATGTTTTTTACTGATTATCATTATATTCCATTCCAATTTTTATTTCCCTACATTTGTTTTAATTCATTTTTTTTACTATTATCTTTGTACCGTTTTATTTTTATTGCGATGATTTGTTTTACTTTCTCTGAAATGTTCAATTCTATATTTTTATACTTCCAACTGTGAAGCACTTTGAGCTGCATTTTACTGTATGTATGAAAGGTGCTATACAAATAAATGTTATTGTTATTATTATTATTATTAAATACGTTCACCTGCGGGGGAACAAAGTTTGAGAAGCGGCAAGAAAGTGCTCAATGTTTTGGCTGTGTACTTGCAAAATGAGGCAGACTATAGTGGCTATGATGTAGGTTCAGCATTTTACATTTAAATTTAACTGGCTCTTTAGTGTTACTATAGTGAAACTATGGTAACTTTCATATTATTTCATAGATAAACAATAGCAGAGAAAACACAGATTAATGGTCTTTTTTTGTTTTTACTAAAATTGAAATGCACATATTTGCTCAGGGTCTTGGTATTTTATTTATTTGTTTAGGTTTGAGATCAAATGTATTCCTTACACCACCATTATGAGCAAGAATTAGACAGTGAAATCTAATGCTAGTCAAAAGAAAATGCTTTCAGGCTTAGTGTATCACAAGGATATAATGAAAGGGCAAGCTATTTGTGTACGGCTTTATGTGACAGAATCAAAAGGACTGCTTACACCACACAAAGACTCATGGCTGTAGAATTTGAACATTTCCCTCAAGGGAGAAATAAAAAAACGTAAAAAAGAAGCTGTCTAAAAAAGGACGAACAGGTGGTGCTGCTACATGGGGGAGGGGGGATCTTACACCTACTCAAAAATAAGACTTAAAAAAACTCCCTTACCATTATTACACATTACAGTGAGTGAACAATATGTAACTATCAATAACATGGTACTAATGTCAGAACACTGAAATCCTTAGGCCTGTATGCAAGTATGTGAATACGTACTGTACATTTTTTAAATCTATTTCACACTTTGTTCTGAAATGTGTCAGCACACAAAAGACTAGCTAAAAACCAGCTAAGACCGGCCAACAACCTTTAAGCTGGTTTAAGTTTTAAGTGATTTTTTCAGCAGGGAAATGTCTCTAAATCTTTGGACAACCAGTCGAAAACACTATGTAATCTAAGCCTCAATTAACTACTAATTAAACTGAAAGCTCTCCGACAGAGATGACAGAAGCAGACATGCTCCATTGTCTGTACGTCAGAAGACATTTGACCAACTACATGAAATCACAGTCTAGAACAAGCATAAGGTCTTTCTCTTGGGCTTTAAGTCAGAGTGGGAGGGTGAAGGAGGGAAAGCAGACATGTCTTAAAGTAAAGCTCAATTACTTTTGAGGCAGCACACAGTGACAGTCCCCAGAGACATAGGCTACTCTAATCTTCCTCTTAGATATAATATTCCCATATAATCTAGTCCAAAGCTACATGGAGGGCCAGGAAACAAAATAAATGCACTGTTCTGTCTCCAATACTGGAGCTCCATTAGCATTACTGCCACAGATGTTAATTGAATCTGATTTATGAATAGAGCAGCCCAAGATGGCTATAGACAGCTAGGCATGTGACAGTATTCGGTTATAGGGTATATCACAGTAATTAACATGCACGAGATTGTTATCGTGGACACTTCAAAAATACCGTATAATTCTAGATAACCTTTTAGCTTAGAAATTGTTTCAATTTTTCTGATCACACAGTAGTTTATACGTTAACAGTAGTTAATGCACTAGGAACTAACGTGAACTAACAATGAATAAATTGTATATTTATTAACTAACATTAAGAAAGATTAATAAATGCTGTAAAAAAAAAAAAAAGATATAGTTAATTGTTAGTTCATGATAACTAATGCATTAACTAATGTTAACAAACAGAATTGATGATCAGCACAAACCACTCAAACAGAGCGCAGAAGTTAGGAAATATATAGCAAACATTTGGGAAGGGATCATATTAATAAACTTGGTGATTTGGATTGTAATATAATAAACATTGGATCATCTGATGCTGTCATCTCATTGTGTCCCGCACACGGCCGCTAGATGGCGCCATTAGCTTGTGCGGTACTACTGTAACTGTAGCTGTCAGCGCAGGCTGTTTTTAACACGGATATGACATGCAAGGCAACATCGCAATTTCAATGTTTATTCATTCCATAATGCTGCATTAACGGATATTATACCAATGTCTCACAGGTCAACATTTGCTGTTTTTAAAGAGTTTTGGATGGGTTTTCCCCTCAACATGTGCTAACAGTAAGTGCTGCTTTTACAATTGTCATTCTGGGTTTTACACATTAATGTGAAAATGACAGTGAATAAGCATGTAATATTACATGTTCTTAGGAGTGCTGACCCCTCTTCATTGTGTGGCTAGTATTATTTCTGCATTGTGCATTTAAATTAACAGAATGTTTAGAGAGTGGTCTCACAAAAAACATTTTCTAATGTCTGGACAGTATCTGCAGGGTTTTATGATTATACATACAAGCGGTTTGATATACTGGCAATGAGCAATTCATGTGTGAAGATAAATGTCACAATTTCACTGCAAATATCACGTCAGTCACGTGGTAATTGCAGCTTAACAATAGCGTTTTTTAACCTGTCAGCAACAGTGGTAATGGTTTTATTTTTAAATTTAACTGGCCCTTTAGTGTTACTATAGTGAAACTATGGTAACTTTCGTATTATTTCATAGATAAACCATTTTATGTCTTGATTAATTAAAATAATCCTGTCTTTGTCTCGCGAGTTCTCAACCAAGTGTGTGCGTGACGCAGAAGCAGCAGTGAAGTTTGATGAATATATTCCGAGGGAAGTTTAACTGACACTTGTTTGGGTGAAAAATGCATATCGAGAATGCACCAGACAGGACATTGTCGATAACATCTGAAGCCCAGAGGAAATATTAACAGGGTTTGTTTATAATTAGGTTTCGGCAACTGTTGTAAAATGTTTTAATGGTGCCAGCATTAAATAGAAACACAGTATTTGTTATAATAAAAACTGCAATCAACTGTTGTTTTTTTCATAGCTGAATCAGTGATGGTTGGCGATTTTAAGCATGTCAAATTTCAAATGAAGGATCAGTGGTTGGCAGTTGTGTTCATTGAGATGTCAGAATTCAGATGCTAGTAACAGAAGTTAGTAACAGAAATTATTGCAATGTCATAGTTCAAATGTTGAATCGGCTATTCTATTCTCTTTGGTTGTCCATCAAAATCCGATGATGAAGTCCACTCATTTAACGGTGAAATCTTTGATGGCTGAACAGTCCGATCCTGGACCTACAAGCTCAATTGCAGGTGGGGCATATATATGTGGTAGTAATGGTGGTAGTGATGGCAACCATGGCTGTGTGTCTCCCGGCAGTCTCCATTTTGTCTTCTGGTTGTCCTCTCCATCTCCAGCATACGAGCCCTATCCCTACAAAGCTGTCACCAGATGGTACGATCAGCAGCAACATACTCCAGGTCCTCGGGTCTGATCTTACACTTCCTCAAGGCAATCTTCATTTGATCCTAATAGTGGTTCTTCGGCCCGCCAGCTGAACGTCGACCATGATGTAGCTGGCCATACAGCACTCTGCGGGGTAGCCGACATGGGGGCATCCTTATCACGTGGCCCAGCCACTGCAGCTGGCACTGGGTGATCATGGCTTCAATACTTCTGCAGTTCATCTTTACAAGTATTTCAGTGTGAGGCATACGCTCACGCCATGCAATTCCCAGAATGCGCTGAAGGCATCTGATGTGGAAGCGTTCTAAAGATTTAACGTGATGGCTGTAGGTTACCTAAGCTTCACAGCTATAGAGGAGGTTGTTGACACACATCGCTTGGTATACAATGACCTTTGTGGAGGTATGAAGGTTCTTGTTCTCAAATACTCCGTGCCGAAGTCTCCCAAAGGCAGATGAGGCCTGTTTAATCCGGCTCTGGATATTGTTGTCTTTGCCGCTATCCCCCGTGAGAATACTCCCCAGATATTTGAAGGATGGCACTACTGACAGCTGTTCACCACCAACAGTGAAGGGAGGTAGAGTGGATGGGACACTGGTACTCCATTGGCAAACCACATCTGACTTGATGGTGTTGACAGTCAGCCCCATCCTGCTGTACGCTCTCACCACCACAGCAAGGATGGACTGGAGATCCTCCAGAGTATGGGCCACAAAAGCACAGTCGTCTGCATACTGCAGCTCCAGGACTCACTCTCTACAGATTTTAGTGGTTGCATGGAGCCTCCTAATGTTAAAGAGATTTCCATCTATTCTGTCGTTGTGGAGAACCTTGTTAACACACAGGAGGAAGGTGTTAAAGAGCACTGGCACTAGCACACACCCCTGCCTCACCCCTGTGCATACAAGGAAGGGCTCCAAGTTTTGTCCACTGATGGTCACCCGAACAGTCATCCCATCGTGGAACTGGCGGAGGATGTTAACAAATAGTTGGTGACTAATCACTGTGATGTCATAATTCAAATACACAACCAGCAATAGGGAGCAACTGTAATCATTGTGATGTCATAATTTAAATCAACAATCCGTGATAGTATAGGTGACTGTAAGCACTATGATGTCATAATTCAAATGCACAATCGGTGATAGTTGGTGCCTAATCATTGTACTGTCGTAATTCAAATGCACAAAAAGCAATAGCTGGCGACTGTAATCATTGTGATGTCAATTTAAATGCACAATAAGCAACAGTTTAGGGTTGTAGTCTTTGAGATGTCAGAATTCAAATGCACAATTTGTGAAAGTTGGTGACTGAGAACTAACACTGATTTATGGGATGCATTTGTTACAGAATTTCTAATTCTATGAATGCATGATGCAGTCATGACCCGAGAAGGGTTTGTTTGGATACCACTGGGACTAACATCTGTCAAGAGACTGCATTATCTAAATTACAAAAGACACATTGCATGAATTTTTGGAATCCTTAAGTCTTAGTTGCACTAAGAATGAAAAACTGGCATAGAGTCACTCAGTTGTCAAATCACAATTCCAGGCAAGTGCCATCTGATACGCAAAACTCTTTTTTTAAGAATCACCTATTCATCTCATGCAATAGAGCATATGGTCACGTATTTCAAACGAAACACTGTTTTCTAGACACATATGCCTCCACTAAGTAATTTAGATTTACAAATATCCATTTAGATGAGTCGTTAAGGGATAAAAGACCTAAACACATACTATAATTGAATCGTATTGAATTACACTTTACACATGCCAGTGAAACCGTATGGTGTAATCTATTATGGCTGCTCCTTTATTAAGCTTTACTCCAAGGCGCTGTTTTCAGTTATGTAAATCTCAGGTTGTCTGCACATCTTAGAGGCTGCTGCCGCCAGCCCTGATTTAGAGGTCACTAGGTCAGGACAGAACCTTCTGGAGAAACGTCATCTAATCCCACATGCGAAGATTCCCTGGAAAATTAAACCATACTGCGCTAGACTGTTTTTCTGACCAGAAAAGGACCACTCCTACCTGCCTCACCTCCTCAAAGGATTCCAAATGATTAGTGATGCCCTCCTATGGGAGTGTGTGCATTAATGTGTGTGGATACATTGGTGGTAGTAATTAAATCAGTCTCTAAGTTTAGCTCAATAGCTAACATCCATGAATGGAATCGGATGTATCTGTCCACACATGGCCAAGCATGCCGGGCCAACATCCAAGATATTTTAGTAAGTACGTGCATGTAAAGTCCCTGTATTTTTAAACTTTCGTCATGCTAATTTACCAAAATCTCCAAAACAACGTGTTGTTGGGTGGTCTTCATCTCAATTTATTACAACATGACTCAAATGTTCTATTTATAAGTTATTCTAAGGTATTTGCTCATTCAAGACAATTGTGGAACTCTTGTACAAACAAGCATGTTTTTTTGTGTGTGTGTGTGTGTGTGTGTGGATTAATTCAATGCAGAGCTCTGATTGTATGATGGCCTCATAATTCACTACAGCCTTGCTCCCCTGGCAACACAGAAATCAAACTGTTAGTGATTCTGACACCCATTAAATCACATTACCTCTAACTGTGACTGCTGGACTGACAACAGGTAAATGTGGTCCCTTTAAAGAGATGAAATGAAAATTCGGACATCATTTACTCACCTTTGAAACCGATATGACATTCTGTCTTATGCGGAACACAAAAGAGATGTTTTAATGAATATCAAGAACCATCTTTTCAATACAATTGCAATGGATAGTGACTCACTTGAAAGCTTAAAAAAGACCCAAAACTATCATAAAATTAGTCCATGTGATTGGCGCGCCATGCAAGTCTTCTAAAGGCATACAATGAAAGACAGTGAGAAACAAGCATTGCATTGACATGGTGAATCTGAACATTCCTGTTGGGATAGATCACTTCATCTGCCTGTAGTTTTAATCAGTGGAACCCTTGTTAGGTATTCCTTTAAGTGTTCTTTTACCTTTCATCATGCAACAGGGACTCATTTTAAAAGAAATAAGAGGAACTGGCAAATGAGATACAGAGTTAAGCACATGGGCACATACTAGAGCCTGACGATATGAGATTTTTGAGACCAATACTGATACCGATTTTAGAGGGGGGAAATTCACCGATTACTGATATGGTGACGATATAGCTAATTTTTGAGCTGGAATGAAAACAGACCTTTTCTATTTGGATTTTGCACCGATATGACTATGCAAAGGTACTCAGAAGGCTGCTTTCTTAAGCAACTATTTTTATCAAAGTATATTTGACATTATTCTTATACATTGTCAAAAAAATTCTTGAAATGAACACTGAGAAAATAAAGAATAAATAAAAATACAATAAATAGCTAAATAAACATCAGTACTGTATGTTCAGTATCAGTCAGTTGCTGACCATTTAAATAAAGAATAAAGTCAAATAAAATAAATAGCTAAATAAACATCAGTAGTACTATTCAGTAGCAGTCAAATGCTGATTATTTTATTACTGCCAGTCAATTAGGGGCAGGTTGTAAAAGAAGAAGCATTTACAGATAAACAGAGGCAGCGGTGTTAAACAGTATTCTGCTATACAAGTTCAGGGGAAACTTTCAATGGTGGAAAACCAGACTTTTAAATATTACATTTTGTAAATGCAACAACTGGAATTGTTCGGTTGAAGGGGGTACCAAACTGCGAATCCTGAACAAAACAGTTTGGTGAATACATGTCTACACATTAGCTTCCACTCAGCTGACAAGCAATGAAAGTAGCTACGTGGTTAGCTAGTTAGCTATAAGCTCATTGTCACGGAGAGTAAAAGATGGACTTTATTTTAATTTCCAGCATTGTGTCTCACTAATTAGGTAACAACATAGAGTGAAATCAACACTCAACGGACACAATCCACCACCGCACCGTTGTCTGCTGAGCTGCAAAAAGATGCTGTGATGCTTACATTTCAATCTGCTACAGTTCTGACTGCACTGACAAACTATAGCTGGCTAAAATAACAAACAGATGTGATAAACATGAGTGACATGGTTGTCAGGGACAGGGTTAACATTATATTATTTATATTGAAAAGGGAAAATGATGGGGTCATTGTTTATTAACTTTCCAATATGTATTTCACAAACTAGTTAGCAACTTAACGTGAAGACACCGCTTAACTCCGCACCGCCGATAAATTGTTCGGGCACTAGCACGTACGACAGGATTTTTACAAATGCATGCTGTGCATAAATGGTTCCCTTTCGTGGAACTCGAGCTGCGTATGATCGCTATGGGACACTGTCTGAATGTCACATGGTCTGAAGCCCTTATACAATCACAGCAATTTATTGGCTGATGGCGCTTAAGCAATGCACCCTAGGGAGCTACGTCACAAGCTCCGTAAAGGCGCTCACTTTCGCGCCAGAGACAGATTTTTTGTTCTTCAGTGCACGAATTGTCTAAGCCCTTGTTTGTTTCCAGCGACTCCAGCGAGGATTATTTTTCTCCCTTCTGAGTGGCAAACACATCAGGACATCATTGACAGCATAAATTTCAGAACAATTTCAATGTGTTTTTTCCAAACATTACGAGGAACCGACGAGGACAATGGTGCTTCGTCGAGGCTCACAATTTCTCACCACAAGGTGTTATTCCAACCTCCAGATTTGGAGCTCAGTGTGCATTAAAAAAACACTGTATGAGAGAATTTGTTGCTGTATGGTAAGGAAACAAAATAGGCCCCTTTGTCCCTATTGTCTATTTCTGTGTCATTCTGGGAGAATGCACATGAATAAGGCAATGGAGGAGTGGCCTCGGCCTCTCTCTCTCTCTCTCTCCTCCCCATTCGAATGCTTGTGGCGGAGGGGATCATGCATGGAGCGGTGTGCCCGTTGGCAGAACAAGGGGACTAGAATAAGAGAATATTTCCCAACTGAGTGATGGCGAACCAAACACGCGGATTGCTTTGTCGGTGCCATTAATATCTCGGCAAGAGAAGAGACATGCACTGCTATCTCTGCTTGATTTTTCGATGGTGGTATGGACATCGCTCTTTTCAGACAGCTGTTGGATCTACACACGATGGTTTTGCAGTCCAAGCGCATTGCGTTAAGGAATACTTTTTTTTTTACTTCACCGGCTCCGTTTGTTTTGTTTTGTCCGTAAAGTTTTTATTAAAAAACTTTAGCGATGAAAAATGCCCGAAGTTGTGTCTGCCTCTGCACCCCCCCACCCCAGCTTGCGTTCTGTCATTAAACCAGTATCTAATGATGTTCAGACGTGTTCTCCCTGCAAGAACATTTTACAAGCTTTTGGGACTCATGATCACGATTCAAAGATTGTGCATGGAAAAAGGACTACAATTTCTTAGATGGCCAGTAGAGAAGTGGCCAAAGAAATCATCTAGCGAAGTGGCTGCTGATGCTAGAGAAAAAGTCAGCAAGTTCCAGAGGAAGGTCTTCTCAGCAGTGCTAATGAGAGCTCAGGCAAAGAAAGATCTAAGAAACACTGTGATTACAAGCCCCAAGGAAATGGACTCTGAGGGAAAAGCTGACTTATCTAGCATTGTTCCTGACCCAGGTACCCATAGGGATCTGAGAGGGACAAACGTGGGAAAGGCTCCACCAGTGAGAATACCTGCTGACCTACTAAGCGAGAAATTGTCCTTTCCTGACACTACACTTAGGCTTTTAGTTAGTGGTGGCAGAATTAAGATCATTAATGAAGAGAAAACCGCAGTTCCAATTTTAACATACAACGCATTGGTGTCTACACTGTTGGCCCAAGAAGCCCATAATGTAAATCATGAGGAAGTAGCACTAACCCTTCTAGGAGTGAGAAAGAAAGCCTGGGAAATAAAAGGTCGGAGACTAGCTAACAAAAAAAAAAAAACAGCTGCATAATCTGTAGGAAGGCAAGAGCAAAACAATGCCAGCAAATTATGGGTGACCTTCCATCTGAGCAGGCAAGACCAGCTGCACCACTTGAGTTTACAACCGTGGACCACAGAGTGGATTTGGAAAATTCACCCTGCAGACTCTCCTCACAGGAACGGAGCTGTAGAAGCCACTGTCCATATAGTAAAACATGCTCTTCATAACCTGGGAGGCGACGTTGTTTTTACATGGGGGGAATTCTAAACCTTCCTCTACATGGCTGCTAACTTGGCAAATGAGAGGCCTATAGACACAAGGACACAGAGACGAGACGATTGTGTAGAATATATTACTCCCAACTCCCTTTTGTTGGGAAGGTCAGGACCAAAAGGAGACCCAGGTGACTTTGAGTTCAAAGGGTACCCCTACAAAAGATTGAGAGTCATCCAAGGAAAGGTAAATAAGTTTTGGAAGAAGTGGTGTCAGTTGGCAGTCCCAATTTATTTGTGAGAAGGAAATGGCACACAAAGGAGCACAATGTTGCTGAAGGGGACTTGGTCTGGTTGGCTGACCAGAGTGCTTTGAGAGGTCAGTATAAATTGGCCAGAGTAATCAAAGTCAATGCTGATCATAAAGGCACTGTCAGATATATAAATATCAGAATCTTTACAAGCTACCCAGTTCCAGTCATCAAACCTAACCAAGCAGGAGCCACAAGCAAGGGCAGTAAAACTACCAAGAAACAGAATCCCAGACACAGTTCTTCATAGAGATGGCAGGCGTCTAGTCATCTTGATTCCCACAGAAGAACAAAAAAGAGAATAGTGGCAAAGACGAACAGAAGTGTGACCTCCTTGGGTTCAGTAACCAGGAGCTCAAGTGGGAGTTGTGAAGGTAAAACATGGATTTGAATATCTTTGATTACAAAGCTGGTAGGAGTAACTACAAAGAAGTCTTTATGAAATGAATGTGCAAGGTTAATAAAGCGGAAGAAGCCGACTGACGGAAAAAGCAGAGAGTGACGGAAAAAGCCAAGAGTAGCAGAAAAAATGAAGAGTGGAGAGAAAAGGGAGCAGGTGCTTGACTGAGAGTACAGTTTACGAGGCAAACACACACATACAAAAGAGTGCAGTGAATGAGAAAGTGCGACCAGATCAGTTGATTAACATTGCAGTTCATCTCAAAGCACAGTTAATCTATTGTGTAAGAAGCCAGCTCAAACTGGAAAGTTTGAACACTGTAAAAAGTGAAGCACAGAGTGAAAAGGGAAGTGCATCAACTTACGGTCATCCCCAGGGACGCTGATGGTATGCAAATTCATTTTCTGTTTGGACTGATGATTTAATGTCACTTTAAACTAGTGAGTCATTTGAGAAGGGTATAATACATATATTGCATTTATTAAAATCATTGGTATTTGATTAGATAAGTGTGGGTGTATGCAAAAATGATACATATATTCTAGATGAGAAGAAAATGCACTGCTTGTTTAAGCAGTTTGATGTGCAATGTTAATGAGGTGTTGAAGTGAAAGAAAAAAATAAGACCAGATATAGCAACTGATTGAATGATGACAGTGTGTATAAAATATGTCTCTTTATTTAGTCAGATTGTACTTGGTGTTTACATTTATACAAAACGTCATTATAAATTATTGTACATTTTTGCTTTCTTTAATGTTATCACCCTAATTGTCAAACCTATCAAACCAAAATGAACTATTTGTCTACCTGACTGAAACAAACAACATGTCAATTAAATGAACAAAAGTCTGCTTATGTTGATGAAGGAATGAAACCTGGAAAATAAAATCCTGAAAATCTTCAATAAATATTAGGAAAAAGAAATTGAAAGTGTTTGGAGTTGTTCCCTGTGTCCCCTATGGTTGACTGAAGCTCTTTTTCGAGTTAGAGGCAGAAGTGGAAGTAAAAATCCCAGATAACTCGACAGCGTCTGCTGTCATTCCCCTGGGCTTGCTGCATACAAGACCTTTTTCAGTGCTGGATGAACTCCACAAAGGGACTTCAACCACTGAGGCATGCGCTTCATCCCTTCAGAGTGACACGTGGGTGCTACCAGGCTCTGTTGCCATGGAAACTGACTTGTTTTCTTATATCGGGCATTCCGTTGGGACAGGTGTGTCACCGCTAAGTGGTAATGACTGATGCCTCCTCCGTGGGTTGGGGCACTGTATACGCCAGTGCCTGGATTGACACATACACTGTCTGGAGATGTTCACGGGTCTGCTCATGCCATGCTGAGACTGGCACACTGTATCCTTTTGTGGGCACAGAACAATGTACTGTCTCTACGAGCCATACATTTTCTGGGCTAGTTGAATTTAGGATGTGGACATCCTGTCCAGACAGGGTCTATTACCAGGGTGTCCAAGGGTTGTGTTAAGATCTCGTTTGGGCTATTTGCCCAAGGTTATTTCTATGTCATTTCACTCGCAGACCGTTCATTTTCAGGCTTTCTCTCCTCCCCCATTTGAGTCAGAGGAGCATGAAAGGTTACATATGCTTTGCCAGTTCGGAAGCTGTGAGTTTATGTTGACTGTACTAGCCAGTGGCTTATGTCAGAACAGTTGTTTGTGTGCTTTGGTGGCCGCAACAGAGGTGTTTCGGTGTCCAAGCAAAGAGTGTCTCATTGGTTTATTGATGCAATTTCGAGTGCTTACGGAGTGCGTGGTTTACCTTCGCCTTCGGGTATTCGAGACCATTCTACGAGGAGCATGGCACCCTCATGGGCTTTGGCTAGAGGTGTATTCTTGGAGGACATTTGTATGGCGGCATGGTGGTCCTCTCCTTATACACTTGTTAGATTTTATAATCTGGACAAGGGTTTGACTCCTGCATCCCAGGTTCTCTCTGTTGGAACAGGAGTAAATTCATAATTCTTTTTATTTAGGCGCTTTAGCTCGCTAGAGCTCCGCTGTATGCTTGCCACACGGCTGCTCAGACAGCTGTCAGCTACTGTTTGCATGGCATGAATGTATTTCATTCCCATAGCAATCATACGCAGCTTGCCACACAGCTACTCAGACAGCTGTCAGCTGCTGTTTGCATGGCATGAATGTATTTCGTTCCCATAGCAATCATACGCAGCTTGAGTTCTACGAAAGGGAATGTCTCGGTTACGCACGTAACCTTGGTTCCCAGAGGGGAACGAGATGCTGCGTAGCTGGCCATACTCTCTAGCAGCTGCATAGGCTCGTGCCTTTTGCAGAAAATCTGAGTCGATGGTGCGAAAGCGAGCGCCTTTATGGAGCCTGTGATGTAGCTCCCTAGGGGGCGTCACTTAAGCGCCATCAGCCAATAAATTGGCATGATTGTATAAGGGCTTCAGACCACGTGACACTTGGACGGTGTCCCACAGTAATCATACGCAGCTTCTCATTCCCCTCAGGGAACCAAGGTTACATACGTAACCGAGACGTTTTTTTGGCAAAAATACAAATTATGCTGATTATAGCAAAAAAGGATACCAGAAGTCTGGTACACTTTACAGCTTACTCTGGCCAAGACCTACCCACTTAGATAGAAGAGACTGTCTGACTGACATGTAAAGCAGCCATTTAATGATAATTTTGGACAGGTAGATCTGAAGAATGAACATGAAAACAAAATTGACCCCCTTTTGCTTTATATTTTCTTAATACATATTCCTAGTCTTACTGTGAATGATTCATTGGTACACATTCAGGTTTTTTCCTGCATTGAAAAATCTTCTATGGACGCAGAAATGAAATTTCAGGCCGCCAAAGAAAAATTCGTATTATTAGGGGCCGTTTACACGACAACGTTTTCAACTAAAAACGGAAAACTTTTTATGCATTTTGGCAGTTAGTTTACACGACAACGGCGTTTTGGGGCCTGAAAACACAAACTTTTGAAAACAGGTTTCAAAGTGCAAGTTTTTGAAAACGATGCCGTTATCGTCTCCGTGTAAACATACAAAAACGCGAATTTGTGAAAAAGATGATGTCATGCGCACGCATATTACGTGTTATTTAAAGAATGATGGATTGATAGGCATCAATTTGAGATGTATAATTATCAATATGAATGCTGGTGTCTGTGCAAATAACAATAATCAACAATTTATTCATTTGGAGTGTTTTGTATGGAGTGTGAACATTGTACAGTAGGCAGAACCTGCAATTTGAAAATCTTGAAATTAATGTATGGATTCAGATGGGAAAAAATGTATTTGTATTTTAAATGTTATTTATTTACTTAATTTTATTTGATGTAACTTTACCCTGCAATTCATTCACCCACCGCTTATGTATATAGCCTATAGACAGAGATGTGATGCCATGTACAGTATTCAATGATACGCTTAGAAAATGAAAACACGAGGCAGTGAAAATGCATGTTAGATCCAGTGTACACAAGACCTCTCTCTCCGTCAGAAGATATCCATATATCAGAGTTCTCTCTGATATCCAAAACCTGTCAACATCAACAGCTTATGTTAATATACTCTCCTACCAGCCCAAGAGTCAGCAGGTGGAATACAGAAGAAGGCAGGAGACGAAGTGATGGTAAAAATGAGGAGAGTTTACTGAATAATCATGAGTTCAGTCTATAGGCATGCGCGCGAGTACTACAAAACAATGTGCAAGACATTCAAAACTACAATGGCGGACTACAGGACAGTGTTTGTGCTGCTCAAGATTTTGAGTTTATTGACGCTTCTCCAGCAAAGTAATTGTAGTAATAAAGCAACCTCATCGTCCGTCCAGACAAAATTGCTCGATGCTTTCGCCATCTTCATTGTTTGCATTCAACACTCTGTGGAAGAATGCTTGTGCGCGCAGGCGCGTAGTGTTTCTTTACAAAGTGACATCGCCAACTACTGGCCTGGCATGCACAATACATCATTTTTAGTCGTTTTCGCTGATCCGTGTGAACGGGGATAGTTTTGACAACGTTGTCGTCTGTACGTGAAACTTCTCAAAAACGCAAAGGAAAAACGTTTCCATCTTTAGTACATCGTTGTCGTGTAAACGTACCCTTAGGGCCCAAGCACTGAAAGTACAGAGACCCTATTGTTCTTCTAAGGATTATTATTTTAAAAAAAATTCAAGGTTTTGGGGGCTTTTGGGGCACTTAACATGCTCAAAAACTCAAAGACATTTTGCACATGCGTCAGAGTCGTCGGCCATTATGGCTTGGCAACAGTTCACACATGGGCATTTAGAGGATTATTATTGTCAGTGCTTGGGCCCTAATAATAATAATCCTTAGAAGAACAACAGGGTCTCCGCACTTTCAGTGTTTGGGCCCTAATTATGAAAAAAAAATGCTGCATCGTTATGAACGTGTATGTTTATGTCGGTCACCACTGAAGACCATTTTTGACCCAGGAAAAACCCTGACATTATTCCAAAGAAGAAAAAAGTCTTCCAATTGTTTTTTTTTTTTTTTTTGGCAGACATCACAGAGCTCTGTTACTTTTCAACTTCTGTCCTCCAACCAATTGGCTCCCTTCTGGTATATAACACTCACTTTTCACAATCCAATCAATTCCCAATACATTGGATCAAGTCCCACCCTACATTTTTACATCATATTACAGAAGAAAAATGACTTGTGAATACCAATTTCATGCTGAATTTATATTGTGCATAACTCTATATAAAAAGAACAAAGGGGAATAAACAGTTGCGTTCAAGGACATGTCGTTAAGATGCTTCTAACTACATCAAACAAGATGGAGACAGCTGAGGAAGTTTGGAATGAACCACCACATCCTCACACGGTTCTACACCAGCACTGTAGAGAGCATCCTGACAGGCTGCATCTCCGCCTGGTACGGCAATAGCACTGCCCACAACCGCAAAGTCCTGCAAAGGGTGGTGCGAACTGCCAGACACATCATTGGAGGTGAGCTTCCCTCCCTCCAGGACATATACACCAGGCGGTGTGTGAAAAAAGCTCGGAGGATCATCAGAGACTCCAGCCACCCGAGCCATGGGCTGTTCTCACTGCTACCATCAGGCAGGGGGTATCGCAGCATCAGGACCCGCACCAGCCGACTTCATGACAGCTTCTTCCCCCAAGCAATCAGATTTTGAACTCTTGATCGCTCCCGATCAATATACATCAGCACTGCACTTTATTAATCTTATTATCTCACACTGGACTGTCATAAATTATATTCTCTTAACAACACACTGGCAACTGACTATCAACCGACAGCCTGAATGTCAATACAGTACAATACAACCTACTGTACATTTTATATATACTATATATAAATTTTTTTTTATTGTATAATGTGTATTCTATATTGTGTGTATTGTATAATGTACATTGTATGTTATTACTTATATATTGTGTTGTGTGTAATTATGTGTATATTAGATTTTAAATTGTGTTGTGTAAATTTGATGTTTATTGTAGATTGGTATATGTCTCATCACTGTCATGACTGCTATGTTGCTCGGAACTGCACCCAAGAATTTCACACACTATTGCACTTGTGTATATGGTTGTGTGACAATAAAAGTGATTTGATTTGATTTTGATTTGAACTCTTGAATATTTTTCAATGAAATTATGCCATGAATCTCACAAACTCTGTCAAACGACTAGCCTAGTTCTTCTTTAAAAGTGCTCGCTTTAGCAGCCTGGGAACTTGCAAGAATGTCTTTCCTGGCAGATCAATAAAAACTTGTGCACTTTGAGTCCCCAAAATTTGCAATCAGCTAATCAGATAGGAGCTTGCAAATTTTGGAATGTTCTTGCCATTTTTTGTTTGCAACAGGCTAAATATTAGACCTAAGATTAATGATCCATTGCCATGCTGTCTAAGACTGAGAAGAACCAGAACCCAAAACACAAATGAAGTTCCTTATGCATTTTCAGGAGCTTATCAGAGACCAGACAATCACAATGCTATGTGCATGTAAATGGGATCTGTTCATCTCACTCCATCCCCCACCCCACCCTTTTTATGTGAGACTGCATTTTGCTGTAGTGGATGCTGTTGGGGCGGGGATAATCAGTCATGTTTCAGCTTGTGCCAATCCATGCAGACTGCAAGCCCCACCTGTTTCCTTTTTCCATATCTCTCTCATGCATTACTGCTTTAGATGAACCTGTGATCATGTGATCCATTCTTTTGTCTACAAGACAACACTGTCTGCCCTCTCTCTCTTCACCCATTACATTTAGAACTGGTACATGTTATCTCTTATCGTGTTCTGTTATGACCGTACAGCATGCATTTATCTGCCAATGATATTAACACACTCATTTGGATCAGTGAATCACACTACCTTGTGTTCTCCCACAATTAATAAAAGACACATTTTCCCCTACATTCACAAGCAGGGCTCTCAAGGGGCCAACACTTCATATACACTACATAAAGAGGCACCACATGAACACTGTGCAATTTAATGAGCAGAACATTGTATATTAAAAACAAGAGGGAAAACAGTCGAAAACAGAGGAAAAAAACAAATCAAACAGTATAAGTTCACAGTAAAGCTCAACTGTGTTGGGCTAGCAAGACAGGTTAATTGTTGAAGAAACAAAATATCAAAAGCACGTAATCTGATAATAATGTATTTAGTATGAAGTGAGCCAGTATGCCAGTGTTAGCACACAGTGTAATGTCATAAAAGACCGATACCAAATCAGAGAGCCATCGCAAACCAATCTTCTAGCATAGCACAAGGGTTTATTGGTATTAGCCCAAAACACATGCATGGATGCTAGGGATAGGTCACGATGGTTGACTAGATGCTCCAACAACCAACTAGTCAATTAGTTAAGATTTTTTACTTATTTTTGGTTTTGATGTTTTAAATGGTGGTGCTTTCATTTAGCATGCTGACAGTGTACTTTACTAGACAGTTTGCATGGCTAAACCCTCTTGGAAAAGCTGTGTCTTTAAATTAATTCCTGTTAAAGTACTGCCGCTACAGCCATACACATTCAGATGGGTATCTTTGACTGTTGTGTAATGTCTCGAGCTGTTCTTGAGAATGTTCCAAAGAGAGTTGCATTTTTTAAGATTCATTATAAAGTTATAAACAGTTCAACTTTTCAAACAACCGAAAAACACGTCCTCTGCGTTCAGTTGCATTCCCATGCACTCTGTCTAGCGTTTTTTTTTTTAATGCAAACCTAATCTAATGTAAATGTCCCCAAAAATGTCTAATTGGGGTCAGGTGAACCCAAATTAAAGACCAATTAGATTAGTTGACAAGTAGTCCATTCAACCCACCGAAATATATGTAGTTTTGCACATCCCTAATGGATGAATACTTTGAAAATCCATCAAAATTAGTATGCCATCCAAACACCTCTGACATGCTTTTTTTCAAGGTGATGTGGGATGCACCAATCCTAATCTCACATACTACACAGGATGGATATTGTGCAAATTTGGATTCAGCCCAATTGTTTTATTGTGCTCCTGTAAATTGCTTGAATTTCATGCAGATTCCTGGTTCTGAGATGAAGGGGAAAGGCACAGAATTGCTTACTCTCAAATTCCATTGCTAATTAAAATTCAAGCTGGTTTGTGAGGGGAAACACGATTTGTCCCTTTCCTTCGTGATTTTGTTTCAAACAGATAATTGAACAGACAAACAGAATGACAACATGTATTCATATGGAAATGGACATGGTTAGGAAGACACTGACCTTGGACATCATGATATCATGGGGTCAGGGTTAGTCTGGGGTTACCATACCTGTCTGAAGAATGAATACAATACATCAAGCAAATGATTATCAAACCAGTTCACCATTTCCAGACAAATACAAGCCGGGTAATGCAAAGAAAAATCCTTTTCCAAGGTATGAACATAAGAAGCAATTAAGTCAACCTTGTTTTTCTGCTGTTTGAATGATCGTATTGAGCAAAAGTTCATAAACATAGCCCATAAACAATAGCCTACACATACCATTTCTAACTACCGATTTTAGTGCGGATTTAAACAAAATTTCAAACCCACAGCATTAATTCCTTCGAAAATTTAAGAAGTTTTTGTTTCATTTTAAAATTGCACTGAAATTTAGACTTCGGGTGAACTTATATTTAGCTTATAGGACAGTCAAGGACTCGCTCACAAGTAGAGAAACAAAACTGAAACAACATACAACCCAACTTTACATCCATCATCTACCAACATGGGAATCATTAAAATATTATATTATATAAAGACTTTACAATGTTGTCAAAAATCTCTTACTTTTAGACATTTAATGGACTGTGATTCTATTAAAGTCGAAAATTACAATTTCGCAAGCTAACAATCAGGTACAAGAGACGCTGGAGACAGGAGACTGGATCCAGAAATTGACTGTTCAGTAATATGATACAGTGCCATTCAACCAGACACAAAAGCACCTCAAAGGGAACTCATTCATCATTTTGCTGTGGTCATCCCCCTGTCCTGAGAAATGTCCTCCACCCTGCTTTTCATTAAGAGCATGAACACAAAGACACACACACAAATCTGCAAAAAGCTCTGTAGCTAAACACCTGGAGACCTAAGCAGCTTAAAACCATCTTAAACTATCCTTGTTCTATAAAGTGATGTCTTTTTCTTTGAGAGTGCAACATTTTAAGTACTGGATGGATGGATGGGGTGAGGCAATGCACATTTCCCTAGTATGAATGTTGCCATCACTCACATGGTATCCATTTCAACATTGATAAAAAAATGTGATGACCATTTCACAAGGTCAATAAGGATGCATTATTGAGAAGTCCTTTCTCTTTCATGATTTTTCTCTGACTATGCTGTGCATATCCCTCAGGTGAAATCATGTTGTGTTTGCACATCTCTCATCCAAGAATGTGAGTGAGGTGCTGACAGCACAGAGGAGAGGAGAGGAAAAAGGAGAAAGGAAAAAAGGGGCAAGAGCAGGAAAATGGAAATGAAAAGAAATGGAAATAGACAAGGAAACTGTAACGAAAAGGGAAAAGGGAATGGGACATCTTAAGGAAAAGAAAGGAAAGGAGGCAAGTACAGAGGAGAGTGAGCAACAGAAAGAGAGCCAGAGGAAGGGTGGTTACAGTTGTTGTTGCTGGGTCAGCAACATGCCACAGAAAAGCTCACAAGAGCACAGCAGTATTCCCAGCAGTAAACACTGCAAGCATGACATCTTCACTAGATAATGAAAAGGACATCATCCAGGCAGGTGAGAACTGTACCTTATTCTCTTAAAAAGATTTCCCAAACCCCCCCCCCCCCCCCCAATAACTGAATAGCTACAAATACCTTCTCAAACTGTTTTACAGAATCATGTAGCCATGGCAGCGATTCATACCTGATAATGCTGATAATCTTCAGTATCACAAAAAAATCTGGTGGAAGAACAAACAGAAACTCATCGGCATCAGATCAATGTATCCTGCTGCTTGTTTTCTCTCTGCTTCGATCTGAATGAACTGTGCAGTGAGCAATCTCTTAAGCAGCCCCGTCATTAACCTACAGCTCCAGAGAGGACGGGCTGCCGAGTGGGACTGTGTGCATGCTGATTGGTGGGGCAATCCCATCCAGCCATGCCCTGGAAAAGCCCCATGCTAATTCTCTTAATGGACTGGAGTCATGGTGACACTGCCAAAAGTACAGTGGGCACACTCTCTCTTGGCTGGAAAAAACAGAAGGAGCTAAGGGATGCTGCTTGATACAGAGAGGATGTGGCATGTGGTTTCTGGGTCAGTTCAAGCTGCACTGTTGCAATTTCTGTGCCACTTGCAGAACCAGATGGAATTACAAAACTAACTAGATTTTTACATCTTCAAAAGACAATTGGTCTCATTCACTAAAAACTACAAAACTACGTACAAGCCTTCTTATGTGTGCAGAAACAATTCCCACACAAAATTTCTGCCAGATTCAAATGACTGGAAACTATCATGACTTTAGCAATTATGTTTGGTGCACAAGTTTTCATTTGGGAATTGTGTGCACTTGCCACTAGGGCTGTTAACAGTAAATCAACCAATGATGATTTGCTGCTAACAATTTAATCAAGAACAGTAATCAATGCTTTCCCAATTGTGAAAATGTGTGATGCATTCTTACATAAACGACTCGTATATGAGTCTAACAGCCTAACAGGGATAAGGACAAGGTATCATTTCAAAAAAGGTCCACTGTTTAATCATTTCAAATCAAGGCTTTACTATCCCAGACTTAATTTCAACATTGTGTGAACAGCACCTTGAGGGTATCAACTACTGCCCATTTCCATAATATCCTAGTACACACAACATAGTATCTCATGATTTTCCACCGAAAATTAATGAAAGGAGTATGAGTAAGCCCTTTTTCTCAAAGCCATTTCTCTTCATACCTAACAGTCTCTCAATACATAAGCAATCTTTGAAGCCATGCCCTCAAAATCCATCAATAAAACCTACGAGTGTGGATCTTTATACCGAGTCTACGTCCAGAACGCATCCTCCGACCCTTGGGGTAAGGTCACAGAGGCTGCACAAAGCACCAACCGCTAGGTCAGACCAGTTCAAGGGGGCCAATATTTGTAATTGGTGTCTTGCTCCAGGGAGAAACAAGGTCAGAGGTAAATGGTATGGATTCACCTCAGTGTTCAGGTCAATATACTGCAGATAGGGGTGCTCCGATCGATCGGCCATGGATCTGTATCAGCAATATTCACATCCTATGACTCGATCGGTGATTGGTAATTTGGCCGATCGCATAAATCGATCGCACAAGTCGCAAAACACGTGTGGCTCCTTTAAGATTTCAGCAGCATCTTATCATTTGGCTTCTTGAGCGCGTGGAGGCTTCACGCTATTCTCCGCGGCGTCCACGCACAACTCACTATGCGCCCCACCGAGAGCGAGAACCACATTATAGCGACCACGAGGAGGTTACCTGATGTGACTCTACCCTCACTTGCAACCTGGCCAATTTAGTTGCTTAGGAGACCTGGCTGGAGTCACTCAGCATGCCTTGGATTCGAACTCATGACTCCAGGGGTGGTAGTCAGCATCTTTACTCGCTGAGCTACCCAGGCCCCCTAATATAGAGAATATTTTGTTAACATATACTTGTTATAACTTAGGTAAAGTGATATTACTGTGACAGTTTGCAGGAAGCTATTTAACTTGAAATATGTAAATTAAATAATAAAATAGGGGTATATGATTTCCTTTTAAGTCTTCAAAAACGTATGAATGACATGAAAAATGCTTTTACCATCAAAATATTACTAAATACTTCATATTTACACTGTTGTTTTTGGAACTCATTTATTATATATTTTTTTTGTATATTTTTTTGTATATTTTTATTATATTATGCAATAGTCAAATATTTCTGTCCTAATTTCTTCACTTTTACATGTTATTTTAAAGCTCTTTGATTAAACCCACGAGCCCTTATTTCTCATGAAGCAAAACCTTTGAGATTTAGTTTCATTATTTATCACTCCACAGAAATACAGAAAGCATGCGTCTCCTCCTCTGTGTCACTGCGCTTTATTAACACAGTATGTATGAACCCGCTATGACCAGAAATATTTGCCATTAAACAATCGTTTAAAGTGAAGCCGGAGCATTTTGCATTCACTATCAAAGTTTATATTTGTTTGTTTATATTTCAGATGGAGTTTGGCATGAGCCTCTGCTGACGGCATGCGCATAAGAGAAGCACTTCATGTGCTCTTCAAGACAGGAGCTGCTCTGGTTGACATCAATGGTGTACATCAGTGACGCTCGGAGTTCAACTGAATGAGACACAAACGCACCGTTGATGGCATTTATATACAGCATATTTGCTTAAAATTCCCTTATTTGGGCATTAAAATGTTATAGGAATTGCACAATAATCATGTTCTTAAATAACTGTGGTTAGATCAAATAACCACGATCAGACAGTTATTTAATAATTGCAACAGGTCTAGTATCAGTTATAAAAATCCTGATCGGAGCATCCCTAACTGCCAAACACAGTTTTCACATTCTTTCTGTACTTAAAGAAAAAAATGCACTAAATGGTTTCAATTTTGTGACAAGCAAGAAAAAGAGGAAATAAAGGAAAACATCTGCCAGAAAATCTAAGCTATTTTCAGCTTTATTCATCTTTACTATGTAGGATACATCAGGGAAACTTAAGCCTTTAAAGCAAAACTCATAAAACTAATTTTTTTGGATGTTAAAATATTTTCTACCATTGAGATGAATGGGAATGCTAATGGATAGCGCTCTACAGTTATTACAGACCTCCTTGGTTGAGGGCAACGATGTTTAACCAAGAGAAAGGCCTTTCCGAGTGATAGAACCGCGATGGTGTTGCTGATGAAGGCAAATAACAGCAGCAACAGTAGCGTGGTAAATGCAACCCATATAAGAAGAAACAGCAATATCATCTTCAACACTATTTTCATCACAATCGCATCTCATCATTAATGACATTCATAATCACTTTCATCTTAATCATAATCAACATCTGTTAACAATCATCACCGATGTACTATGTGATAATGTTACAATAGCAACAATCCTCCACTGTGAATTGCTTGGCAACTGTGTGGAAAACTCCTTCCAAACTTGATCAAAATTCCTTGACTGGCCCATTTCCCAACGCCCCATGCTCCCTGAGCAGCAACCCAGCAACGGATCCACAACAACGTGATATGTTGGTCTTCCCTTCATTTTGCTGACTTCTGATCCCAGATGAGCCCCCTCGAAAGGGCTCTGACTGTGAGGAGAGGTACGAGAAAATTAGTGGAGAGCTGTGAATGTGAACGAGGGGAGAAAATTATTCCAACAATGAGACTCCAACTGATGAGTTGAACTAGTTCCCCAAATCGGACTGAATCGTTTGAAACAGTTCGCGTCTCGAGTCAACACTGATCCACAAGTTTCTCTATCTTAACCTGTCTCTCGGATGTGCCTGACACTCCAAATCAAAATGAGCCGATAATCGGGAGTAATATGATCCTATAACTGGTGATATCTGCTTTAGCCAACTCTTCTTTGCAATGAACTGCTCCAACTAGTACACAAATCAGACTGAACACTCGAGTCAACAGTACAATGAGTCGCTCGCAACAGTTCTCGAGTCAACAGTACACTGAACTGAGAATTGCCTCTTTGAGGTCGCCGACATACTGAGAAACGATGAGCTGCTGACAATGAGCATGTGTGTGATTAAGGGGCGAAATGTATGTTTCAGGTGTATTTTGCTGAACAACAGAGAGTGTAACAAATAAAACATACTGGAAATATGTTTATGACTTGATTGTATTACCGTTTTATCAACGTATGATGATCATCCAGTCTACAGCTCTCGAATACACCGAGTCGTTCTCAGCAGTTCTTACGTCAACAGTACACTGATCCGGGGGGGGGGGGGCTGGGTAGCTCAGTGGTAAAAGACGCTGCCTACCAGTTCGCTAGTTCAAATCCCAGGGTGTGCTGAGTGACTCCAGCTAGGTCTCCTAAGCAACCAAATTGGCCCGGTTGCTAGGGAGGGTAGAGTCACATGGGGTAACCTCCTCATGGTCACTATAATGTGGTTCGTTCTCGGTGGGGCGAATGGGGAGTTGAGCGCAGATGCCGCGGTGGATGGCGCGAAGCCTCCACACGCGCTATGTCTCTGTGGCAACGCGCTCAACAAGCCACATGATAAGATACACGGGTTGATGGTCTCAGACGTGGAGGCAACTGGGATTCGTCCTCCGCCACCTGGATTGAGGCGAATCACTACGCGACCACGAGGACTTAAAAGCGCACTGGGAATTGGGCATTCCAAATTGGGTGAAAAAGGGGGAAAAAATAAAAAAAATAAAAAATAAAAAAAATCAACAGTACACTGATCCATGGACAGCAGCTCTCGAGTCAAAAGTACATTGAGTCGATCACAGCAGTACACTGAATTGAGAATCGCCTCTTTCGGACATAATACTGAGAACCGCTCATCAGGGAGCAGCTGATGAGCATGTGTGAACCGAGGACTTGAATGAGGGGGCGAAACGTTTCAGTTGAGAGATGTAAACAAATTTTATTCTTGAGTATTGTGCATTCAGATTATATCTGAAGTTGTGATGAGCTTAATCATGGTTTCTGTAAAAAAGGGTGAGTTGATTAAGACTAGTTTAATCACTTTTAGAGCTTTAAACATGTGTAGAACATCCACATTTGTATATCAGTGTCAGTATTGGGTGCTTTATGTGCAAAACTTTAATGTAGGATGTATTGTAAGATTACTGAATGAAACACTGATGACAATAAACACCCTTATTATTATACCTTATGTTATAATCAGCAATACGCCCTTACATATGGCTTTATTGAAAGTGTTTGTGCATGTATTCTACGACGCCGGCGTATTAGCATTATATAAAGTGACGCCATTATGTGATGACAAATGAACTGGTGAATCATTTTTTTGAACCAGTTCATTGAAACGAACCGTCCGAAAGAACCAGTTCGCAGAAAAGAATCGGTCTTCCCATCACTAATTGACAGTATAAATGTGTCAATAGGTAGAGATTCTGCATAACTGTTTTTACATATTACACGTATGTGCATGACGCGATTTTAGAAAATCTGCCACAAAACAGAAAACTATGGTCTACTCTGCAATTGTGTTGCAGGTGGGTACTTCCAGTGTAAACAGTTTTGTTGATTATAATGGAAGTGATTTAGTTTTTGAGCATTGTGTCGCCTTCATTCAGTCTAGATATAGGTTGTTTGAGGCTGCCCAACAGTCTAGGAACTTTGTATGCATCATCATTGCACTGATGCCAGACTTTTCATTCAAGTTTCAAATAAAAAAATAAAAACATAATCAAATGAGATGAAATACCTTTGATTTGCAAAGTATTTAGTTCACAGCATTATCAAAATATATGCTTTACTAAATTTATATATATATATATATATATAAAATAGAAAACAATTTCCTCCCCAAAAAACAAAACACTATGTGATAACATTACAGAAATATAAATTTACTAGAAGTAGACCAAAATATCAGTTTTACCAATTAATCTGTGGCAATAGTTACTTTTTGGAAGTATTGGCCGATGTTTTTTTTTTTTTAATCCCCTTTTCTCCCATTATGGAATGCCCAATTCCCACTACCTAGTAGGTCCTCGTGGTGGCGCGGTTACTCACCTCAATCCAGGTTACAGAGGAGTCTCAGTTGCCTCCGCTTCTGAGACAGTCAATCCGTGCATCTTATCACATAGCTCGTCGTGCATGACACCACGGAGACTCCCAGCATGTGGAGGCTCACGCTACTCTCCGCGATCCACACACAACTTACCACGCACCCCATTGAGAGCGAGAACCACCAATCGCGACCACAAGGAGGTTACCCCATGTGACTCTACCCTCCCTAGCAACCGGGCCAATTTGGTTGCTTAGGAGACCTGGCTGGAGTCACTCAGCACACCCTGGATTCGAACTCACGACTCCAGGGGTGGTAGTCAGCATCAATACTCACTGAGCTACCCAGGCCCCCGACTTGGACGATGTTTAACTGTTACAGAAATACGGTTAATCGCAAACAAATATGACTAGAGTTGCCAATAGTTTTTTATTTTTTCCCTCTCTGGCCGGCCTGAAGGATTCTACAGTTAGAATGGATTGAATCTACAGTGAAACAGGGGCCTCTAGAGGTGAAACAAAAACAGTCACTGACACCCTGTGGGGATTTGCAACTAAGGTGGTCACTTCATGCGTTATTACTGATCGGATTGCTATCTGATTGAATAAGGACATTCCATTTACACTTGGCCACATAAATGTGTCTCCGCCAAACGGATGTAAATCCGATCTCTAATTCCCATGCTATATGCAAATAAAACAAAGTTTACTTCCCTGATTATGCTAATGCCGGGCAGCGAATTTAAAAGTTGGGATTTATTAATTGATTCCACGTGTCTTTGCCGGGCATGTGGGTGTCTGTGTGCGCGCACAGGTTTCATGTGTGAAAGTGTCTCCTAACACATTGTCCACCACTGCCATACACTACAAATCTCTCGAGAACTACGGCTGACAATAACACAAACAACACTCAAGACCTTTACAAGCAGAGCTGAGCCAGAGGTGGAACCACTCAATGAACAGACTCACATGGACAAGCCTGATTAACTCGCCTCTATTCAACCCAAATAGCCTCAATGGGAACAAAAGATACAACACACAACATTTCTTCCTTTTATCTAGTGGCTTGTGAAAGGAGGAGCTAATTTTAACTGCCAGAGAGTAGTCAAGTCCAATGTTTGCAAAGAAACCATTGTATGAGTTCATAAGTGACCTGAATTCAGTGTTAAAGACTAATGATAGTCCAATAAATCAACCATAATTTGGTGATTTTGAGATGATCAGCATTGGGCGATAACTGTGCCTAAATGGCTGAAAAGTGGTCATTCTGCCTAATAATACCAGTTCCAAAATTAACTGCAAGCCTTGTCAATCGAATTTCAGGTTTTCTTTCAGGTTTCTGTCATAATAGCTACTATTGGGGTTTTGGGAAACACGTGTTTATGAGGCATAATCTTCACCCTAATGGCCAGATTATCCTTCGGTTGTCCACATTGCTGATCGCTCCGCGCACAGTTTACTACTAAAAGAGTGCAACAAAGCAGTTGTAGTGTGCATGCATCAAATGCATTTGTATTCGCTCGCGGTCAGAATAGTATACTCTGAAAGGCAACGTGGTCGGCCGGGCGCAATCCAATCTGGAACGCAGAAAAAAAGAAGTATACCCGGGCCTTAAGGTTCAACAAGCGCTCAACAATATAGGTATTTTGGTTCTGTGCTATGGAAAACACACCCACATGCTCAAGTTTTCATGCCATTTTAGGACAAACACCGCACTGATTCTCTTCACTGACAATAAGCCATGAGCCCCTTTGTCTCTCTGTCCATCGAATAAACATTTCCTGAGGAATTACAACCAGGCCTGTTATTCTTGGAGATGAAACAACGGCAACATTAGAAAGAGGGAAATCACGTTCTAGCCATTGATTTGCAGAGGGAAAGGGAGATTCGGTCTAGTAAAAAAAAGACAGCTTATCATATATAGCCATTAGAGCTCTTAAATAATATTTCAAGGAAATGACTAGCTTTCCATAATGCATAACACTAAACTGGGGAATCATCATTCATCTCAATTAGGACTATGTTGACCTCAGAGAAACTTTATGACTCCATCCATTGTGTTTAAAAACCAATTTACTTACTGTGGGAAATAAAAATTGTCTGCTAGCTTTATTAGATTAGTCAGGCTCAATTCAGAAATGTTTGACAGAGCTTTCTTAACATAGAAGAAAACATTAATTCACATGAAACCAAAGCATATCAAACTAAACTGAAACTAGGCTAAACCAAGCAAACTGACCTAATACTAACTAGAGCGACAGCTTGCGCCGCCTATGAAGATGCAAACTAATTACCCAGAATCAATTTCATAAATGGAGTGAATCAATTTTATTCAATTAATCTAATGTGTGGTGGCTCAGCAGTTAAGGCTCTGGGTTATGATCAGAAGGTTGGGGGTTCAAGCCCCAGCACTGCCAAGATGCCACTGTTGGGCCCTTGAGCAAGGCCCTTGACCCTATCTGCTCCAGGGGTGCCATATCATTGCTGACCCTGCGCTCTGACCCCGGCTTAGCTGGGATATGTGAAAATGAATAATTTCACTGTATATGTGCAAATGTATAATGTGTGATAAATAAATACAATTTAATTATAATGAACCATATGTGTAAAATTTAAAAGTCAAGAGCCTCAGAAAGCCAAAGACATGGTTTAAAATTGATTGCAAAATTGCATTTGGCTGACAGCTCTATCAGTCTACCACCAGTGTCTTTCCAGTGTGCCAAAGAAATTCAGGATGCAATGGAACACTAAAAGAGTAAAGGGATAGTTCATCCCAAAAAGAAAATAATTTACTTTCACTCTTTTCTAAACCTGTTTGACTTTCTCTCTTCTGTGGAAAACAAAAATAGATGTATTGTATTGACGAATGTCAAGGATGCTCTTTTCCATTAAGCATAAAGTTACCAGTGACCAGGAGCTGTTGAGCTCCACATATGATAAAAAGTGCAATTAAGTATTATTTAAGAGTAATCCATAGGGTACAGTGGGACTAAAGGCACACCTTGTTTTGTTTTTTTCATGAATCGCACAAACTCCGACCACAAATGGCTGTTTTTAATTTCCAAAGTGCAACCACTGAGGCCAAATATGACCTAACAATGATCTTATATGAACAAGATCACCACTGAAGATCTAACAGGATGAATGGGCACCTGTCTCACCACAACAGCACTTACTGAACACAGTAAGTAACTTTAAATCGGCTGTTAATTAGTTTGAATATTAAATATGTCATATTATTTACTGCACGTGGACCAATAATTGAAGAGATAGACATACAGTTGTGCTCAAAAGTTTGCATACCCTGGCAGAAATTGTGACATTTTGGCATTGATTTTGAAAATAGGACTGATCATGCAAAAAACTCTTTTATTTAAGGATAGTGATCATATGAAGCCATTTATTATCACATAGTTGTTTGGCTCCTTTTTAAATCATAATGGCAACAGAAATCACCCAAATGGCCCTGATCAAAAGTTTACATACCCTTGAATGTTTGGCTTTGTTACAGACACACAAGGTGACACACACAGGTTTAAATGGCAATTAAAGGTTAATTTCCCACACCTGTGGCTTTTTAATTGCAATTAGTGTCTGTGTATAAATAGTCAATGAGTTTGTTAGCTCTCACATGGATGCACTGAGCAGGCTAGATACTGAGCCATTGGGAGCAGAAAAGAACTTTCAAAAGACCTGTGTATCAAGGTAATGGAACTATATAAAAATGGAAAATGATATAAAAAGATATTCAAAGCCTTGAAAATGCCAGTCAGTACTGTTCAATCACTTAAGAAGAGGAAAATCCAGGCATCTCTTGATACCAAGCCGAGGTCTGGTAGACCAAGAAAGATTTCAGCCACAACTGCCAGAAGAATTTTTCGGGATACAAAGAAAAACCCACAGGTAACCTCAGGAGAAATACAGGCTGCTCTGGAGAAAGACGGTGTGGTTGTTTCAAGGAGCACAATACGATGATACTTCAACAAAATTAGCTGCATGGTCGAGTTGCCAGAAAGAAGCCAATGCCACAAAAAAGCCTGGTTACAATATGCCCGACAACACCTTGACAAGCCTCACAGCTTCTGGTACACTGTAATTTGGAGTGACGAGACCAAAATAGAGCTTTATGGTCACAACCATAAGCGCTATGTTTGGAGAGGGGTCAACAAGTATTGTGCTCCTTGAAACAACCACACCGTCTTTTTCCAGAGCAGCCTGTATTTCTCCTGAGGTTATCTGTGGGATTTTCCTTGTATCCCGAACAATTCTTCTGGCAGTTGTGGCTGAAATTTAAACCTGTGTGTGTCACCTTGTGTGTCTGTAACAAGGCCAAACATTCAAGGGTATGTAAACTTTTGATCAGGGCCATTTGGGTTATTTCTGTTACCATTACGATTTAAAAAGGAGCCAAACAACTATGTGATAATAAATGGCTTCATATGATCACTATCCTTAAATAAAAGACAGTTTTTTTTTTTTTTTTGCATGATCAGTCATATTTTCAAAATCAATGCCAAAATTTCACAATTTCTGCCAGGGTATGCAAACTTTTGAGCACAACTGTATATTGCACGTCTGATGGTAGTTGTTGATTTTACACCACCTTTCTCAGGGTTTAGAGGTATATTAAAGAGATAATTCGCCCAAAATTGAAAATTCTCCCATCATTTACTCAACCTCATGCCAAATGTAAAAGTGTTGATTTAGAGTAAAAAGGACTTAAATATTGTTCTGTTTCTCACCCACACACTTATGAAGGCATGGATTAAACCACTAAAGTCATATGGATTACTTTTATGTTTGCTTGCATTGTTAGGACCTACAAACCAGAAATATTCTTCTAAAAATCTTAATTTGTGTTCTGCTGAAGAAAGTTACACACATCTGTATACTGCTGTGGGCAATAAATCGTCCGATATTCTGACTTTTTTAATTATCGCATCGGCCGATAAATTTTCCAGTTTGGCCAATTTGTTTCTTGAGGGCACCGAAATTCACCTGTTTGCATGTGAAGTGAGTGAGACATGTAAACGACCAGTCACAGTTTGTTTTGTTATTATGTGCCATCGTGTTACTACAATAATAGACCGGTGTGCAGCACAGTCTCATTTAAACGGTCTGCATATCAGAGCCGCGGCAGACGCATTTGAGCTCATAATGTTAAATTGCTCATCTGTTTCATTCTCCCTCTCTCTCCTAAACAGTTCCCTGTACAGATCCCTGTACGTCTTGTCTAATGATAAAAAGGCAAATATCAATGCAACTTCTATTATATACTGTCTGCAAATATGCAGATATCTCATTTAAACAGATGTAATAAACCAACCTCACACAACTTCAGCAGATCCAGCATCCTGTGGAGCACTCATAAATCTTCCTCTGAAGTACGTATTCTAACAGTCTCTCCTCAGCAGTTCCCTGTAACTTTTAACTTTCTTTTCTAATGATAAAAGGCAAATATCAATGCAACTTCTATTATATACTGTCTGCAAATATGCAGATATCTCATTTAAACAGATGTAATTCACGAACCTCACGAAACTCCAGTGTTTTCTTCCCATCAAGCGCTCAACTAATATCTTCCTCTGAAGCGTTTATTCTGTTAGCCAGAATCAAAACTTCAGGATCAGGATCAAAAGTTCCTCTAATTCACAAATCATGACAGTCACTCATTGACAATCCAAGCAGGCGATCCAGGCCGTTTAAACTGTCAGGAGACTGCTAATTGCACAGGCACCGCACAAGCGTGTGAGTGCAACTTCAAAGTAAAAGCACTTCATCGTGTTCTATAATGAATCTCTTATTCACTATGCACTTTATGTACAACTGGTTTGATTCGGTATTTTTTTATTTGACTGCTAACATGGACATGCCATCCATGGTTGCTGGACTACTGTGTGAACTGTTATTTCCTTCTTCCTAATATATTAACAATTTCTTCATGTGCAAATAAATTACTAAAATTTGATGACTAAACAGAAATCAGAAGAACCTGCTATCTACCATTTAAAATACAATATTATTATTTTTTTTACAAGTTTTCCACAAGTTAAAGTTTTGTGTGAAATTGAGCAAATAAGAGTTTATAATTTTTTTTTTTATCAATTTTATGTTTATGTTATTTACTATATTAAATTGTGTGATATATCGGTATTGTATTGGCCTATTGGCCGCCCTGGTCTCTGGATATCGGCCATTAAAAAACAACCCATATCGGTCAAACTACTATCCTATAACTTTTTGGACAGTTATGAAAACTTTTGATTTAATCACCTTGAACAAAACTGAAAATAAGAAATACACGCAAGTACTTCGTTTCAAATGTCTCAAAAATGAGTAAATATTAGGGGTGTAACGGTTCTCGGTAAAAAACCAAACCATACTGTTCGCCACCCACGGTTCGGGAAGCATTGGCACCGCAGTCGGTTCACCTCACGTTTAATGACGCATCTGGAGCACAAGTTTTGGTCAAGAAAAAGCGTCAAACAGATAGGCACCGTTATATACTCTGCTAATGGATCTGTATATAGATACGCTCCACCTGTGTTTCGCGTGGGTCAACTTGATGACATCACTGTTCTGCAAGCGTTGTGTGTAGTTAAAATGGCAAGTGGAGGAAATGAAGCGCTGATAGAGAAGCCCCCTGCATTTCTCCTTTCTGGGAACATTTTGTTCTTGCAGTCAATTACAACAGTGATGGTCAAAAGACGTTTACAAAACAGGCACTGTTTGCAGACATCACTCGACACAGGTGATGTACACTGGTAATATATGTCAATAATGCGCAAGGGTTTATTTAAAACGTGCACGTAAGTTCTTCCTGTTTCCTTGTGTGGCTGTAATCTATCACGAGTAACAATAATGCGCTTTAATGAATGGCATTAAGATGACGTTATAGTAATACATTGATACACGATTAATAATTTACGCCGACATTACCCAGGGAAAGAGCCGCAGGTGAGCCGAAACTGCACACACTCCCTTCCATTTTTAAGCAGGCATTAAGTGCTAATTCGGACAGACATGAAACAATAACTAAAGCGTTTGGGGTGTTCATGTGGGATTTCCACAAATGATTAAAATACTCAAGTAGCATTATCACAGCATCCCTTCTCGTATGCATTCTAATAGCAAGGTTATTCCTTCTATAGTGATGTACAGCTTCCGAATATTGAATATGTTGAGATGAGTTTGAAGTGCACTTTATGTTGATGCATGTAGCGTGTTAGTGCAGTATTAAGTTAAAATGTTGATTTAGTAATTAGAGAAAATATTTGGTTTTTTTAGTTAAGGACCCTGAAAAAAATTAACCATGGTTTTACAATAGTAATATTGTAGTAACCAGGACTGCTGTCACCATGGTTTTCAGAGCAGAAATCATGGTTTTGATACAATTAACCATAGTTTTATAACAGTAATACTGTAGTTTCTATATAGTAACCATGATTTTACTATATATTGTAACCATGACAGTAACCATGTTTATATTGTGGTTACTATGATTTTACTACAAATGGCATGGTTAAACTATGGTTACTGTTGAAAAACAATGATGGTTATTTAAGGGCAAACCTGTTGAAGTGTTTACCAAATAGATTCTTCTTTGGATTTGGCAGTAATATATATATATATATATATATATATATATATATATATATAAAACAAAGCAAATACTAAACCATACCAAAACCATGACCCTTAAACCGTGATACAAACCGAACCATGAGAAATTCGAACCATTACACCCCTAGTAAATATTAGATCAATTTAACTCAAAATCAAACATTAGACATTGCATACAATTATCTCATTGATCAGGAATATTATGAAGTACAGTGACAAACAGGTGTTTAGGAAAGTACTGTGGTAGTTTTTGTTTCTGATTTTAAATAAAATCAAATGTGCCATTTACCCCATGGGGTCTATAACCACATTGTACCCCTATGACTTGTGAATGGATGAAAGAATGAACATTACATTTATATAGTGCTTTTCTGACACTACACTCAAAGCACTTTACACAGTGAACAGGGGACTCTCCTCAACCACCACCAGTGTGCAGCATCCACCTGGATGATGCGACAGCAGCCAAAGTGCGCCAGTACGCTCACCAGCTATTGGTGGAGAGGAGAGAGTAGAGCTATAGAGCCAATTATTGGATGGGGATTATTAGGAGGCCATGATTGAGAAGGGCCAATGGGGGTAATTTGGCCAGGACACTGGGGTTACACCCCTACTCTTTACGAGAAATGCCCTGGGATTTTTAATGATCATAGAGAGTCAGGATCTCAGTTTAATGTCTCATCCAAAGGACCGTGCCTTTTTACAGTATAGTGTCCCTGTCAATACACTGGGGCGTTAGGAGGTCTCCCATCCATGTACTGACCAGGCTCAACCCTGCTTAGCTTCAGTGGGCAACCGGTCTTGAGCTACAGGGTGATATAGCTGCTGGCATGGGGCCTTTAGCCACGTTGTACCCCTATGAGTTGTGCACTATATCTCAAGTCTTCTTAAGCCATCTGATAGCTTTGCATGCCACAAAACACACAATAATTAAGTCAAACATGGGCTATGAGTAAATGATGACAGAATAAGCCTAAACCTATGACTTAATGAATAAATTATTGATTTTTATCCTGGGGAAGTCCCTCATTATACTGAACCATATGACATTACTTCAGGATAAGACATAATCAGCTCTTAATTAATGTGTAAGTAACATATAGGCCTATATAAGAGTATAAGCATAGGCTTAAAAAGGGTATAGTCAGATTAGCCAACTTAATACAACAACCAAACAATAACCCTTCTGCCTTTTAACCATTCAAATTTTAAAGGACATCATTGCTCTTTCAGAACTTATAATAATCCATAAAAAGTCATAATGGCCCTGCATAAAGTCAAGTCATTTTTATTTGTATAGCGCTTTTCACAACACCCATCGTTTCAAAGCAGCTTTACAGGAAATCATGCATTAAATTTTTAAATAAAAAATTAAACTGTAATACCTATAAAGTCTTAGACTGATCATTGTGTAGTTTGATTAAATATGAGTGTAAACTGTGGATAAAAATTAAATAATTATATAAGAATTGTATTTAGAACCCCTGTGAGCATACTGAAGGCGGCTGTGGCAAGGAACACAAAACTCCATAAGATGTTGGTTAATGCAGAAAAATAACCTTGGGAGAAACCAGGCTCACTGTGGGGGCCAGTTCCCCTCTGGCTAACCAGCATGAATATAATGCTAATATTAGTTATTTGTGCGCAATGCAAGTCATGGTTTAAAATTTGTAAACCAAGTAAGTGTTAAGGGCCAATGTTTAAACAAAGATTATGTATGAACTGTAGGATTAATGACTAATGTCTTTGAAGTCCATCCTGCATTAATTTAATAATCCATAATCCAAAGCCATTTTGATAATGGCCTCCTTAACAGCAGGCTTGTGATCCAGCTCAATGTGCACAAAAAACATTCAGAAGGCATGACTTTTATTACACTCTCTCGGTGCAAATACATAGGGAGGGATGTACAGTACAATGAGAGAGTAAGATGATATGACACATTAATTGCCCGATCATATTACCTCACACTGGCTTTACAGAAGTCTACTGTACAATGGTGTTGGTTGCTCCAACAGGTTTTATGGCAGCTTGAAAGCTGCATTTGGAGTCTTAAAAGTTTCAACTGATTGATATATGAGTGATGGGGCATTGCAGAATTTTTTTGTCAGATAAAGCGGAAATGTTTACGGTATGCACTTTTATGCAACAGTCCTCCAAGTTCCAAATAATTTCAAGCATTGCCCTGGTCTCTATCTTGAAGCATGCCCACTACATTAATTGAACCATCACACTGAATTGACCATAATTAAAAGCAAGGGCTCACCAAAGGGAAGAATCATGTTCACAAATGAAACAAACACAGCTGCTTTAACTTGTGGGAGATCCTGATCCTCTTGTATAAGCGCTAAGAAATTGCGGCATCCTTTCCAAAATGTTTCTCTTAATGTTCTTCTTGGATCATCAAGACCTACTGTGTCCCTGGGTTTGAGTTGAATCCCTAAAAGATATTCTGTCCAGACCTGAATGGACATTTAGTGAAAGGGACTTGATATATAGGTTTCTTCCCATTTCGCTTTTATTCTTGTTTTGTCATCTGTTTGTGTGTAGTGTCATTGGTGGTGTAGATTTTATCCAACGTTGGCAAGCAAGAGCTTCAGCCCAGATTGTTACACTAGTGGGAGAGCTAATTATAAACTCACATACGGGATAGACGGCCAGAGGAAAGAAGGTGTTAGCTGTATTTTCTTGATGATCTGAAAACAACTATTCTTAACATGCTTAAAGGAATAGCTCACCCCAAACTGAAAATTCTCTCATCATTTACTCATCATCATGCCATCCCAGATGTGTATGACTTTCTTAATCTGCAGAGCACAAATTAAGATTTTTAGAATAATATTTCAGCTCTGTCTGTCCATACAATGCAAGTAAATGGTGACCAAAACTTTGAAGATCCAAAAAGCACATAAAGGCCACATTAAAGTAATCCATAAGACTCCAGTGGTTTAATCCATGACTTGTGAAACAATTTAATACATTTTTATTGAGAACCAACCAGAATGTAACTCCTTTTTCACTGTACATCTTGTCATTGCAGGCTTTAAATAAAAATGTATGATTTTTCTGACTAGCCCCACATAATAACTTTGGCTCAACCAATGGCATGTGTTTGAGGTGGGATTATCTGTTTGACGACCAATGGCTGAAGGGGGAGGGTTTGGGAAAACCTTTTTAATTCCATCTGGTGATGCAAAGCAATTTAATGAGATAAATATACTAGGGATGCACCAATACCACTTTTTCTCTTCCGATCCGATTCCGATATCTGAAATCCTGTATTTGTCTGTTTGTAGGCAAGTTCATTGTAGTTTAATTCGCTTCCTATTCAGATTCTAGTAAAATGCACCTCCGACGCTGTTCTAAATGCATGTTATAAGTGAACCGAACTACTGAGCACCTACAACTGAGATATTGTTCGTGAGTAACGCTTAAATATTGCTCACCACGTGAAGGCTAAAAATAGCCACGTGTCAACAGAGCAGCGCCATTCACTAAAGCATTAACACTGTGTGTGCATTTGATACATTTACTTATAAAACACAGCCTTTTGTGATTCACAGAGCTATCGCACATCTTCAAGTGGCTTTGAATAAAATGCACGAGTCATATGAACTACTTAATGGTGTTTTTATGGTTCTTTTATGTCATTTTTGGAGCTTGACAGTAAGGAACATGACTAACACACAGTATTGGATTTGGATCGGACTCGTTGGACCAATATCCGATCCATTTAAAAACGTCAGTATTGGAGCCGATACCAGTCCAGGTATCGGATCGGTGCACCCCTAATATATAAAGTTTGCACGTGCTGTGCTCTTCAAATGTGAGCACCTTAGTTAAACAGGCAAGCACCATCATGAGCACTGCGCACACTGTTTGAAGATGACAGCTAGAAGAGCGCTAATTCACTTTGAAGCGTGAGACACATACAGACTTTACATTTATTTAATATAAAACAGCAGCCTTTTGCAGTTTAATAATCATATTGGGTCATGTAGCAACCTGCTTTTCCGGAAGTGAGAAGCTTCCATCAATACAACACAGAAACACTTCAAAATATAAGCTTCTGACAAAATAAAAGCTCAATTTAAATGGAAAAAGTATAATAGAAACATATCACTACTGTATAGTTAAGTAATATTTACTGCAATACTTCTACTACTACTAATAAATCAATGGTAGGCTAACTGTATTATATTGAAGCAAAATCTCACATCTGTGATGTTCTGTTATGCAGCAATTTATTTGACAAAAATAACTCCAATGTTGTATTTTGGATTATGCTATTTTCATTTGACTGACTCGTTTTCAAAAATAAATGGTATCGGGACATCCCTAGTAAACACAATTGAATTGATGCTAAAATGTCTGATCGCCACTTGTCAGTAACTCAGCAGAATGGGGTTGATTATTACTGAAACATTCGGCAGCAGAGTGTCAATTTACTGTGTGATCATGTTAAATTACACCCCTCACCTTTAAGACTAAATTTAAGCCAAATGAAGCATGACCAACTATAATTTTAATCATATCATGATTCATATCATAGGTCACTCTTGGCAAATTAAAGGGTTATTACGCCATCTAGTGCTCTGCGCATGTGTCAAGCGCTTGGAAGTGTAATCGAGGTTGAAATCATGATCATGCCTGCAATGACAAGATGTGTAGTGAAAAAGGAGTTATATTTTGGTGTGTTCTCACCCAAAACCAACTGGATTCCTTCAGAAGACATTGATTAAACCACTGGAGTCTTATGGATTACCTTTATGCTGACTTATCTCCCTTTTGGAGCTTCAAAAGACCTGGCCACCATTCACTTGCTGGAATTGTATGAATTACTTTAATGTGGCCTTTATGTGCTTTTTGGATATTCAAAGTTTTGGTCACCATTTACTTGCATTGTATGGACCTCCAGAGCTGAGATATTCTTCTAGAAATCTTTGTATGTGTTCAGCAGAAAAAAGAAAGTCATTCACATCTGGCATGTCATGATGGTGAGTCAATTTTGAGAGAATTTTCATTTTTGGGTAAAGGTTTCCCTTTAACCCAATTTTCAAATCTCATAATCCACCAAAGTATACGTCTTCATACACAATCACACGTTCACTGCAGCCATGTATTCACGTGTAATTTTAAGAGGTTTATAAAGACACGGTTGATGCTGACTAGCATTTTTGGAACACCAAACTGAAAACAGAAGAACAGCATAATCAATACACATAATGAGCAATAACCTTTGCCAGTGAGCTCTCTGTCTTTTAATCATAAATTTTAATTCCCACCGTGCCCTTTCATCACCAAAACATGCTTCCTTCCCCTTGAATAAAGTCAAGTCAGAGAACTAAAAGCCTCTTAGTTTTTAGTTAGTTTTTTATAGATCAGACAAGTGTGGTGTGTATTTTGAAAGAACTTTATATAGTAATTTTTTACTCACTCCCAGTCCCATGTCTTGTCAAACCAGTATGCTGTTATATTTCCGTGGAACAAAAAAAAAAAAAAAAAAAATTGTTTTGCATGTCCTTAAATGGATAGTTCACCCAAAAATGAAAATTCTCTCATCATTTGTTCCCCCTCATGCCATCCCAGATGAGTATGACTTCCTTTCTTCAGCAGAACCAATTTGAAGATAATTAGAACAATGCAAGTGGATGGTGATCCGACTTTTGATTTTGAAGCTTCGAAAAGAAAGCATAAACGTCATCCATAAGACTCCAGTGGATAAATTAATGTCTTCTAAAGCGACACATTTGCTTTTGGTGTGAAAACGATCATTATCCAAGTACTTTTTAACTATATTTTGCTTCCAGTCTGCAGCGGTATACACGTGTGACGTAATTGCATTTGCATGTTCACGCGTGAGCGCAGCACTCTCGTGAATGCGTATATGGCTGTTAACAGGAAGTGATGGTTTATAGTTAAAAAGTACTTAAATTTTGATATTTTTTGCACAAAAAGCAATCATAATGCTTTAGAAGACATTAATTTAACCATTGGAGTCGTATGGACGATGTTTATGCTGACTGTCTGTGATTTTTGGAGCATCAAAAGTCTTGATCACCATCTGCTTGCATTTTAAGGACCTACTGAGCTGAAATATTTTCTATTTTACAGTGATGACCTGGGGGTGCTTCAGCAAGGCTGAAATCGGGCAGAATCGTCTTTGTGAAGGACGCATGAATCAAGCCACGTACAAGGTTATCCTGGAAGAAAACTTGCTTTCTTCTGCTCTGACAATTTTCCCCAAATCTGAGGATTGGTTTTTTTTAGCAGGAAAATGCTCCATGCCACACAGCCAGGTCAATCAAGGTGTGGATGAAGGACCACCGGATCAAGACCCTATCATGGCCAGCCCAATCTCCAGACCTGAACCCCATTGAAAAACTCTGGAATGTGAACAAGAGGAAGATGGATGACCACAAGCCATCAAACAAAGCACAGCTGCTTGAAGTTTTGTGCCAGGAGTGGCATAAAGTCACCCAACAGCAATGTGAAAGACTGGTAGAGAGCATGCCAAGATAAATGTAAGCTGTGATTGAAAATCAGGGTTATTCCACCAAATATTGATTTCTGAACTCTTCCTAAGTTCCATTAGTATTGTGTTGTTTAAAAATGAATATGTACTTGTTTTCTTTGCATTATTCGAGGTCTGAAAACACTGCATCTTTTTTGTTATTTTGACCAGTTGTCATTTTCTGCAAATAAATGCTCTAAATGATAATATCTTTATTTGGAATTTGGGAGAAATGTTGTCAGTAGTTTATAGAATAAAACAAGAATGTTCATTTTACTCAAACACATACCTATAAATAGTAAATCCAGAGAAACGAATAATTTTGCAGTGGTCTCTTCATTTTTTCCAGAGCTGTATATATTCAGCTTCAGATTCAAAGGGGTGTGGAGGAAAACAGATTTCTTAATAAAATAAATAATAATAATAATTTACATATGGATAATTGCATTCCTATCCATTTGCATCCGACTACCAGAGAAAATATTCCCTTTAAGGCCATTAACTGTCGAGAAGACTGCTGTTGAAGTGCAAATGCCCGTGAATATTGCTGTCTGAATGTCGTCGCTGAAATATAAATATTCACTTGTGCATGCAACTCTAAAATAAATATTGCTGGATTATGTTTTAGGGACGAATGCAATTTGTATTAGGGGCTCAATGCTTAATTCTGGATAAAAATGTTCCCTATTCAGTTTCCTAGGAGAATTGAGTTATATTAGTAAATTGCATCGTTTCCATTCTGAAGATTAATGTTAGTTTGTTAGAATGTTATGATGATGCTGCGATCAAGTTACTTTTGGGCAGATAAATATAAGGGAGCCATGTGCAATTAATTTACCAGTTGCCAAGGGCGGTGTACTTGATACAAAATTAAAGCTTTAAGACATTTTGAGCTCATATATAAAATTGTATTGTATATCTACGTCCTCTAAAGATGATACTGTTTAATTGCATTCTATGCAATGGTTTGAAGGCCACATCTGGAGTATGTGCATTCAGATGATATGTAGAGATATATAGATAAAGGCTATCGTACATACCATTAAAATATGGCGGCGTCAGATTTCGCCCTTATCTCAGTCATTTGCAATCAGCTTGCGTTGACACTATGCATGTAAATGGGCGGTTTAATTTCCCAAAGAAATCCATCCATCCAACATTTGGGAGAGGGAGGCTACGCGACCCCGTTCCTCGTATTCCTCGATGTCAATGCGACCTCATGCAACCTAAAAACAGCGTGACTTCCAGCAATATTTCCAGAAAATGTAAAACTGTGGCATGCAACTCCAGTTCGGACAAAGTAGCTAAAATCCTCCTTAAGGATGAGACATTTAAAAACATCAAGAAGCAAAATTGGATAATGACATTTATTGCGCTTTAAACATAATGCACGTTCAATCCACAAACATGCACGGAGGATTCAATCAATGCAATGACAGATTTCAGAAATCAAACATCACGCCGCACGAGACTCAACACAACACCGCCCATTCATTCGGCTCCATCATAACATGTCCACCATAAATCAACACCAAGGCACCTTGAACTCCAGGCGAAACAGGAACTACACATACGATGCCGTCGTTAAGTAGTTTTGAAAACGGGTCATTTGCGAACAAGAAGTGAGGGTGAAAAATCGCGAATTCCTACCTGAAAAGCAGCACGCTCTCTCGTCCGCGATAGATGAGTTGATCAGAGGCAACGCGAGCTGAGCTGTGGTCCTGCCTCTGAAACGCGATGCCCCGCCCCTCTTAGTACTACGTCCCCCATCGAGGCAATATTAGTTTGTGGAGATAAGTAATTGGTTTGAAATGCGACTAATAAACGATGTGTAATTTCGTACTCTCAGTTACCCACCCAGTCATTTGACTGACTGAGTAGCTGGGCATGCAGCTTGGGTCAATTTCATGACCTCTCAACTTGTATTTCTGTCCACTTTTAAATGTGAAAACATGGTAATAATCATAAACAAACCCAGATATACATGTAACTTACACACGTCTGTTAGGCAATGGCAGTAACTTGCTTATATATATATATATATATATATATATATATATATATATATATATATATATAGTAATACCATATGTATATGGTATTATTTGGCGTACCTTGGAGTACCAAATAAATACCATAGTAGCCTACATTTGGTATCACCATGCTATTTATGGGTTGATTTTACATGGTTTTTTAATGGATGATACTAATAGGGTATACTGCAGATACAATAAAATGAGCTAAAATTACCTACTATTTTACATTACATTAACTCAGAATCAATAAAGAAGTTGAATACAAGTAAAGTGCACTAACTATTTACATTTGCTGTTTGTAGATTTCAGAACTGACAGACAGCAGAATTACCACTTCTGTTAAACGTCCAATTGGCAGGTTTTGAGCAATAATTTCAAAATGGATAAATATTGGCCAATTAATCTGCCAGGTCGATATAAATCGGTTAATCACTACTATATATCAAATTACCATGGTATTACATCTGACAGGGCCATTTCTAGCTATAAGCGGTATAAGCGGCCACTTAGGGCCCCCAAGCAACCAGGGGGTTCCACAATGCAAGGTCATTTTTTTTTTCTCACTTTTTTTAATATACTGAAAGCTGCAAGTAAGACTCAGGTATCCGTTATGGCTCAGTAAGACATACATAGGGGGCCCCCCGTGGGGGGGGGATGTAATGATAAAGAGGGGGAGTGTTTGCAGGGGGCTCCCAGTAGGATTTTGCTTAGGGACCCTGTATGCTCAGAAACGGCCCTGACATCTGAAACCACCCCAGTACCATGGTATTCTTTGACGTACCTTGGAGTACCACATAGATACTATGGTATTAATTTAGAACAATGGTATTAGTGGTCGACTGATTTTTTTTGTTTTGTGTGTTTATATATATATATATATATATATATATATATATATATATATATATATATATATATATATATATACGCAGTATAGTGATGCCGATACAAAGAGCTAGAGAGCACAGAATAATGCTGATTAATGGTGATATACATATAATAAATTGATAGCAAATGTAATCACTAAATTTAAAGGAACACCTACTTTACACTGTACTTACTCAATATCACTAAAAATAAAACGGAATAAAATGGAACTGACACAGAGCAGAATAACCCCTTCTGTTAATCGTCCAATTGGCAAATTTTTTTGACAGATGCCAATAATTTCAAAACGGCAAAATATTGGCCAATTAATCTGTCTGGCCAATATAAATAATTTTATCACTACCTATACTATAGTACCACGGTATTACATTTGATACCATCAGTGTACCATGGTATCACCTCAGTACGTCTTCATATAAGGGCAACATTACTGAGGCCACGTCCACACTAATGCGTTTTCGAATTACTTATGTCACTGATTTTCAAAGAACGCTGTAATAAATGTCTACTTATTTAAGTGTAAGAAAACACCATCCCAGTGTGGATGAGAGGCATAATCGCAGAAAAATCCATGCGTTTTCAAACAAAAGCATATTCGCGTAGACATAAGAGTAGGCCTGATAGTAGATATGCCAGTCTCTGGCAATGTACTCACACATGGGTATGCAAAAATTGCTTTCATCACAATGTATGCCTTCATCCATCTAATTTGAATGTTGTTTTTACCATTTCAGAGGGGAAAAAAATGGACTACGAGTCATTGATTTATTTATTTCAGAAAAATTCTCTGGTTACTTTTGTTATTGGGTCTCAGAGAACTGCCATCAAACATTTATAGGGCAGCAGTCCATGAAGACTTCAAGAATGTCTGTCTGCAGTCTATCTTTTATACCATGTGACCTTTATCACAATGACCAGCCTGAGATATTGCTTTTGTATGAATTGAGTCCTTCTCCTGTAGTTTTTATAGTCAAGCACAAGCTATTTGATTTCTGTTCCTCTTTACAGTAATTTAGAATGTGACCGAACACATTGTAAGTCTTTACAGACTGTGGCTGTAACTGATAGTGTTGTCATGGTGATGGAATTTGAACTGCTGCTTGTGCACATGATGAATATGCAAGCACATCTAATGAGGCTAATGGAGCAGAAAATTAGGTGTATTATTAGGGGTTAAGTACTGTCATGCATTCATAAAAAAGAAAGCATTAATAGTTGGACCAAAGGAAAAACACCAAAAGCTCTTTCACTGTATTTTCAGGCCCATACCTGCATCTGCATCCCTGGCTGAATGATAAATAACTGAGACAAGACAGGAAGGATGAGCTACCCGCCACATCAAAGGATTGTGTTGTGTGTATAGAAGTTTCTTGCAAAGGTAAAAATAGACTACTGGGCATGAAAAGTTATAGGTGATTAAAACACAAGTCCAGCTTGTTACTTACTGAGTATGTATTTACAACAGAGGTGACAAAGACTAAAAATGTCTACTACTACTTTAATGTGAATTATTATGCATGTGAGTTCAGTAGTGATTCTAGCTTTTATGGTGCCCTGGGTGAAACCCGCTTCAACACGCCCCCAAAGGGTCCGTGTGGGTGCCTCATGCCCGGTTCTTAATACTGTGTATTGCCCCCTTTAGCATCAATGACAACGTGCAGGTGGTATAGCTTCCATTCGTCTTAGCAAAATGCCTCCAGGTCATGCAAAGTCTTTGGTCGTCTTGCATGAACCGCACATTTGAGATCTCCCCAGAGTGGCTCGATGATATTAAGGTCAGGAGACTGTGATGGCCACTCCAGAACCTTCACCTTTTTCTGCTGTAACCACTAGAGGGTCAACTTGGCCTTGTGCTTAGGGTCATTGTCGTGCTGGAAAGTCCAAGTTGCGCAGCTTTTGTGCAGAAGAATGCAAATTGTCTGCCAGTATTTTCTGATAACATGCTGCATTCATCTTGCCATCAATTTTCACAAGATTCCCCGTGCCTTTAGAGCTCACACACCCCCAAAACATCAGTGAGCCACCACCATGCTTCACAGTGGGGATGGTATTCTTTTCAGTATAGGTCTTGTTGACCCCTCTCCAAACATAGCACTTATGGTTGTGACCATAAAGCTCTATTTTGGTCTCGTCACTCCAAATTACAGTGTGCCAGAAGCTGTGAGGCGTGTCAAGGTGTTGTCGGGCATATTGTAACCGGGCTTTTTTGTGACATTGGTGCAGTAAAGTCTTCTTTCTGGCAACTCGACCATGCAGCTCATTTTTGTTCAAGTATCCTCGTATTGTGCTCCTTGAAACAACCACACCGTCTTTTTCCAGAGCAGCCTGTATTTCTCCTGAGGTTACCTGTGGGTTTTTCTTTGTATCCTGAACAATTCTTCTGACAGTTGTGGCTGAAATCTTTCTTGGTCTACCTGACCTTGGCTTGGTATCAAGAGATCCCTGAATTTCCCACTTCTTAATAAGTGATTTAACAGTATTGACTGGCATTTTCAAGACTTTGGATATATTTTTATATCCTTTTCCATCTTTATAAAGTTCCATTACCTTGTTATGCAGGTCTTTTGACAGTTCTTTATTGCTCCCAATGGCTCAGTATCTAGCCTGCTCAGTGCATCCACGTGAGAGCTAACAAACTCATTGACTATTTATACACAGACACTAATTGCAATTTAAAAAGCCACAGGTGTGGGAAATTAACCTTAAATTGCCATTTAAACCTGTGTGTGTCACCTTGTGTGTCTGTAACAAAGCCAAACATTCAAGGGTATGTAAACTTTTGATCAGGGCCATTTGGGTGATTTCTGTTATCATTATGATTTAAAAAGGAGCCAAACAACTATGTGATAATAAATGGCTTCATATGATCACTATCCTTAATTAAAAGACAGGTTTTTTTGCATGATCAGTCATATTTTCAAAATCAATGCCAAAATGTCACAATTTCTGCTAGGGTATGCAAACTTTTGAGCACAACTGTATATAATATTGAAATGTGACCTAGACATGTTTTTGTGAAGTTCACACTATTACTAATGGGAAAGGTAGTATTTCAATAATGTCAAGATAAACTTACTATAACTTACTAATATGATTTGAAAAGGTATGAGTCTTTGAAAAGGAGTAATTATTGGGAAACAGATAGACATTTTTTAAAAAGCCCTTAATTGATATCCATTATGGCCGCGGAATTAAAGAGACAATTTCCGAACAGATGAAAGAACAATCATTTCTAATGTTGTATCTCTGAAAGAAAACACATTATAATCACATTAAATAGATAAATCCTTCTAAATGTAACGTAAACAAAGAAGCAGTCACTAGCTCTACATTTGTGCATGCTATTTTCACATAAAAGCGGAAAATGAAGCTTTGCTCATCATAACTGACAGGATGCTGTCATCTAGTGGTCAAACTGAAAACTGCAGTGTTGAAATTCCTCCCCTTGTCTACGAAAAATCAATATTTGGTTAGAGGCCCTCTTGTCCTTTAAGGTGTGATGGGTTGTCTCTGTTGCAGCAAAATGGATCAGTTCTCAGTGAGGTATTTAGAGGTCACATTTAAAAGTGACCCTAAATCCCATGATGATTATTAAAACCAGCTGCTGCTTGCAGGGAAAGGGGTCAGCTCCATTTGATAGAAGGAAAACAAAAAGAAACTATGAAAGAGGGTGAGGGGCAGTATTTATAAGGAGATGTTTGAAAAATTAAGCAAAAATATTATCTCAGAGGTATGTCATGATTTAATTACAAACATTGGGCTTAATGGAACACGAGCAGAACAAATGTGTGTGTAAATCGTAAGTGAAAGGATTCTTATGTAAATTGTCCCATTCAATTCAATGTAATTCATTCAACAAACGTAAGAATGCTTTTAAACACAAATTTGTTCTGCTCATGTTTCATAAGTAAGGCGTATTGTGTTGAAATCACTTTGTAATTCTTTATTTCTTCTTTAATCTTAATTAAAAAATAAATTTGTATGATAATTTCAGCCTCAGGTGTGCTGGATTCAAATCTCCCAACTGACTTATACAGACAGAATATTTGGCATTCAAAATTCAACTGCCAGCAATTGTCTTTTTCATGATAAATAACAATAATAATATTTTTATATATTAAGAATACAAATAATATTATTGTCATTATTACTATTTTTTCTTTTCTTCATTTTATTCCTTTTATTTTACCAAAAACCTTAATACTGTTCTTTTATGGATGTGAAAGCACTGATATTTTGATTAAAATAAAGGAAATCTAATTAAAAGTTGCCTTTTATCTAGACCAGTCCAGTCTGTTTTCACCCAGTTAAAGTAAGCAAATGAAAAACAGGGTTGTGCAAAATTCAGAATTTCAGAATTAACTCCCTTTCAATTCATGAGTTGGACTTTGAATTGAATTGGCCACGCCCCACAGGAAGTTAAATTGGAATTTATATGTGAATGATAGGAAGTAAAATGTACTGAATTGCACTGTTAAAATTTAACACAGTTCACAATTTCATTAGTCCAGACACATTTTGTGGCAAATAATTACATTATAATTTTGACCAAGTATGCCTATTTATTCCTAATTATTATTATTTATTTTTTTACTTAGACATAATGTTTCTCTCTATTTAAAATAGAGAATAAAATCTAAAATTACATAGCCATCAAAAGATTTTGTTTTTGCCGTACAGCACCAGAAATGGTAAAAATGGATTCAAAATTATATTATTTATATTATCTATTAAAATAAATAAAATACAAATTAGAAATACACTAAATGGCATTTTAAACATTTTTAAATTTTATTATTTTCATTATTGATTATTAATACTGTAAAAGTGATGTGTTTATAGAGCATAAAGAAATTAAGTTTGCATTGCTTTTTTAAGTTGAATTAATCTACTTTATTTTAAGTAAATTAACTTAAAATGTCAACCTGTCATGGTTTTTAACATGTTAGCTGTACATATTACATATAAATATTCATATTTAACAATTACATATTTAAATTAAGAAACTTTAAAACAATTTCTAAACTCAACTTAGTCCTGGAACAACTGCTCCCATTATTTACTGTACTTTATTTACTTTATTAAACTGTTAATTATTCTGAAAATCTCATGTACATTTCTTTAAACATATCACGCAGAACGATGTGCTTGCTGCCTTATACCAATAATATCACATAGTTACTCATCACATGAACATTTATGAGACAAAATAATCATATATAGTATTTTAAAATGGCATGCACAGACCTCAACAATTGGTTCATAAAACACAACAAGGGTAACAATAAGCAAACTGATAATGTTATTCGAGAAATAAATTCATCATGACATCCCAAAACAAGAAGTTACCTTACGTGGCAACAAAATTAACAACAACAATGTATTTAAAACTATGCAAATGGCCAAACAATGCAACCCTATTGTTCATGCCCCCCAGTGCATGCTGGGAAGAGGGTAAATGGGACTGAACCACATAAACATTTTGTGTAGACAACTTTGAACTCCCGCTGTTCTTGTTGGTTTGACTTAAAAAGAATCTAAGTATGTTGTAACAGAAAAACTGCATTGAGATGCATTACTTGCGGCAAAAAAAAAAAAAAAAAAAAAAAACCCTACAAAAATCAAGTACAATTTTCTCTGTTTTTTTTTAGCATTGTTTACTTGATCAAAGGACATTTTTATTATTCAGTGTGATCTTTCTGGAAATATCTAATTTGTTTTGCATATGGTAATATGATAATATGTTTTATGTCATACTGAAAAATCTAATGTATTATTAAAAATAAACATTGTCATATTCATTTATTTGAATTTCGTTACATTTTAATTCTATTCCTTAAATTCAAATTGCAATTCTACATCCTTTTAGCTTCCTCAGGAATTTTATAATATAAATAAATAAAATTTGAATTAAATTGGCATTATTCATTCAATTCTGAATGGTGCACAACCCTGATGAAAAAGGCACAAAACTGGTCTGAGCTCAGTAGTGGGGTGACTCTTGCAATTGTGTATCACAAAATCCAATTTATATGCCAATAATTTCCTGTACAGCTGTTCATAACCTCTAAATGACTTCAAAGTGCTTTTTGAGAACTTTTATTCACACTAAAACCTTGTTTACTTCACGCTAGTCAAACATTAGAGTGGCCTTTCGCTGCTGATAAAGAACTTAATATTACTCAACATGAACAAAACATTTCATAGAAACCATCAAAAAGGCATCAGTCTAGTGGACATTACGTCTGACCACCACTCTGTTTCTCTTAGGTTACTGCATTAGCCTGCTTGAACTTTGACCATAAGCTAACAGTCAACAAAGACATAAATACGCAGGGGATGATGTCATAGACAGCTCTAGTTTCAGATGGATATATCACATTTATGAAGGTGAAAAGGCTACTCCATGCACATTTTATCCAAACAAATATTAAGAAAATATCTATCAGACTACTATTATGTGGTAGGGCTATTGGAGAACGATAAAGCAAATTCTACACAAAATTTAGAAAAGCTTCTCTTTCTCCTGCCACAAGAGGGCGTTCCTAAGATCTATGTACAGTAGGCCTACTCGTTTTTTCCATCAGTGTTTTGACAAGAAAGAATTCATCTGTTTTTCTGTTTCTGTCCATGTATTTGAACATAAGATATTTTCAAAAAAATATTACATCTAATAATCACATTCTAATGGTGTTTCTGTTGTTTGGTGGAAAGACATTAAATAATGTTGTGATGTTGTAATTCATACATAATTGTTTGCATGGGCGCCTGCAGGGTTTCATCTGAGGGTACGCACAGATATATGATCCGTACTCTGTAGGGGGTCCGAGGGCATGCTCCGCCAGGATACATTTTTTGGAAAAACAACACCAAAGCATTTAATTCTGGTGACTTTGAGAGAAGCATTTATAAATTTTCTTGAGTGCTGACAAGAACCAATAAATATGATCATATTAGCCCAATTTTATTGTTGTTACATTGGCTACCTGTTAAATTTCGTATTAAATTTAAAATTCATTTAACTGCATACAAAGCTTTAAATAGTCTAGCTCCACAGTACTTAAGTGACGTGTCATGCTATATTCCATCACGTTCATTATGATCACAAAATTCTGGCCTGTTAATATAGTTCCTAGAATATCAAAATCTACAAAAGGAGGTAGATATTTTCCTATTTGGCTCCAAAACTATGGAATAGTCTCCCTAACACTGTTCGGGACACAGACACACTCACACAGTTTAAGTCTAGACTAAAGACTCATCTGTTTAGCCAGGCATACACCTAATTTATCCATCAACTCACAATTAGGCTGCTTTAGTTAGGTCTGCCGGAACCAGAAACATTTCTCACAATCTATAACTCTGCAATAAATTGAATGGCATCTACGCTAATATTATGCTGTTTGTTTCCCTCTCTCAACCTCGGGATTCATATCCGAGGTTACCAGAGCCGGCCAGATCCAGCTCCGTTCCTGTTTGGTGTCGGACTCCACTGCTACGTGTCGATGAGTGATGATGACAAACTACAGCCGGTGCTAGTCAGACATCACTTCAGTCTTTTACGATGGACTTCAGAAGATGAACTGATGCCAACTCCAACTGTAAGACATCGGATACTTCATATGCCACTGCCTGAACCTTGGATTTAGGATGGACCCCACCGAATCTCTCCGAAATGACTTGCCATTGATCTCTGCCTGCATCACCTTTGTCTATTGATGGACTACACTCTTGAAATGGAATAAACAGACTATCAATTAATTGCCAACAAAAGCCTTCATCAGCCAACTAACAAAGGACAATGTGTCTGTGTGAACTTCTGCAGTTAATCCAGAATGGACTTCAAAGACATTAGTCATTAATCTTACAGTTCTCACTAAATCTTTATTTAAACACTGGCCCTTAACACTTACTTGGTTTACAAATTTTAAACCATGACTTACACTGCACATAAATAAGTAATATTGGCATTATATTTATGCGTTTAGCCAGAGGTGAACTGGCCCCCACAGTGAGCCTGGTTTCTCCCAAGGTTATTTTTCTGCATTAACCAACATCTTATGGAGTTTTGTGTTCCTTGCCACAGTCGCCTTAGGCTTGCTCACTGGGGTTCTAAATACAATTATTATTTAACTATTTAAGTATTTATTTTTATACACAATTTACAATTACACAATGATGACTCTAAGACTTTATAGATATTACAGAGTCATTTTCTGTTAAAGCATGATTTTCTGTAAAGCTGCTTTGAAACGATGTGTGTTGTGAAAAGCGTTATACAAATAAAAATGACTTGAATTGAGTATGTGTAGCATTCATGTAACTATTGGCTAAAGTATTTCTTAAAGACAGTAACTATTCCAAAAAAATACATTCTCACACTTAGAAAGCAAGACTCAGTGCAATGAATAGAGCAGAATACAGGTGTCTCGAGATACATTTTAACTTGACACAGCATCTAAAAATGCAGCACTCCTGTGAGAGATGCTAAAAACATGGCAAAATTTGGCGCAGTGGTCAAGACATCTGTCTACCAAACGTTTACATGGAAAACAATTGAAAAACAAAAACACGTTTGGTGAATGACACGGTACTCACTGAAGTTCCTCAAAGTTAGCTTTCTAAAAGGTAGCCGTTTCAGTTGGTTGTAGGTAAATATCAACTTCATCCAGTGCTGTTTGTTCTCTGTGTTCTTAAGTATGCCAAAGCTGTTTTAGTGAGAAACTGCTCCAAATTATTCAGTGAGAGAGCTGTCCGAATGAATCGGACTGAAACGTGAATAGATTCAGACTGTTTTGCAAGCTAATTTAGCCAATTTACTGAAAAGAACCGACTCAAAAGAATGATTCATTTGCTAATCGGGCATCACTAGTTCTGATTTTTAAACACCCAACAGAAATATGGGACTCATGTCATTATAAATATTCTGATAGAAAATGTTTCTCAGGTCAATCAGAGCGCTCAAGGTGAGCAGAGTGTACACAGTCATAGAGCTGCAGGTGCCACTGATTATATATACTGTATATATATATATATATATATATATATATATGTATATATATATATATATATATATATATATATTACTTTATTATTTTTTTTCTTTTAGTGTAAGTTTTATTTAGCATAACTGTAGTATTACCACACCTTCGCTTGTGAATACATGTTTACAAAGTCAATAAATTTGCTTTTCAATTCAGAACTGTATTGTCTTTGGACTGGCTGACCCAGATACATCAAAAACTTTGCTCTGTCATTTGTATGCCTAAAAATGCCTCTTTTATCTGGCTCTGTTTGTTCAATGAACTTCATTTGCATCATTTTCAATTGTCATTAACCTATATACCACACCTAATGTCACAATTCTCACACTGAGTAATGGAAAGTCAAACACACACTTGCCTTATTAACAAAATTTGTTGCATTTCAGTACAATTTGCTTATCTGATTAGCATTTAATTTTTCTTGCATTTGGTTGCTTAGATTAGACTGTTGTCACTTGTGAGTTTAAATGGGAATTGTTAGCCTTTAAAAGTGGGACAACCCTCTCTTACTGGTGGGCGTGTTAAAACAGACCATGCCTCCACCCATGGTGCTGCTCTGTATATAAGGCCAAGAGCCCTTCACATATGTCACAAAGAAACGCCGGGCTAAGAGGAGAGAGACTGAGTCTGCTTGTTAGAGAGTCTCAGCTATCAACCTGTAAGATCAACCTGAAGTTCCTGTTTTATGCAGCATATAGAACATTCTAACAAACCTGTCTGAATAGACGTTCTGGTGAATTCCTCCACTGGAGAACACAGATAATAAGGTAAGCTTTTTAAGCAAAATTCTGTCGGATTTTACACGTTGTTTCATGTGACCATCCTGTTGACTTTGTTCTTTCATGGAACACAAAAGGTTAAATTCTGTCTAATATATCCTTTTGTGTTCCATAGAAGAAAATAAAAAAGCCATATGTATTTTCAACAAGTGAGAGTGAGGAAATATAGACACAATTTTCATTTTTGGGTTTAAACTACTGTTTAAGTGAATGGACAAGTACTTGCACAGACTTATGATTGACAAATCTTCCACTTTTGCAGAGTTTCAAACCGGATTCCAACCAGAATTCCCATGTGGGTGGTAGAGAAGATCAGAGTGTCAGTGGAAAAGACCAACCTACCACTTCCTATATCGGAATACAGCTTCAAAATCGGAGACGTAATGTTTGGAGACAAGTCATCCATTGACAAAGCCAAGAAAGTCTATCTATGTCCCAACATCATCACCCCGGACACTATCCCAGTGTTCTGCATTCCCCCCAAAATCTCAACCCCGCTGGAGGGCAAGAGTTCAGAGCAGTTGAGGCCGACTCCATGTATCAGGGTCTCTCCGTGCGAGAAGGGCAGTCCGAAACGAGAGGTTGCTGCACGGGAGCTACCCAACAACCATATAATCCAGGTGGAAAGTGTAGATGATGGGCCATACGACAATGGCTGTAGTGATGAAGAAAACACCAATGCTGATCCACAAAGCCAGGCTGCCCTTTCCCTGCCCCACCTGGCCAAAGCTCAAACCTGTTACGGCTTTTGCACCTTGCTAGAAAGTCCCCACACCAGGAGAAAAGAGTCCCTCTTCCACAATGACCCTAGTTCCATTGGACTCCCCTTGGTTCTTCCCCGGAGTAGGTCCGGCACATATTCCAGATCTTTGGTCACAACCCCAGGCTTGCCTCCATCGCCGTCTCCTTCTATCTTTAGCCTGAATACTCTTACCTCTAGACTTTCTCCGAAAAGTTTTGCCCTGCACCGACAGGGAACCCTGGACAGTGACACTACTTCCTCTGCTGAATCTTCTCCTTTCAGTTCGCCTTTGCTGAACAGATGCCCACCAAAACCTTCTCTCCTCAAAGCAATTAGCCATGACAAACTGCTCTATCGCAATCTACGGAAATCTGCTGTGTCCAGGAACAATTCCTTATCAACAGATGAGGGTAGTTCTACAGACAACAGCCCCAACGTCATGAGGAGAGCATCTGAAGGGCTTGCAGAACCTCTCCCATGTGGTTTGGGCCTGGCACCTCCTGCTATCTTCCCCATGGACTTGGTTCTGCACCGGGAGAGGGTGATGAAGGAGAATCTGTTTCCTGTAGGCAGGGATGGAACCTTGCGGCTGTTGGCAGAATACTGCCCTGAGAACCAGAGACTACGTGTACGGCTAATTAGTGTGGAAGGCCTGTACGCTTTGTCTGTGGACCCTAAAAGCATTAACTGCAGTGTTAGCCTGTCTCTCATGCCCGGAAAAGTCCAGAAACAGCGGAGCACAGTGATCCGGAAGAGCCGCAATCCGATCTTCAATGAGGACTTTTTCTTTGACGGTATATTGGAGGATGATCTTTGCCAGAGGTCACTCCGATTCAAAGTTGTTAACAAGATGTCCACCATGAAAAGAGACTATATTTTAGGCAACTGTGATCTTCCTCTTACTAACATTGTCACCTTTTAAATCAATCCAAATGGTCTTTCTTAATGTATTGTGTGTGTGTGCATGTGTGTATGTGTGTGTGAGTGAGTGAGTGAGTGAGTGAGTGAGTGCATGCGTGTATGTACAGTATGTTATATATTATAGAAAGTGCTATTTATTTTAAAATTTGTTTATCTGCCAAAGACTTCTTTTATATTAAAAGGTAAAAAACTTTATCTGTGGTCCTTTGTTCTTTAAAGGTAGGATCATTTCAGGTTTTCTCTTTAATAATCACTTATTCATGAAAAGAACAGCTGTGAATATGAATCAAAAGAATCACAGTCTCAAAAGGTTCCTTATTTCCGTGATAGACTTGTTTACACATAATTACAAATAAAGATTTTTAAACACAACATATTAATATTCCCCCAAACAGAATGCAAAGCATATTTAACACTGAGCAAAATAAACTTTAAACAATTGCTTTTGTGGCAGATGAAAATATACCTGTACCAGTCAACTGATGCTTTGGCAAAGCATACACAATGTTTATACGCCAGATTTAAATGAATTTTTGGAGTTTTGTGGCTTGCAGTCCCTGACTATTAACTTTGAAGCCATCTATATACTTCCAAAAACTACTTTTAGCAGATACACGTATTGCAAATTTACTATTTTTCTCTTATGGGTAAACGGACCAAAAATATTGATTACTCATCTTGCACTACACAGACTTTTGTCCAATCATATTCTTTATAGATTGAGAGTGTTCTTCCCCCTAATACTGCCTGCAGCTGTGCTGTAATGGCTGTGACGTAAAGCCTACTGGTTATTTTAAAAAGGGACAAGTCCTTCGATATGTCCTTCCAAAACGAATAAAAATAGAAATAGGCTGGTTTTAATAGAAACTCATTCAGCTATAGGAGGCCTGTGATTGGGGTCTGAAACCGACTAAAGTAATTTCAGCTATATGCTATACTTCCTCAGCGCTAAACTTAAAAAGAGTGTTAGGCGATTTGACGTGTCAGTAATTCCTAAATGGTTGGGCCTATATCATTCACTGATCCTTCTTCAGAGGAGGTAAATAATAACAAATCTACCTCTGGTGCTGATTGCAAAATAACTCACTTTCTCTTATTTCCTTGTTTCCTGTTGACCTTTGCAGGGATTATAAATACCCAGAGTAACTCGAGATGTAGATGGGCCATTCTCATTAAAACAGTTTTTTTTTTTTTTTTTTTTTACAGGCTTGCCAACTAGGCAAGCATACAACATGAGTAAAAGGATTGTTCAGATTTTCCAATGATCTAGAATCAGTCAATCCCACTGAAGCCCTGATCTTTACCATTTCAAAAGTTACAACAAAACTAACCCCAGACTAATAGGAAAGACTGATTTCTGAGAAAACTGTTGAAAGAATGAGCTATTAGGGGTATAAAAGATACAGCAAAAATCATTTTCTTAATCAGTATCTTTATCCTGTTTTGCTGTAAAAATATCTAAATATTCTGAAAACAAGATAAAAATATAACTGCAAGCAGCGATTAACGGGGTTCAAGCCTTTAAGGTCCTTTAAGCACATATGTTACAGATATTAAACATTAATTAGACAGTCTGTTAGCACCTAAAACAATGATAAAGTGCCTTAATTTTCAGAAACATCAGGTTAGGAATCACAGAGATATGTTTTTTTTATTTTTTTTTTTATTTTATTTATTTATTTATTTTTTTTACATTCCTGACAGTTACAGTGCCACCAAGTGGCATAGGTGGGCAATTTTTTTCATGTGTCGTCATGACCTCCTACATAAGTGTTTTAAATTTGGTGATGATATCTCATTCCGTTCAAGAATTTTGACCTTTTAAAAAAAGTGGCCATGCCCACTTCGTGCATTTTGGCATACTGTGAATGGAAAGTTCCAACTTTTTTTGATAATTTTTAATATTTGGACTCCAGAGAATCTTTCTACACTGGTTTGGTTCCGATCAAGCGAACGGCCTAGGACTAGTTCGAAATAATCTCAAATATTTAACGAACGATTTGTTTCACACAAATGGTTCTTGATGCAAAGTTGTTCAGAATGAGGAGGTCTATAATATGGTATGAAAAACGTGTTTCTCTGTGATATATAAAATGATTTACATGCATGTAAAACACGATAGTGCCTCCTGGTGGCTAATTTCTTTCATGTTTTGTTCTGATCAACATTACTGAACCCAATATAAAAGCTGCTGAAAGCCGATTGGTTGATGGCAGCCATGTTTTTCAAGATCTCATAGACGTTGATGACACCTTGGACAAAGAAACTGCATGCACAATTTCAAGTCAATCGGACCAACGGTTCCATAGTAAGAGCCATTTTTAGATTTTTAATTATTATTGCGCCACCAAGAGGCAGAGGTACGCAATTTTTGTGTGTCCTCAGAATGTCCTCATACATAAGTGTACCAAATTTGGTGATAATATCTCATTCTGTTCAAGAGTTATAACCGTTTTAGTAAAAGTGGCCCTGCCAACTACATACGTTTTGGCGTACCGTTTGATGATGAACCAAAATTTCAATATTTCTTTGATAACTTTTCATACTGGGACTCTGCTGAATCTTTCTGCACTGGTTTGGTTCCAATCGGGCGAAAGGCCTAGGACTAGTTCGTTTAGAATTTTTTTTCAAACAATCTAAAATAGCCAAAGTTGGCCGGAGCTTAAAGGTGCTATATGTAAAATTTTTACTGAACTAAATCATAAAATGACCATAATATGTCATTAGAGAATTAGGAAACATGCTAAGTTGAAATACTGGCTTCTCCGATAACAATGCTACAGCCAGTATATTCTACTTTGAAGTTTCCATTCTGGGCTGGAATTTCGATTTATGTTTTGGCCTGTGTGATCCCGCCCACTGCCCACTCACCAATAGTATTTTGACACTGCCGGGTTGCCAGATTGTAACAAGTTTGCAGGCAAACAAAACTGCGTGCTGCAGCCATGGAAGCCAGCAAACGAACTGGATCAGAGATAACAGTTTCCACCTGACCTAAAAAGCCTCGCCATCTGTCTAAAAACCACCATGACCAGAGGCGTAGTAAAACAAGGATAAATATTGGAGATGCCTTTGGAAGATGGAGACAGCTTAAAACCCAGAAATCATTTAAAACGGATCCTGTTGCGTGTCCTCATTCTGGCAACCCGAATGAACTTCGAGTCTGGGGCGAGACAGACAACTTTCCAATATTTTGAATTTGGACTGCAGTACCCATTTCAAACGCTTGTTGTAAATTTTACAATTAGCAACTTTAAAACATTTGTCATGATGCAAGGAAAATGAGTTTTGTTTCTAGCCCTTACGGTTCAGAGAGTTATGAACCAAACTTTTTTTGTTTTTTTGTTTTTTTTAAATATAGCGCTACCTATGATTCCATGCGTATGGCTAGCCACTACCATCTCTGAAAGTTTCAAGTGTCTAGGCCTTACAGTTTGGTCTGTACGATCAGTTTTAGGGCAGAATAATAATAATAAAAATCCTGATAAAAAAATAGGGTTTCTAGCCCTTCAGGCTTGAACCCCTAATTAACATATTAAATGTAAGATGTTAAGACTTGTTTTCAGACAATATATATCTTGAAATATGTTTTTCCTACCACATTGTTTAAATATAAATCCAACACAGTTTCTTGATGTTTATGCTTATATGAATAACAAATTGGCAGTTAGACAAGAAAAACAACATTATTTCAAGATATATTCTTTGAAAACAAGTCTATACATTACTCAATTTTTAAATTTAATTTCAAGTTAATTGTAGCAAGTTCGCAGTTAGGTGAAAGGAAGAAGCGGGAGATGGTGAATCCAACTCAAAAGGTTTATTTTAGAACCCAAAATCATGCTTTTCAGCAGCAACGATTCAGCACAGTCTCTGGGTGCATGTGGGTAGCTCTCTCTCCCTCACTGGCATCTGGCTTGCCCTTAAATCCGTCTCCAACTCTCACTGCAATGACAAACAGCTGTTAGAAACAATCATTGACAGATGATGATCCTTACCGTTCTCATCTCCTGATTTCGCTCTCCATTCACAAGCCAGTGCTCGACCATGCCCCCACCACCTGACTCAGGCCAGGGAGCCATCTGGGCTGCCCAGTACTCCCCCCCCCAATTTCTGGAGAGGAAGTCCGCAACAGCCATCTGCACCCCCGGCCTGTGAACCACCTCGAACTTAAACGCTAGGAGAGCCAGGTACCAACGGGTGATCTGTGCGTTGTTATCCTTCATGCGATGGAGCCACTGGAGCGGGGTGTGGTCCGAACAGAGGGTGAAAGCCCATCCCAGGAGGTAGTTCTGAAGGGTGAGGTCGCCCACTTGATGGCCAGACATTCCTTCTCCGCGGTGCTGCACCTCGCCTCTCTCGCCGAAAGCTTCCGGCTGATGTAAAGCACCAGGCACTCCTCCCTCTCGACCACCTGGGACAACACAGCTCCCAACCCCCTGTCAGATGCGTCGGTCTGTAAAACAAAAGGGAGAGTAAAATCCGGAGCATGTAACAATGGCCCGCCACAAAACACAGCTTTCACCTGCATTAAAGCTCTGACCACTGGACCAGGTCTGGGGCTCCCTTTTTAGTGAGATCAGTCAGCGGGCTGGTGACGTCCAAATAATTAGGAACAAACCCCAGGAACTCTTTCACCTCCTTTTTGGTCTTGGGTCTCGGGCAGGCCACAATTGCTGCAGTCTTATCAATTTGGGGATGCACCTGCCCATGATCCAAGTAGAGCCCCAGATACCGTACCTCCACCCATCCAATTGCACACTTCTTGGGGTTTGCTGTGAGTCCAGCCCGTCGCAGCAACCTCAGAAATGCCCTCAGATGCTGCATATGCCGCTGCCAATCATTAATGTATATAATGATGTCATCCAGATAGGCAGAGTGCGGTCTGAGGACTTGGTCCATCAGGCGCTGAAATGTAGCCGGGGCTCCAAACAAACCGAACGGAAGGGTCGTGAATTGGTGTAAGCCAAACGGTGTGGAGAACACCGTTTTCTCATGGGACATTGGTGTTACGGGGATCTGCCAATATCCCTTTGTCAAATTTAGACACCACATTGACCTTTCTATAATCCACACAGAACCAGGCCGAGCCATTGCTTTTCGGAACCAGCACCACCGGGCTGGCCCAATCACTGTGGGATTCTTCTATTACCCCCATATCGTGCATGGCCTTTAATTCTTCCCAAATCACCTTTTTTTGTGCTCAGGTAACCAGTAGGGACATCTGCGTACCACTACCCCTGGGGTTGTTTTGATATGGTGTTCTATGAGGTTCGTATGACTGGGAAGGGGAGAAAACATGTCAGAGAATTCTCTTTGCAACCGGGCCATGTCCGTGACTTGCGACAGTGAGAGGTGGTCTCCGCAAGTGACTGGGGTGCCTTGTTTGGCTTTTAAGTTCACCTCCGGCCCGATCTCCTCCCTCTCCGGAAGCGATGTCTGCGTGCTGTCCACTCTAATGGCCTGACGAGGTCCATACCAATTCTTTCGAAGGGGACCTTGATCAAAGGAAGTAGGCACAAAGGTGCTCTTGGTGTGGCTGGAGGATTCACCAGCTGACATTCACGGCATGATGCACACCATCTGCGAACATCCCCACGAATGCCCGGCCAATAGAAATGAGCCATTAGATGATTCAGTGACTTTTCCTGCCTAAATGTGACCCACCATCGGATTATGATGAGCCGCCTGGAATAGCATTCCCCGACAGCTCTTCGGTATCAACAACTGGGTTGGATCTTCTTTTGTCTGAGCGTCCTGCATCACTTGATACAACTTATCATTTATAATAGAAAAGAACGGATATGCAAGTGCAATGTCTGGCTGAAGACGTTGACCATCAATTACTTTCACTTGGTTCAAAGTAAGGGTTTCATCTCGCATCTACTTCAGAGGGAAATCCCCTGCAGGGAATCCTCTTAGGGCTGGGGAAGCCGAGACTTCCCCTTCTCTTACATCATCCTGCCATGGAGCTGACGTAGATGGCCCTGGCTCCGCCACCCCAGCCAGTGCATTGCAAACCACACACCGAGACGCTTTGTTACAGGACCCTACCGCACAAATTTCCCTCAATAAAGTGGTAAACACCGGCCAATTTGTACCCAAGATTAGCGGATGGGTGAGGCGGGGACTAACCGCCACCTCGACACTATACTTTTTTCCCCAAAATTGAATGGTCAGCATCACTACCGGATAACCGTGGATATCAACATGCACACACCTCACCTTCACCCTGTGACTAGCACCCAAAGCCTCGTCTTGAGCCAGGCATTGATGGAAGGAGGTTTGGTTGCAACCCGAACCCACCAAGGACTGGTATGTACCTTAATACTCACAGGTATGCGGTATGTCCCTGCTTGATCGGGGGTGGCCTTTGGAGCATCGGGGACCCGGACCAATGTCCGGGCATTGGTCCTGGGAATGCCTGGGCTCCTTGCAGCTCCAGCAACCCTCATCTGTCGTGGGATCTGGGGTTCATAACTAGTCGAAGACCATGGATTATTGGTTAAAACTAACCATGGGTATGGTTTGAATGTGGCATTCTCTATTTATTTATTTTCCTCAAACTAATTGAAAAAAAAATAAAAATAACGATGCCACACTTAATATATGTGCAGGCTTTGTTTGCCTAGGGTGCTTTAGTTTGTTCTGGAGAAAAAAGTTTGACTTCTTCTATTGCATAAATTAGGCTTTAGTGTGTCGTGCGCTTTCAAAATTACCAACTGCACAGATAATTATTGTCAAATTATTTCATCATGCTAATTAGCACTCACAGAAAACAATTAAGAGATTGCAATAACTGTCAAATTCACCCGTCTATGATAATTCTACATCCGTTATAATATAAAGTGCTCTTCTTGTGTAAAAAAGTGAATAAAGCACTTTGATCACATAACAGCCAAAAGCACATGGGTTTTTCATGTGCTTCACTGGCAGAGCTGCCACATCAATGCATGTATGAGGAGTGCAGTAATACTTTAAAACAAAACAGCGTACAGCCTGCTCTAGGTTATTATTACCGCTCTTATGGACAATATGAATATGCAGAAAGAGAAATATAAGTGAGAATGAATGAAAGAGGGAAGTCAGTCCTGTTAATATATAAATAAAGGGCCCATGGGCCCATATCCATAACCATCAATATATTCATAAAATGTGTGACAGATGGTCATTGGTTGATTGTTTTCATCAGTTGATTAGATCTAATCTGGTGATAATAAGTGTCATGGTTTATACATGTAAGTAAATAAATTCAGAAGTGTGACTGTAATATGGGTTGTCCAAATCACAATAAAGAGGCATTGTTATTTATGACCAAATGGTTTTAGATATGAAATATACATTTTTAATGTTTACTGACTTATGAACTAGATTTGTACATTCTCTAAAGAAAATATGAGTGCTGTTGCTAGGACTTTGTAAGGTTGTTGCTAGGGTGCTTTTAGCTCAAGAAATGATTTCCTGAATCGTGAGTCGTTATTGACTGTGACAACTGCACAATTCCTCAATAGAGAGATGGTGGTCATACTTTATTCATGTTATTCTAGAAAGTCTGGCCTTAATCTGGAAGAAAGAGAGAGAGAGACCTCATGGTTGCCAGGCAACTCGTTTCAGCATGGTTAGGCCTGACGTCTTGCCACGTCGGGCTCTGCACAGATAGGCACAGTCAACATCATCACTGCTATTTGTTCGGCCTTCCAGATGAATTAACAGTTCTTTTCTGTTCCCACTGCAGAATAGAGAAATTATTATTTTTTTTATTATTGTTCAGAAATATTTTTATTATGTACTCACATCAAATCAAATTAAATTAAGCATTTGATTTATAAGCAGCCAGCCTGGCTGGGCCCATCTGCTTTGGCATCAGTTAAAATAAATTAAACTGTCCAGCTCTTCATTCTACAAAATAATTGATCTATCAGAAACAGTGTCAGACAAAAACATTGGTGTGACCACATTATTTGCTAAATACACCCACCAAATATGCTTGCTTTTTGTTGCTTTCCAGAGTCAGTTTAATCTCTTTGGCTCTACATTCATACTATCAGCCCACTAACAGCCCATTCTATTATTTAAATTAAAGTTTTATTTTAACTTTATTTTTTATTCATTTTACGAACTTAAAATTGACTTTAGCATGTTTTTTTTTTCTTAATCATGCAAGCACTTGAATTACCCTTATATGAAATTAGCTGTATAAACAAACTCGCCTTACCTATTCTAATAAAAATATCACTTAATAGGACTGCATCAACCTGAATACATTAGGTTGTACCAAAGAAAGTGTTTTTTATGGGTCAGATCAGGTGGAAATTCCTTTAAAGGAATAATCATCTAAAAATTAAAACACACACACACACACACACACACACACACACACACACACACACACACACACACACACACACTCACACACACACATATGTTGGTGCAGCTATCATTATGAGGACTCTCCATAGACATAATGATTTTTATACTGTATGAACTATAAATTCTTTCCCCTAACCCTAACCCTGCCCCTACATTTTCAGAATAATTTTCAATAAAACATTGTTTAGTATGTTTTTAAGCGATTTGAATTATGGGGACACTAAAAATATCCTCATAAACCACATTTATAGCATAATACCCTTGTAATTACCAGTTTGTAACCTAAAAAAAAGTCCTCGTAAACCTCTTAACCCCCCCCCCCCCAACACATACACACACACACACACACACAAAAGTAGTCTATGCGAAAGCTATCTTCTGAAAGCATACAATAGAATTTGGTAATTTTCCAGTTAAAACCTTGGCGTCCGTTGATCATTCATGAGTACTATGAGAGCAGCTCATTCCCCAAAAATGATAAAGCTGTCATCATTTACTCACCTTTCTTTCTGCAGAACACAAAAGGAGATGTTAACCAAAATTACTACCTCAGTCACCATTCACTTTCATTGGATGCAAAACATATGCAATGAAAGTGAATCTGAGGCTTACATATTTCCTAACATCTCCCTTTGTGTTCCACGGACTAAAGAAAGTCATATGCATTCATTGTCACAGAATTTAAATTTTTGGAGGAACTATCACTTTAACAGTGTAGGGGGTTGTTTTTATCCAAAGGAGACAAGACCATAAAGTAGATTTTGCTGATATCCGCTGCTTTAAGCTGTGCTAATGTATCATTAAGAGCATCTGTTGCTATTCTGAGTTAGTGATATCTGTAGTTAAATATTAAGCTTAAAGCTCTTGGTCTGGTTCTGGGGATGAGCGCTATAAACAACTGAAAATAGTGCCATGTAAATGCAGATTACTAAGACAAACATGAAAGCATTTTGCCAGTCATTAGTTTTAACGAACACACTTCACAATGTTGTCATCATCTGATCCTTTATTCTTGAACAATTCCTTATGATGTTCTGTAAGAAAGCCTCCTTGCATATTTTCTGGTAGTGACGTACATGCAATCCCCCTCTTATGAGGACAAAAAAGAGAAGGATTGGGGTTGCCCACCATTGTTGTATTAATTGATCAGGGTTCTTTGTGCAGTGGGTTTTCTCTGTCTTGGTTACCGTCAGCTACTGCACTCGTCGCCCCCTTTGCACATAGATCTGATCTACGTTTATGGCTTAACAGGCAAATGCTAATGACTGTGTGGGAGCAGATATATTGTTGTATTCCCTGTTGATTCAGCTGACAAGCTTGTGTTATAAATGGGGATTTACAGGTGATTCCCACTGCCTGTTGACTGCTGAATGCCACGTTATGGATTGTGTTTCATATCAAAACTGTTTCAAAGTTTGTCAGAGTTATCAGTAATTTCATTACTATATGTTAAATAGAAAGGTTTTGGCATCACTTTCTATGAAGTCTGTGTATATGTAAGACATTCTAATGCTATTCTTAAATCATTATACCTCTTTAAAATATATAATTCTGCATGGTAATTTGTCAAAACAGCGTTCCAGCCATGTTAAATTACATAACATAGTAATATTAAACCTGTTCACCTAACTACTGTGTTTTACTGCACAGCAACCATAGAGTACAGTTATTAACATTAGTTTACATGTCAGGGACTCTATATATAGTGGAAGAATGGCACTAGGCACTTAATGAATTTGTTTAATAAAATACTGTCAAGTTGTAATGAAAATTTATGTCCTTAATAGTTTTATTAAATAGTAACCTTTCTATAAAAGCAATAATGCAATTGAATATCATCAATTTAATTTGACTGGACAAGTGGTGTTTAAAGAGTGCAGTGGTTATACAGTGTTGATAACAGCACTGGGACATTTTACTATTTGGATCATTCTGCTTGTCTGTGTTCATAGCATTGACCAGAGTATGTGAGCTGTGTTAAAAGGGACTAACTGGACAAATTTTCAATAAAACATTAGTTACTTAATATTAACCTCTTAATATAATATATGTAAAGGATAATGTACAGTCAGCCGGTTGTTATCTCACAATAAACCCTGACAGGGTGATTAGGATCCTGACGTGAAGCGGAGGGGTCTTGTGTCACCCTGAAGGGGTTTATTTTGCGATAACAACCGGCTGACTGTACGTTATCCCGCTTCTTACACAGCTACTAACCAAAGAAACAAATACATGGATGCAAGGGGGTTCAGAGGAAAGGAGGAGGCGAGAACTGGCTTGACAACTTAAATAATAATTTAATGAACAACTTAACCAAGAACACACAAATATAATCACACACAGGGCAGCTGCCTGTAATTCTCTCTCTCTCTCGAACTGTCGTCCCTGGCCGCATTTATCCCTCGTGTGCCCCATCAGGCTGATTGGGGACCGGGCATGCGTCATTCCAGCCTGGCCCCGCCCTCCTCGGCTCCACACTCCTCCCAGCGCTGCCTCAGGCCGGGGAGCCCCCGGCATGACGTACATCCCCCCTTCCTCTCCGGGGGGGGGGGGGGGACGTGCCCTGCGCCCCGACTGCCGGCGGGACATCCCCACCTTCCTCGACCTAGGAGGAGACAGGAGGGGAAAAACAACAACAAAAAACAACAAAATGGGCAAGGGAAAGGCCAACACGGAGCGACAGAGAGAGAGAGAGGAGAGAGAGAAAAAGAAACTCACTGGTTCTCTGATGCGCCATCGCGTGGTCCTTGATCACTCCTCCGCCCTCTCAGGCGGACGGCAGCCGCTCCTCCCCAGGTGGACTGGAGTCAGACCTCCGACCCCCAGCGGACAGAACACCCCTCCCCTCCGCGTTCCCGGCCTCCCGTGGGGACACTCCTCCGCCCCTGGCAGTGGCCCTACCACTCCAGGCGGTTGGGGAGTCGCTCCCCTCCTGCACCCCCCCCCCCTCCGCGTTCCCGGGGGACGGCAAGACACTCCTCCACCCCTGGCAGTGGCTCCCTCGCTCCAGGCGGTCGGGGAGTCCAGTCCACACTCGCCTCGCGGACGGCGGCCATTCCCCGCGTCCGGGTGGTCGGGCTACTCCGTCCCCCGTCGAATGGCAGCAGTGCTCCCCTGGGTGGACAGCAGTGTCTCTGCGACAGGAATCCCTCCTCCTTCCCGGGTTTCGGCACCAGTGTTAGGGGGTTCTGTGGAAAGGAGGAGGCGAGATATTTTGCGATAATAACCGGCTGACTGTACGTTATCCCGCTTCTTACACAGCTACTAACCAAAGAAACAAATACATGGATGCAAGGGGGTTCAGTGGAAAGGAGGAGGCGAGAACCGGCTTGACAACTTAAATAATAATTTAATGAACAACTTAACCAAGAACACACAAACATAACCACACACAGGGCAGCTGCCTGTAATTCTCTCTCTCTCTCTCGAACTGTTGTCCCCGGCCGCATTTATCCCTTGCGGGCGTGCGTCATTCCAGCCCGGCCCCGCCCTCCTCGGCTCTACAATGGACATATAATATTGATTTGCATTGAAATTATGTAATCTGAGAAGAAGAGAAATCGCTGAACAGCTGAAATCAACCTCTGGTTTGCGTCAGAGTTCTGTTGGTGTTTATTTTCTGAAAATGACAAGAAATTTACAAGACTACTTGCAAAAACACAAATAAATGCACATGAAACATTGATTTGCACTGAAGTTATTTTATTAGCTTACTTGTACAGATTACACAGTGATCCGAGAAGCAGGAGAAACGGCTCGCAGTACCCAGATGAGCGGTCTGATACATGGATGTGCGGTTGTTACAGAGCAATACCGGACCGCTGGATGGTGCCATTGTCCAATCAGAATCGAGTATTCCAGAAAGCCATGTAATCTAATCAAATCTAATCTAATACAGCTAAAGTTATAAATATGTAACCCCTGTCCTGTACGTAAATTCGGTAATAAAATGACAGTATGTTCACACAAGACCTATTTTCGAGCTCCTTGCACAGGACAGGCGCGTTATTGACAGCTAGACAAAATACAACAGAATGCAGGGAATCTGAGATGTAATTTTCAAGGTTTCAACTTCTTTTAACTTGGTACAGCCTCCTAAAAACGTACGTTTATGATGCTGAAAACCAGTAAGGCACTCTAAAGTATCAGTCTGAAGCATATGTATGTTGACTGACAATCAAAAATGAGAACACAAGAACGTGTCCTGTGAGAGCGGACCGATTAATGAACTCAATTGAAATTGATTGCGGTGGCCTATTGTCACGGTTTGTGAAGGGAAGAGACGAGAGATTGAGGATCCAAACGCAGAACTTTAATTGTAAACAAAAGAAGAGGATACAATGATGAAGGTAAACATACGAAAAAGAAAATAACACAAACTCTACAGCAGCGGTATGCTGGCTAATAACGCACCACTTACAAACACAACCGACAGAAACAAAGAACAAGAGAGTATATGTACACATGGCATGGGCTAACAAAAAGATGAGGAACACCTGGGATACAATTAGGGCAATGGACAGGAAGACAGACATTACAGAGGAAGATACAAAACTTCAAACTAAGAGTCTCTTCAAAACTTCAAAATAAGTGTCCTTGGGAGAAACATAAGAATGACTTGACAACTACAGGCTACTATAGGCCAGTTATTAAGGTTATGTTGAATGATACAAAACTCATACCCAGTCCAAACATTTCAGTCTCTCCTTCTTCCACCGGCCCCTTTTGTAGTGACTTAAAAATCAATTTCAACAACACTATTAGGCTACAAATTAAATCATAAATACAATAGTAAATATACAACAATAATAATAATACAAATAATCATAACAATAAAAATAAAATAAAAAATTGAAAAAATAAACCATGACCAAGCGATTACCCCTGAAAAATCTTTATTGTTATGGACATTAGTTGATGTTCTGTACTTTCAGAATTTGGACATGAACTTTGTTACCACCTGCTGGTGGAATCTCCAAACTGAAAATGCAGGAACTGAATTTAAACTTTGCACTGAGTTAATAGGTGGTATTGAAATGTCTTAGCGCAACAACCAATTTCTCAGGAAAATAGCAAATTGTGCTTTGCGGCACTTCATTTATATACAGTACACCAACATTTTGCACGCATACACCCACAGATAGCGCAAACACTCCCACCCATGCCCATTTGCACTTTGTGCTGGCACAAAAAATAGAGCCCCAGCTGTCCAACCCATTAATATATGGACTTATAAATATTATGTGGACATATTTTGATCATAAGAGGGCTATTAGCCATTGGTATCAGTTATGTGTGGTCTACATCATCGTCATCAACATCTGGCTGTATTTGCACTTTTAGAAAGTCAACATGGACTACAACTGACAACTGACAAATTCACTTCCTGTACTGAGAGACCTCTCTGTAATGGCCATGACACCATGCAACTTCCGACCCTAACATTCTACTGTTGCTATAGGCCTAGACCATTTTGTCACTATTAAAATAAAACAGTGCATTATGTATAAAGGAAACCAGGGACTAGTTGTCACACTTTTTACTCCAGTGAATATTTCTCAGGGTAGGTTTATTTTTGAAAGTCAGTTTCCCAGTGGGCGCATACCTCAAATTCTTGGCTTCAAAAAGAGCCTTTGAACATTTCCACTGTTATTGACTTGGAAAAAAGATACAGTTTGTTGAACACATGTTGACCAACACTATATGGAGTATGTTTTCCTATTATATTTTTATATTATAGACTTCTCAGCAACAACTAGCCCTGGTCTCACCTACTATATGTACCGTTAGTCATAATCACACCAGAAAGAAGAATAAAAGTTACAGATACCACTTTATTTGCATGTTTAATGAATGATGGTTTCCCCAAAATGTTTTTGGGAGTGGCACTTCCTTCAATGGATAAAAAAAAACAACCATTTACTGTAAAGATTCCTCCTGTTTGTTTATCTTTTTTTGGCTTTGTTCCATGTGGTTCCAACAATGGAAGTGAAACAAGAATGCTTTCCTTATCGTCTGTTTGTATTTTAACAGGCTTTTCTTGGTTAGCCAATTAAAAAGCTAGTTTATGTTTGAGTTTGGTTTCTATGTTTTCATTGCGGTCGAGAAATTATTTGAGAACTGCTCATTAAGTCACATGATGAAGTCATGCTGAAGTTAATTTTCCCTTCTCCAGGTCAGGTTGGAAAGAAGAGAATTTGAAAGAACAAATTACCAGTGATGAATATGTGAGCAGTCCAATATGTTAGAAAACTAATTTCAACCCTGTCCTCAATAAACCACATGATTTGAGATACCATTCATGTCTGGAGCACTATGGTGTGGGACAAGTTTCTTGCCGAAGTCTAAAAGTTAGTGTTAGGGGTTTATCCAAACCCCTGGGCATTACTATAATATTGTAATAATGGAGCAGGAGTGGTATGATTAGGATCCATGTGCAGATTTATTGTAAACAACAGAGGATATATATATATTAATAACAGTCCAGGGTAATAATCCAAAACAGTAGAAACATGCATAGGTTGGTACACAGGAAAATCAGTCCAAAGGGGTTTATAATCCAATATTGGAAAACAGGTGAAAGATCAAAGCACAGAGAAATCAGTCCAATCAATACATCAAATCCAAATCGCAAGGCCAAATAAACTGAATCCAAAACACAGCAGGATCAAACACAGAAGATATAAGTCATATAATAAATGCTCAGAATGCTTGCCAGGGCAGAACAATACTTCTCACTGATCCTATAGTGTTCAGTGCTTAAATAGTCCACAGGTGATTAAACTAAGGAGAAACAAGTGTGACAGTTTTAGAATTCGGGTGAAGGAGCCCTCTGGTGGAGTTCAGGAGAAGTGACTCGTTCCAAGGGTGTAACAGAGCCCCCCTGCTGCGAGCGGCTCCTGACGAGAGGAAGCTGTTTGCGTCGGGGTCTACCTCGAGCTCTGGGAGCAGGACGATCAGGATGATCTCGGTGGAATTTCATAATGAGGGTTGGATCCAGGATATCCTCAGTGGTGACCCATGAATGCTCCTCCGGTCAATAACCATCTCAGTCCACCAGATATTGCAAAACATGACCCCGACGTCTCGAGTCTAGAATCTTGTGAACTTTGAATGCCTCCTCGCCGTCAATCATCAGGGGGAGTGGTCTCTGGTTGTGAGTCACATCGTTCCCCCTCGGACCACCAGCAGGTTTAAGCAAGGACACATGAAACATATGAGAAATACGATAATTAGCCGGGAGCTGAAGTCTATAGGAAACTGGAGTAACACAGGAAAGAATGGACCCAGTGTATCACACGAGGTCGTAAGACCACTGGTATATAGATCTTGTGAGGAGGACAATCTTTTGGGGGTTGGTGTGCGGTATTGGCTCGTGAAATCTCCTCCATGATCTCCCATCGAACAGGAGCAACCATGACTGAGGAAGGAAGAATCGTCTCACTGATCTTCGTTGACTTTCTCATGAATTCAAGAAAGTGCATCTGCTTTAATATTCTTGGACCCAGGACAGTAAGAAATGCTGAAATCAAATCTTGTGAAAAATAATGCCCACCTAGATTGGCAAGGGTTCAGTCTTTTGGCTGCACAGATGTATTCCAGGTTGCGGTGACCAATGGCGCCATTCCTCGAAGGCTGCCTTCATGGCCAATAATTTTCAATTGCGCACATCATAGTTCCGTTCTGCAGATGAGAGTTTGTGAGAAAAGAACGCACATGGAAATAACATGGCTGGAGAGCCATGGCATTGAGAAAGTATCACTCCTATGCCTGTATCCAAAGCATCTCTTTCTAACACAAAAATGTAGAGATGGATTGGGATGCCGAAGAATGGGAGCTGAAGTGAAACGTTTCTTTAATTCCTTGAAAGCCCTCTCGGCCTCTGCATTCCATTTTAGCTTCTTAGTAGCCCTCTGGAGGATCGACGTGAGAGGTGCTGCTACAGAACTGAAATTTCTGATAAATCGTCTGTAAAAGTTGGAGAATCCTAGAAATCTTTGAAGTTCTTTTACTGTAGTTGGTAGTGGCCAGTCAAGAATGGCTTGGACTTTAGATTCTTCCATAGCTACCCCATCTGGAATAAGAATATACCCTAGAAGGGCGATGGTTGTCTTGTGGAACTCACACTTCTCTGTTTGGCGTAGAGCTGATGCTGAATCAGACATTGCAGTACCACTTGGACATGTTTGATGTGTTCGTCCAAAATATCGTCAATGTAAACAATGACCCACCTGTTTAGCATGTCTCTGAAGACCTCATTAACAAAAGCTTGGAATACTGAAGGACAGTTGGATAGCCCAAAGGGCATTACCTGGTACTCATAGTGTCCGGTACTGGTAGAGAACGCAGTTTTCCACTCGTCTCCCTCCCGGATGCGAATGAGATTATAGGCGTTACGTTAGTCTAGTTTGGTGTAGATCTTTGCTGAACGAAGCAATTCAAGAGCTGAGGGTACTAGCGGAAGAGGGTATAGAAACTTGACTGTTACATCATTTAATCCAAGGTAATCAATACAGGGTCGAAGTCCTCCATCTTTGTTTTCACAAAGAAGAAGCCTGCGCTGACAGGGGAAGTGGATGGACGGATGAAACCTTTTGCTAATTACTCCTCAGTGTACTCCTCCATGGCCTTAGATTCTGGTTCTGACAGAGGGTAGATGCGTCCCTGAGGTGGAGTACTTCCAGGCAGAAGATCTATACCACACTATATATAGGACTATATATATATATATATATATATATATATATATATATATATATATATATATATATATATATATATATATATTAATAACAGTCCAGGATAATAATCCAAAAGAGTAGAAACATGCATAGGTCAGTACACAGGAAAATCAGTCCAAAGGGGTTTATAATCCAATATCGGAAAACAGGCGAGAGATCAAAGCACAGAGAGATCAGTCCAATCAATACATCAAATTCAAATCGCAAGGCCGAATAAACTGAATCCAAAACACAGCAGGGTCAAACACAGAAGATATAAGTCATATAATAAATGCTCCGAATGCTTGCCAGGGCAGAACAATACTTTGCACTGATCCTATAGTGTTCAGTGCTTAAATAGTCCACAGGTGATTAAACTAAGGAGAAACTGGTGTTAGAATTTGGGTGAAGGAGCCATCTGGTGGCATTCAGGAGAAGCAACTCGTTCCAAGGGTGTAACAAATATCATGAAAGAATCTTTAATTTGTGTTACAGTTAACAAATAAGTGGCATAGTTGATAAAAATATATCAACACATTTAGAAAAACATGTTAGATCCAGCAAGCACAACTACAATGAAAAAAAAAAATGTAGGTTATGAAAAGGTTGTGATAATTTTTTTCCCTATGTATTGAATATGACAGATTACGACAGTTGTTGTTTTTAATGTAATACTGTAATTGCATATGTGTTATGGAAACATTTGTTTTGACATTGTTAAAGTCCTCTTATGACATTTTATAAATGTTAATATCATGCCCCATGTGGTAGTTTTTGGATGTCGCCAAACTGTTTTCACCATTCTAAGTAGTAGTAGTGAATAACATATATAATGTTTACCACCGAGTCATGTTTTTCCATCCTTTTTGATTGTGCCTTGGATGTAGGCTACCTTTTTTTTTTTGTCTGTATTTTTGACTTCTTTGATCTTTAAGTCTGAAATCCGGTGCAAAGCGTATTTTAAAATCCAATGTTTTAAACAACACATCTTACCTCATTTCTTTCTGGGACCTGTTAAATTAAGACACCATGTTTTTATTTATTTATTTATTTTTATCCCCATTTCTCCCAATTTGGAATGCCCAATTCCCACTAATTTGTAGGTCCTCGTGGTGGCGCAGTTACTCACCGGGTGCCTCCGCTTCTGAGACATTCAATCCGTGCATCTTATCACTTGGCTCGTTGTGCATGACACCGCGGAGACTCACAGCATGTGGAGGCTCATGCTGCTCTCCGCGATCCACGCACAACTTACCACATGCCCCATTGAGAGCGAGAACACCTAATCACGACCACGAGGAGGTTACCCCATATGACTTTACCCTCCCTAGTTACCGGGCCAATTTGGCTGCTTAGGAGACCTGGCTGGAGTCACTCAGCACACCCTTGATTCGAACTCCAGGGGTGGAAGTCAGTGTCAATACTCGTTGAGCTACCCAGGCCCCCAAGACACCATGGTTTTTAAAACCTACATGTTTATGTTCCTCGATTATGTATCTTCCTCATTGTAAATGGCTTAGCTTGCCAAATGCAAAACGAAAGTTCCTAGCACAGACTTGTTTGCACAGTTCTTTGTGGTTCTTGTAAGCAGTAATTATTTCTCTTCACATGCTGGGAAAGGGCTGCGATGAAAAACATGGATTTCCCCTACGCAACTCCTTGGAGAAACACCAAAGATCACGAGGAGTCACATGCATTATACAACAGTATTCACAGTTATACTACAACTAAATAGCATCAAACATAGCATATTATATTTAGGCATGACTCAGTTTGGCTATCTATTAAATTTAGACTGTCCATGACTGCAGGTGTAAATTGGCTTTCTTGAAATGGCTCTCTTCCTTTCTCAACAATAGTAAGAACATTTAATGGACTACGTTCTCTTCTTGGCCCAGATTTGTGTAGATTTCAGACCCTAAAAAGCCTGACTGTTGCCTTTTTAGGCCTTTTTTTCCATCAAGGTAAAAGCAAGACTTCACCGCAATTTAACATAAATTTATTTGCCTGTCGTGTTAGCCTAGTCATGTGTTTGCAGTACATTGGAAGTTAATTGGACTTGTCAAGCTTCTGCATATAGAGTTAGTGAGCCAGGGTCATTGAGAGCAATCTTCAGACTGCTGTTGTGATTGCAGCATCATGCTCCTGCGTCACAGCATGGGAAAATAAATTAGCGCAGTCATGCACGGTGCTCATCTGGAGAGAAGCACATCTGAAAAAAAAAAAGAAAAACTTCAACATGGCAACCTGCGCCAGGCTCTCCATCTGTGCCAAGCACTCCAAATAAGATTCTCTTAAAGACCCCATGAAATCAAAATTGAGTTTGATGGTTTTTAGTCCATGACTATTAGCTCTGAAGCCATCTATAAGCTAGTGTCCTCCAAAGTTGGAAAAAACACCTTTAGCATTTTAAGGGATAGTGTGACAAGGAGGAGGGCTTGGCCGGGCCGTGATGGTGCACATCCGGCACTGAATCAGCTGATCAGTGGGAGAGCGAGATAAAGGGGAGTTGGAGGCGCCAGTTACGCTGCGTGTGTGTCTGCATTCATTTATGTTTTATGTTGTTTTAAGTTAATTTATATCATTAAACCTTTATGTTGACTGTTCAGCCGGTTCCCGCCTCCTCCTTGCCCATCTTTGAACTGTTACAGTGGTGCCGAAACCTGGAAGGGAGGAGGAATTTTCTGTTGTGGAGTCCTCGCTGCTGCCATCCGCCAGGGGAGCAGCCGCGGCTGTCTGCCTGGGGACGGAGGTGTCGCTGCTGGCCGCTGAGAGCCGGAGGAACCGTTGCCATCCACCGAAGAAGGGGAGGAGCGGTTCCGTCCGCCAGGGGCTGAAGGACATGCTGCCGTCCGCTCGTCTCTCCCCCAAGTTCACAGGAGGCAGGGTGGACCACTGGCTGACGGAATGGCCGGTAGGGCAGTGTCTCCCCTCCAGAGGTGGGGGGAGAAAATCAGTCCATTGGCGGCCCGGCCTGAAACGGGCGGGGGAGGAGTATAACGAGGAGGAAGGTGTGGCCGGGCCATGATGGTTCACGGCCGGTGCTGAATTAGCTGATCAGCAGGAGAGCGAGATAAAGGGGAGTTGGAGGCGCCAGTTAGAGAGAGAGAGACGCACGCAGCCGCGCTGCATGTGTGTCTGTGTTCGTTTATGTTTTATGTTGTTTTAAGTTAATTTATATCATTAAACTTTTATGTTGACTGTTCAGCCGGTTCCCGCCTCCTCCTTGCCCATCTTTTACCTGTTACAGATACTTCACCCAAAAAATTTTAATTCTCTCATCATTTAGTCACCCTCATGCCATCCCAGATGTGTGACTGTCTCCTGCTCAACACAAAACAAAGATTTTTTTGAATAATATCTCAGCTCTGTTGGTCCTCACAATGCAAGTGAATGGTGACCAGAACTCAGAAGGTCCAAAAAGCACATATAGGCAGCATAAAAGTAATCCATATGACTCCAGTAGTTAAATCCATGTCTTCAGAAGCAATATGATAGGTGTGGTTGAGAAACAGAACAATATGTGTAACATGTGGGCAGGCAGGCAGGCATACAGGAACAAGCAAGGACGAGACAATGATGTGTGAAAACCCAAGTGCAGTTATTTTATTAAATCCAAAGTTAAAACAAAAAGAAACCAAAAGACTAGACTTGACTAGACTAGAAAATAATACAAACTGGACTAGACTACAACGTCACAGTAACAATACTCAACAAAGGACAATGGCAAACACGAGGGCTTAAATACACAGACTAAGGGGTAACAACATATCAAAACAACCAATGACAAGACTGAACTGATAACAAGATAACCAATGACAAAATACAACTAATAAACAGATAACAAGACTATAAACAAGAGCCAATCAAAAGACAAGACTAATAAACATGAGGGTCACATGACGAACAGGGCAATCACATGACAAACAAGGAACAGGAACAAGGAAGAGAATCTAAACTTTCAAAATAAAAGACATGTAATCAAAACCTGAAAACATGAACAAAAATACAAAAACACTTTTTATTATTATTATTATTATTTTTTTTTTTTTTACAATAAATCTCCACCTTTGACCAGCCCCAACCAGTAGGTGGCTGAATGTGAAAATCACTTCCACAGTCTGTGTATATTTACTGTAAAAAGGACTTAAATATTGATCTGTTTTTCACCCACACTTATCATATCACTTCAGAATAGATGGATTTAACAACTGGAGTCTTTTGGATTACTTTTATGCTACCTTTATGACCTTTTTGGACCTTATAAGTTCTGGTCACCATTCACTAGCATTGTATGTACCTACAGAGCTGAAATCTTCTTCTAAAAATCTTTGTTTGTATTCTGCAGATGAAAGAAAGTCATACACATCTGGGATGGCATGAGGGTGAGTAAATGATGAGAGAATTTTCATTTTTGAGTGAACTATCCGTTAAAATATACAGTCGATTTCTTTTGGGAAAATTGTCCAAACATATTGATGACTCATCCCGCACTACATGGATTTTGTTCAGTCAAATGCTCTTCAGATCAAGAATGTCCCTCCCCCTAATACCACCTGCAACTGACTAGCAAGTAGCAAATCATGGTCTAAAGCCCATTTTTCCATAAAAAAATGTGAGAAAGCCCTTCGGAATGTCCCACCCAAACTTCCTCTTTTTTAGGATATACAGTACGTCAACAAAGGAAAGAAAACTTCACTCATCGCATCATTTCGTGGGGTTATTGACCAAGTCCATTCATAAAAAGAAACCACCATGATGCTAGGGTGTGTTGGGTGATTGCTAGGACATTGCTAGGGGGTTGCTAGGGTGTTCTGGGTGGTTATGAAGAGGTTGCTTACTAGCCGAAAGTTAAAAGAGAAAAGTTCTGATATTCTGGTCCCTTGATATGGCTCAGGTCCAAGTAGAGTTTGACATATTCTGAAGAAAATGTGAGAGGTGCTTACCTGCAAAACTCGTTGCCACAATGCTAGAGTGTTTTAGATGGTTGCCATGGCAAGGTTATTCAGTTGCTAGGGTGTTCTGGCTGTCAAGAAGGTAACCGTCTGGCTGGGAAAGTATCGCAAGAGTCTCGTTTGCTGTTATTAACATTAGGGTTAGATTTAGAGGTAGGGTATATGTTACGGTTAGGGTTAACTTTGGTAGACTGATTCATATGCTTGTTATGCTTGAAGGTCACAATGTTCCTCGGTTCGTCATGTTTATGGCTTGATGACTTACACACGGAACATATCCCCAGTCGATTGATTTTCCCAACCTTGCAAAAGGTGGTTGGAAGAGTAAAGTCTCCTGTCCTATATCTACACAGTTCTGACCTTCTGAAATTCTTCTCTCAACCTGAAATATCCCTTTTAAGGGATAGTTCACCCAAAAATGATAATTATCTCATCATGTACTCACCCTCACGCCATCCCAGATGTGTACGATTTTCTTTGGGTGTCTTTGGTGAACTATTCCTTTAAGGTCTTCTCTTTTCAGACGTCAAACTCAGGAGCCCTGAATTCACTGCTTCAACGGTAAAAAGTAAAAGGGGTTATTAGGTTTGTTGGTCACGTCTGAATCTTGCACGTATTGGATCTGTCTGGAGACAACTGCACCTGCCCTGGGTTATGTAGCCACTAAAATCCAGACACACACATGTCCGCAGACACATACACACTATGGTGGTGACATCAACTATGACCGGCTCTGCGAATAACAACCATGTCAAGGTGCTGATTGTACTTTGCTAGATCTGATTATAGCAACATAAATAGGATACAGCTTTAGACATGATCCATGTGTGAACAAATGTGAGTGCAAGTTTCTGGTGATAGCCTTGACTTCCACAATCTGGTGTCCACAAAGAACAACCAGATATGGGGTTATTCTGTAACTATGAGCACTATGCTGTCCCAGCAGTGAATATCTTTTTACTTCTGTTTTTCTTCTGATTAAAGCAGAAGTGTGTAATGTCTGCGCCACTAGCGTCACCACTAGCGTTTTCTAACAGATTCCAGAAACCTCCCCCATCTTCCACTGGTTGTACAAACTCACACCATTGGTTGAGCCAATGTCGTTTTGTTAGGATGGGTCATTCAAACAGAGGACGGTTTTAATAACACACAGAGTCACAGTTTTACACTTTTAGGTGAAATCAACCTACAAATGGCTTATAAAACTGACAAGTGTCTAATTGAAATGTGTGAAGTTTTCCTGCCTGTCCCTAGGTTTTATGTTGTTACCACAGCATGTAAAAAAATCCCTAGAATATAAAGTTCAAACTTAATGACATTTGATAAAATGTGCTATAATGACATTATAATACAGTTCATGCCAACATCTGTAGCTTGTCCCCAACAATTACAATAATCTGTATACTTCCCTAAAAGTAAAAACAAATGTCATTACCGCAAAATGTTATGATAGATACTTAAAATGTTGCTTTAGTGCCACATTTTACTAAATCCTCCACATCAATTTCTTGTATTTCGTAATGCTACTACATTAATTTAGAATGTTATGACTTTAATCTTCCAATTTTAAATTAATTTTCAAAATATTGAAATTTTAATATTGTACTGTTACGAATTTATTCTCAAAACTTTGACATGATTCTTTTATTCTTGTAAAGGCCTATTATGAGATGCTTCTCAAATCATTACAACTTTATTCTCATAATGCTATAACATTGATTTCATAATGTTAAAACTTTAATGTCCTAATTTGACTTTATTCTCGAAATATACTATTTACTCTCTTAATGTTAGTACTTCATTCTCAAAATTTCATGACTTTATTCTCATAAAAGGCCCATAATGAGATTATTCTCAAAAAATTCTGACTTTAATCTTCAAAGGTTACGACTGTAATCTTCTCATTTTGACTTTACTCTAAAAATATTACTACTTTTTTTACATTTATTTTTTATTTTATGATCTTACTCTTGTCATAGCATATTATGAAAATATTCCTAAAACATTAGAGCTATTCTCATAATGCTACGACTCTAATCTCATGTTATGACTTTAATCTCCTAATTTTGATTTTATTCTCGAAATATTAATACTTTAATATTGTAATGCAACGTCTTTATTTTCATAAAAGCCCTATTATGAGATTATTCTGAAAACATTACGTCTTTATTCCTGTAATGTAACAAATAATCTTCTCATTTTAACTATTCTCAAAATATTACTACTGCACTTTAATCTTGTAATGTCACATCTTTATTCTAGAGATTTTATACATTTATTCTCGTACAAGGCCTATTATGAGAATATTTATTCCTGTAATGTTAAAACTTTAATCACATAATGTTACGACTTTAAGATTACAAAATTATAACTTTATTCTCCTAATTTTTATTTTATTCTAAAAATATAACTACTTAAATTTTATGTTACAATTTAAAACTTTGTGCTGTTGTTCTCGTAAAAGGCCTGTTATGGGAATATACTCAAAACTTCATAACTTCATAGCTAAATAATGTTTAGATTTAATCTCCTAATTTTGACTTTACTCTCAAAATATTAATACTTTAGTATTGTAATGTTATGACTTTATTCTCATAAAAGGCCTATTATGAGATTATTCTTAAAACATTATGACTTTATTTTCGTTATGTTACCACTTTCTCAAAATCATTTTTTTTTTTTTTTTAACATGGCACTAAAACGGCATCGTAGAAACATCTTAAAACGTCATATTGACAATGTGCTGGGGTAATAGTGTATTACTGAAAAAAATTTTACAATTTGAAATACCCGAAGAGCAGTACACGTTATTTGTATTGGAATTTGCAGAGTGAGAATTTAATTGTGGGCCCATGGGTATGTAAATTTTGAAAACCTCTGCTCTAATCTGAATAGTTTGTGTGAGAGATACAGTACATGGCACTACGGATATGACCTTATGTTTCCTCTCCTATCTATTAGCTCAGTGTTTCTATTCTCAGTGCTCCTTTGAAATTTTAGCCTTTTACCCTGGTGATGGAACCTGGCCCTTGATGCAGTGTTTGCCGCAGGGTTGTTCTGGGGTCAGGGCATAGATACTATGTCTCTAGGCTCTGCAAGCACCATCATAGTAGAATAAGTGCCTGCTGGTGCCCTGGTTAATTATGGGGCAGTATGTTACATAATATTTTCTTAATAGCCATTAGGCAGACTGCAAACAGCACCTGCCGGTAGCCCTGGGATCAGCCCTATCTCTCATGGTTGTATATTATGGTACGATGGCTGAATCCCTGGGTGATGAGAAACTTGTGTTGATTTAGGGCTCAGTACAAAGACAGAGGACTGCTTGAGATTACAGGACAATCTAAGGCTCAAAACATAACCTTTTTCAGACCAAGAGAATCCCTTGGCGGATAGAGAGACGGAGCATAATCCTGGCCTAAAATAATTTGCATTCAGTGCCATACTAATGTATTTACATACTTTGTTATGATGGTTACATTGCTTACATTATAGTCCATATGACTCGTGCATTATATACCAAGTCTTCTGAAGGCATACGATCACTTTGTATGATGAACAGACTGAAATTTAAGTCATTATTTACTCTCAAATCAGTTCAAATCACTGTTAACTCTCTGTAACCAGCACACAAATCCAAAATGGCAACATGTCAATAACATCAAACCTCACTGGTTCTTGTGCCATGGCATCATGACATTTGATCATTAGATGTGCAAGAACCAATGAGATTTGATATTATTGACATGTCGCCATATTGGATTTGTGTGCTGTTTAAAGTCATATGATACTATTTTAATGGCTATTATTTCTGCAGCAAAGCTCAATGCTAGCCTCCTCAATTAAATTTTTATAAAAATATGAATCAAATTAGCAAAATATCCTGATAATCCCAATTGTCATGATTGCTCTCGCTATTGAATTTGAACTACCAGACAGAAGGAATCACCAACAGTTGCAAACAGGTGGGCACAGCTTATCAATAAAGCAAACAGAGCATGATAAGAAAATCGTCCCAAATTAGCATTTAAATAGAGCCATTGTGGCCGGATATCTTTCTCTCCCCTGTAAAGCTCTCTATCATCCATGGCAACATGGACAGACTGGGATCCTGCCTTTCATCTGAGAGGGGCTTTTATCCACATGCCCACATTGACCATCAATGTCAGCATGGGGTTTTTCAAATATTTCGTATGTAAGTAGAAAATGTAGGCTAAAACCTTAATAAAATTATAAACCTGTTTAGATGTCACTGTGTGAATGCTATAAGCTCTCTATTAGTTTATCATTTGAAACTGAAAATGATTTTTTGTGCAATGCTTGCATTCATACATTCATAGAGATTGAAGACATTTGTAAGTGGCTTAATTGGATAGCTCACCCAAAAATTAAAATTCTCTCATCATTTACTCCCCCTCATGCCATCCCAGATGTGTATGACTTTCTTTCTTCTGCAGAACACAAATGAAGATTTTTAGAAGAATATTTCAGCTCTGTTGGTCCATACAATGCAAGTGAATGGGTGCCAAAATTTGAAGCTCCAAAATGCACATAAATGCAGCATAATAGTTATCTATAAAACACCAGTGGTTAAATCAATATCTTCTGAAGTGACAAAGTGCTTAGCAATTTGTTAAAAACAACTCAAAACACCTTAGCAACCACATAGCAATGACCTCGCAACCATCCTGAACACCCATAGCATAAAGTTGTGAAGAATTCAAAAAAAAAATTTTTTTTAGCAGCATTAATCTTAGTAGGTGTTAATCTGGTTAGATTCAGTTGCTTTTCGCTCTGTTTCTACAGCTAAAATCGACCGTTGAGAAGACCTAAAATGGGTTATTTAGTGTTTTTTTAGTGTTAATTTGTCTAACTATTTGTCTTTTTTCTTTATTAACAAGCATATTATTCAGTAATCCAGAGATTGAATGACATAAATTCCTGTAGCTCAACAGGTCTCAAAGTGTAAAGTTTGTTATTCCCAGAGAACACAAAAATTATAAATGTTTTTGAATGTATTGAAAATCGCTTTGGATAAAAGTGCCTGCTAAAATTGCCTAATTAAAGGGATAGTTCACCCCATATTGAATATTCTGTCATCTCACCCTCATGTTGTTCCATTTTTGTTTCCACTGAAGAAAGTAAGTCTTGTGGGTTTGAGATACCATGAAGGTAAGTGATGACAGAATATTAATTTATGGTTTCATTATCCCCTTAAGTAATATTGTCAAATCCTCAGTGTCTTATACTGTATGGAAATATAGATTGTACATTTCATTATGATGGATTTAACAGCTTCTTGCAAAAATAGAGGACTTTATCAAAGGCACTTACCCTTCTACCTCTCTCTCAGAACAAATAATGTCAAAGAGTGGATAATTGCGACCCCTAAAGGGCACAAATGGAAGTTAATCCGAATAGACAAAATATGGGCAAAATATGAATACTAGTTATCATTATTAATACAGCCTTTTGTATAGCAAATATGTGAATAATTTATTGATTTTTCTAGAATAATTAATCTATTTTTAAGCACACAAGTGTTTTTTACAGATACAGGTACAGGAAAGAAAAATTTAGAAAAATCCTCCTGTTAAAAAATACATCACATGGTCATTCCATGTCAGCTCAACCAGATGTCCCTGGTTATATATTTATATTTATGAATTTTGCAGATGCTTTTATCCAAAGCAACTTACAGTGCCCTTATTACAGGGACAATCCCCCTGGAGCAATCTGGAGTTAAGTGCCTTGCTCAAGGACACAATGGTGGTGGCTGTGGGGACTGAACCAACAACCTTCTGCTTACCTGTTCAGTGCTTTAGTCCACTACGCCACCACCACTCCATGGTTAAAAAAAAAATTGTTAAAAAAATCTTCTTCCAGAGGTATATTCTGCAGCCCTTTATGGTTATATATATGGGTCTGTCAGTGTGGCTCTATGCCCAACATTTACATTTTACACTTTGTTACATTTAAAACATTTTCAGTGGTTGAAAAACAAATCCATGTCACATGGTATGAAGCTAGTTTTTTTGTCCAACAAAACAAAAGTCTGAAGTCCAAATAATGTTGAAACTAGAAATAGTTTTTCACATAAAAAGCAATATTGTCAAAAATACACTATTATTAGAATAAGTGACACATGTAGCTCTTAAGTGTTGAATTTTATAAATATAAATAAATGAGGTAATACAAAAAGGAAGGTTTGAAGAAATATTTTAAGAAATCTTTAATACTTCAGGTCTTGACACTGAAACATTCGAATCGTTTCTCCCTCAGTAAAGCAGTAAAGGGATCCTTTACTTCAGATTTAAAACACAGAGAACAAATAAACCACTGGATAAAGTGGAACATTTAACCCCAAACACATTTAGAGCCACAGTACTTTTTTTGTTGTTGTAGGGATTAACGGTGAAAACCGCAACTGAAAACAGTCTGTTATAGTACTTTCCTCTTGAGAGCACCTTTCAATTTTGAAATGAAAGGAAGGTTTAAATGTTATTCAGTTGCTTTGTTTGAAATGAATTAACATCTCACTGAAACTAAAGGACCATTATTACTTCAAAGAGAGATTCAAAAATAGATTGTGAGCAGAGAACTATATTAAATCTTGTGTCTACCTCCTTCATTGATCTTGCACAGCACAAAAAGAAAGAAAGAAAGAAAAAAGAATAAAACAATTTACATGTATTTATACTTGTCTTATATTTTGTACTCAGTCCATCTCAACAGGGAAGCATATGAAACCCATAGCCTTTTTATCGGAGTCACACAAACACTTACGCATACCCCACCTCTCTAAGCATGAGTAGACCACCAAACTGCTGTTAAAAGAATTGCTTGTTAATATAAGCATCAGTGAAGCTTAAGTGGAAGCTATTATTGGAGATGTCAGAAATAAACCGAGGAAATATGTGCCGACAACATCCTAATATTTGTTTGACAATGTGTCATTCTAAAGCAGCATCTCTCAGGGTAATCAGGTGCTCAGAAAGGCATAGAAAAGCTCCTGGTGGGGCCACAGTAGGTGAAGTGCTTTAAAGTGTCATTCCTAGAACTCACGCTGCAAACTCAGCCTTATTTTGCCCTCTTTGGTTTCCAAACCAACACACACTTTGGTTGTGCAACATTCTTCTCTGTCTACATGATTTATAGAGTTCACTCTGTTACATATTCTTAGATTGAGAACTGGCTGATAAAAGTAGTTATTAAAAATGCAATTTATATGGAAAGTCCACGGATTTTAGACTGAACTTGAAAAATCATCTCCTTGCATTTTAGACAATAGAATTAATGGCACGCTGATTGTTAAGTACTGCAACAAAAGCATGGAGGTCTGTAATTCCTGGACAGGGCTTTCCATCAGCATTACCATTCATCTCAATGGTAGCTGCTTGACTGGCGCAACCCCAAGTTTATCACATGTGGTCCCTAATGTGCATTCAGCACCTTTTTTATTTTTTTGCTTGATCCAGCTGAAAACATTTATGGATTGATGGATGTAGCTGAATTTCCAGGCTTTTCTTTATTAATTGATACACCAATGACACAAGCACACACACATTTACACACACACACACACACAGTTACGAATGTTGGTGCGGCTATCCTTATGAGAACTCTCCATAGACATAATGAGTTTTATACTGTACGAACTATAGATTCTATCCCCTAACCCTACCCCTAAACCTAACCCTCACAAAAAAAAAATTGCATTTTTAAATTAAAAAAAAAAAAAAAAAAAATGTTGTATGTTTTTTAAGCAATTTGAATTATGGGGACACTAGAAATGTCCTCATAAACCACATTTATAGCATAATACCATTGTAATTACCAGTTTGTAACCTAAAAAAATGTCCTTGTACACCACCCAAAAGCACCCCCACACACACATGTTGGGTTTTCATGTTTTATGAGGACTCTCCATAGACATAATGGTTTTTATACTGTACAAACTTTATATTCTATCCCCTAACCCTACCCCTAAACCTAACCCTCACAGAAAAATTTGCATTTTTACATTTTCAAAAAACATAATTTAGTATGATTTATAAGCTGTTTTCCTCATGGGGACGGACTGATTGTCCCCACAACGTCACAAATGTCAGGTTTTACTATCCTTGTGGGGACATTTGGTCCCCACAACCTAAGGAATACCTGGACACACACACACACACACACACACACACACACACACAAAAGAATAAGAAAAAAGCAATAAAGCTTTGGATTTATTCAGTCTTACTTATTTAGACAGGCAGACAGGCAGGCAGACAGACAGACAGACAGACACAGGCAATATAATACAAATGTGATTATTACCATCCATAAAGTAGGGTTATTATCGTATGAAATAGAAAGTAAACGTTTTTGTTTGATGGACTGCTGTGTATGGACTCCCTCTATAAACCAGTGTGTGGGAGCAGAAGCTTATTGATCTGAGACAACTAGCCAAAACACACACCCACCCCACATACAGACTTCAAGCTGTCATTATGACTATGCTTTCAGTGAAAGACACAACAAGAGGGGGCGGGATCCATGCTTCATATGTCTGAAAAGCTTTTTCAATCACTGCAATTAATGTAATTTAGACCTCGCGGAGAACATAATACTCAATACCACTCTTTCAAATCAGGAGGTAAACACTTTCACTGGCAGAAAGAAAGTTGCTGTGGCTTCTCCTACATTTCTCATTAAAACACATTAAACACAACCTCTAAAAGCCTTGTGCACACACGCTGTTTTGCTGTCTATTTCCGGGTATTAAGCCACTTACAGTACATTGTAAAAAGTGAATATGGGCAGGCAGTAAGCTTAAAGAGTTTTTTCTACCTGATCTAACCCTTAAAACGACTTTTGTTGTGCAGTCAGGTTGATTTAGTCATATCAAATCATATTTTTGACTTAAATAAAATAAGTTATTTTAGATGTAACCGCATTAAGCAACTCTTTGGCTGCCTGACAATTGTTTTATTTGTATTTGTTTTACAGTGTAGCTAATGTATTCAGTCCTTCTATTGTAGAAGTTCATGCAAATGAAAACATATTGCCCAAAAGAGACCACAATTTTCTGTGAATCACTAGAAAATTACTGCCACATATCACAAAACCCTATAATTAAAGGATCATTATTCAGGAGGGATAGCTATAAAAATTAAGACTAATGTGCATTCCAAAGAGGTTTGAAACAGAGTAAGAATTATATACTTGTGTTTGGATGCCCCAGTGGGCATTGTACGTATGTACATCTCCCACCCCCCACAATGGTTATTGTTTAGGCAAGCAATGTTAGAAAATCTAAAAATGTAGTTTGTAAGTGTAGTGCTGTCTGCCATTAAGTCGATAACTATTAAGATTAAAATAAGATTTTGTGTGTGTGTGTGTGTGTGTGTGTGTGTGTGTCTTTTATTTATTTTTTCTGTCATATCTAAACATTCTCTTTTCCATGCATCCTCAGGTCTGTTTATTAATCCATACTATAGTATGAAATTTCCTGTGGTCACAATGGACTTTCATCTTCATATTGGGTTCAACAGTCCTGGAGTTAAACTGCAGGTGGCACAAATGACAGCACATGCAGTAAATGTGCTAAATTCAGAATCACATACTACCATACTTAATACAGCAGCAGTAGTAAGATAAGTATGTAGTACGCAATTCTGAATTTAGCTATGTCCTGTATCTAGTATTTTCCGTCAGCTGTTTACAGTCAGACCTAAATCCCATTCGCAAATGAATCTCTCTGTCAGGTTCCCGACATTCCAGTTAGGCGTTTTCTTCAGTCTCGGGACCTGGCACGTGTGTTTTATGTTTGTTCTGTCTTGTATCTAGTGTCAGGATACTTCCACTTTGGTTGGACTTTGTTTATAGTTTTGTGGCTGGATCCTGACACTAGTGCTGTGTGAGTGCACTTTGCTTTGCACTTGTGTCAGTTCAGAATTTAGTGATACCACGTCACCTTGTTTGTCTAGCCAGTAGCGTTTTTGACCACCACGCAAACCACGCAATTGCGTGGGGCCACGGACGTCGGGAAAGCTCCGCAAAAATATTCTTGAGGGGTGACATGATGTTCACGTTAGAAGCCGCCGGGGTCGGGACAAGTGAGTTTTTTAAGTAGGGTTCGGGTTTGTAATTTATGAAAAAAAAAAAAAAAAAAAAAAAGACATATATATATATATATATATATATATATATATATATATATATATATATATATATATATATATATATATATATATTTAATATATTTCATAAATTACAAACCCTAACCCTAATTTATGAAAAAAATATTCATATATATATATATATATATATATATATATATATATGGTTAGGGTTAGTTTTTATTTATTTATTTTTTCATAAATTACAAACCCTAACCCTAATTTATGAAAAAAAAAAAAAAAAAAAAAAAAAAAACCTAACCCTAACCCTATATATATATATATATATATATATATATATATATATATATATATATATATATATATATATAGGCCATTCGAACTTGTTTCGCGCACGCGCTCTCACAGTTAGGGGCCGTTCACACCGAGCATATTTTTGCCTGCGTCTGCTGTTTTTCCATTGTTTTCCTGCGTAAATACATGCTACACCACATCTCGCTGTTTCTTCAGTGTCTTCAGTGTTTTTTTTTGTTTTTGTTTTTTTTTTAACGTCCTGAACAAGTTCAGGTTGCAAAGAGGGGATTGTTACAATGTTTAACGTTATTCTAGATTGTTCTGCAACAAGCAAAGTTTCAGCGCTTGATAAACGGCAATGTTTTTTTTCCTTCTGCTCTAGTATACTGAGGGGCCCCCGTGCTTTGTATGTTTATTGTTAGTTACGAATGTTGCCTACGATGCTTACATAAAATACAGCCTCAGCATCAGAATATAAACTCAGGTGAAAGTAAAGTAAATAAGACAGGAATATATTACTATTGTATACAACAAATCCTCAAAGTAATAATAGTACTGTATCATAATATAATGACAAACTGGACAACAATAAATAATTGAGATATAATATTAATAAATAACAACTGAATTCCAAAATGTTACTGGGTGAAGTAGTAGGTTTTGCACAGAAAAAAAAAAAAGAAAAAAAAAGAAAGATTTGTAAAAATATATGTAGGTAAATATTGTTTTGTTTTTTTAGCACTGTATTGTGGAAAAACTGGAAAACATGCATGAATTATCTTTAACAAGATTTTTATTTCATTAAACATTTTGAATGTTCTAACAATTATGATTTAAAATAAATTTTATGTAATTTTTTAAGCAAACATTTTCTAAATGGGGTCCCGGCTTGGTCGGTGCTTGGGGCCTCAGAAATCGTAAACCCGCCCCTGTGTCTAGTTACCTTGTTGTCTGTTCCACCTCCTTATTTCCTTCCCTATTTAACCTCACTGTGTTCTCTGTCCTGTGCTAGTTCATTATGGTTTTTTTACGCTGTTAGATCTTGGTGGAAGATTGACACTTGTCTTTCAGTATTGTTTTTTTTTCTTTCTTCAAATTAAAGGTGTTTTTCCCTTTAGATTTTGTGTTTTTTAATGTCATATATGCTGGTGGATTTATATTTTCAAATAAGTATAACTTTAAAAAATCTTGGTCTTTATTTCACAGGTGCAAATGATTAAGGATGACCTTAGTGCATGTTTATTAAATTATTTGTTAATTCAGCATAATGTTATGACTTTATTTAGAGGGGCACATCATTAGTAACTCATTGTTAACTACTCATGAACTATCATCAACTGATGACTTGTTAATGCAGCATCATGTCATGACTTTACTTGGTGGGGCACATCATTATAAACTTACTATCAACTACACGTACTACACTAGTATTCATCCCAATTAATTCACAGCATCATTTGGTTTGTCATGAGGTAAAAGCTGTGATGTGGTCATGGGATGTGTATGGATGACAAATTAACTGAGTAGTAGGACCCACAGTGGTAGGGTGAATATTAAGGGAAAGGAATGGAGAATCACACAGAACGGGTTGAGATCAATTATTATTATTAAGAATAAATATTGGTGGCAAACATTAAAGAAAAAGTTCGCCCAAAATTTAAAATTCTCTCATTATTTACTTACACTCATGCCATCCCAGATGTGTATGACTCTCTTTTCATCTGCAGAACACAAATTAATATTTTTAGAAGAATATTTCAGCTCTGTAGGTACATAAAATAGTGAATGGTGACCAAAACTTTGAAGCTCCAAAAAGCACATAAATGCAGCATAAAAGTAATCCATAAGACTTCAGTGGTTTAATCCATGTCTTCTTAAATTGTCCAAACGGTTTTCAGTGAGATCAGAACAAAATACAACTCCTTTTCACAATAAAATTCCTTGGCTATCATGATTTCAAACTCAATTACACTTCCCTGCACCATCTAGCACTCTGCATATGCGTCAAGCACTAGAAATTGTAATCTGAGTGACTACAGTGGCAAGATGTACAGTTAAATGGGTTACATTTTTGATTTATTCTCACCCAAAACCGAGTGCATCACTTCAGAAGACATAGATTAAACCACTGGAGTCATACAGATTACTTTTATACTGTCTTATGTGCTTTTTGTAACTTCAAAAATGTGGTCCCAATTCAATGCATTTATAATGCATTATGCATTATATGGGCCTGCAGAGCTGAAATATGCTTCTAAAAATCTTCATTTGTGTTCTGCAGATGAAACAAAGTCATAAATATCTGGAATGGCATGAGGGTGAGTAAATGATGGGAGAACTATTCCTTTAATATGTTCAACATTTGATAAGGATGATCCGTGTAAATTCTGCAGAAAAATCCTGCGTCATCCAGCGATGTTTGTGCCAAAACTGAAGACAGACACACTGAGTTATCCTGACACACTCAAGTTGATTCTGTTTCAAAGAATTGGCCAAACAGCTTAGAAAAATGGTCTGAATCGTTTCACAATTCAGTCTAAATCATTCGGACAGCTGAAGAACAGAATCTTTTGGAGCACAGCAGAACAATTTTCATTTAGTTAAACAGCAACAGGAAATTTTAGAACTCTGGATGAAGTGGATATAAAGGAAAAATCCTTGAAACAAAATCTACAAATGCATCCAATTGTATACATATCTTATCCATAAGACTCCAGTGGTTAAATCCATACCTTCAGAAGCGATATAAGTGTGAATAAGAAACAGATCAATATTTAATTCCCTTTTTACCATAAATCTCAACCTTTGATCAGCCCCGACCAGTAGGTGGCTATATGCACGAAGAATGTGAATCGCCAAAAAAACAAAAGAAGAAGAATATGGAAGTGAAAGCTTTGGTAACATGATAATCTGTTAATATCATTGAATATACAGTAAATACCATGGTATATCTGATCATACCACCACACTAAGCTAAGCTTGCCCAACACAGTATTAACATAATAACATTACTGTAACCTAACTTTATAATGTTGCATGTTTAAATTTGTGAGTAGTATCAAGTTACCATCTTGGGGATTTTACATTTGTAATCCAGTTTGGTATAAAAATGTCTTGACATTTGGCACTCCGATCAAATAATGAGTCAAGAAAGAGATATTACTGCAGGCATACTGCATCTTTTGGCAAAGCAGACGGTCATCCGACTGCTCAATATTGTATACTGCACATTTAAGCCAATTTATTAGGTCATCCAGCTATATGTGTACAGACCAGTTGCATATTGTGTACAGTATCCATTCAATAGCCTATACTGTGGCAATAGTAAGATCAGTATGACACTTTGCTATTCCGAACATACAGTAGACATATTCTCAGGTGAGATACCAGAGCTCTGATGAACATTAAATATTTAGCATTTCAGTGGGAGAACCTAAATGAGGAAAGTCAGCCTGTCATGAAAACATTTACTGAATTAATCATACATCAAACACTGTTGGGTTGAATGGCGGTTAAACATCATGCGTGTTAATAATGAATGCCTGTCCTGTCTGATCTGGTGAAGAACTTTCATAACCTGCCTGGGTAAAGCAGGTGAGCGACTCCTATAAATGTCACAGTTTAATGGAGGTTATGCCGTGTATGTAGGGCAGTCTACATCCTGTCTAACCAGACATTCACCTACATTTTTATTAGCCATATCTTGACAACCTTTTGAGACACTATCTCATTAGTTTTGCTTGCTAAAACTAAAGGTTAGGCATTTGAACCAACCCTAAACCTCAAGTTTTAAAATTTGACATGGAACTCATCCCACATAAAAATGACCACAAATTTCCTTTCAGTTTTCGTTTTTGATAAATTACGCTAAAAAACTAAACTAACTTGAAAAGACAAATTGAAAATAAAATAGAAATGAAAATTCAATGCAAATTAAAACAATAATACTCATTATAAGACTCAATTCACTTAAACTGTGCTAGAGACAGCTTAATGTCCCAGTTCTGTAGCCCAGATGCAGGATATTCGGTTAGCTCGGCTTTTCAAATATATCAGTATTGGTTGCTGTCTGGTGCAAGCCCTCTGATAGCACAAAGTCCTTTCATGCTGACTCAGTTTTTTTTAAAGCATCTTTTGAAGTGATCAATCAATTAATCTCGTCTGAGAGCATTCCCACTTTTAGTCGGTCACGTTGTGTTGTGGAAAAATACTAACTACAATTAATAACATTGAATATTCCACTGAGCCAGCCAGAATTGTGATGCAGATGTGTTTCCTTGTAACTTCCTTTCAAACGTGTTTTGAACTACTACTATTGATGATCTACCCAGTGTTGGAGAAGACAACAGAATCAAAACATGAAAAGGACCAGGCAGACTTTAAATGTTGGCCTGACACAGCCTTGTTTGAATATTGAAAAAGGCCTTCTGAAGTCTGAATGTTGTTTAGACTATTTGTGGTTTGAATACTTGGGCAGATTTTGAAAAACTGTGTGGTTTTAAAAACTATTTGGTTGCTAGATCAATCGAAGTCATTTCACTCGGCGGCCATCTTTGGAATGCTCACGGGTGGCTATTTTTCTATGTAAACAAGCAGCATGCAGCTTCTGTCTACTTAAATGGGGAAAGACCTAAACCTCTAAAACAGTTGTTCAAGATTACGATCAGCTAATGCGCATGCGCATTCTTGAGTTGATTGACAGGCGATGTTTGTATCTAAAAGGTGATTGGCTCTTTTACCTGTAAGGTGGGACTTCCTTTCTACATCTGATGACCTTTGGGTGTTCCAATTTCTTCCATTAATTTTAATAGAAGGGACCCGCCTCTGCTAAATAGACTCTGGATCAATGCTAAGTGGTTGCCAAGGTGTTCTGGGTGGTTGTTATGGAATTTCTAAGTGGTTGTTATGCAGCTGCCTACACTTGCTAAGGTGCTTTGAGTGGTTACTAGGCTTGGTTGTTGCTAGGATGTTCTGGGTGGTTGCTAGGGCATTGCTAGATGGTTAGACAGACAGACAGATAGATAGCAATGCTAAGCAGTTGCTAAGATGTTATGCTTGGCTCCTGGAGTGTTGCTAAGTGGTTGCAAAGGTTTTCTAAGTGGTTGCCAGGTATTTGCTTGGCAATTACAAAGGTTTTCTGCATGGTTGATAGGGTGTAGCTAGGTCATTGGTTGCTTGGGCATTCTAGGTGGTTGCTAGGACATTGCTAGGTGGTTGTTAAGGTGATCTGGGTGGTAAGGTGTTGCCACAGTACATGTTTACTAGACGGACAGACAAACCCTAACCTAAGTTTATCCAATAAAAGTATGTTGGCTTGGCTTGAATGAAACTTTTACCACGTTTTATAGATCTCATCCACTGTCTAGACTCACCTTGTGTCAATGAACATGGCGGTTGAATGCATGAGCTTTGTCTGTTTCGAGCAGTGAATGACCAGAGCTCTGCTGGGACTCATTTGGTAAATGTATTTCTGTTGTTGCAGTCAGTCATAGCAGTAAAAGGCCAAGCAGCTCAGATCGCACCATGATAGACATGTGTTCCCTGCTGCCTACAACAGCCATGTGTGAGACATAAGAGGGGGAAGCTTTTGCCTTCATGTCTCTATAAAACACAAAATGAAAACTCAAATACTGAACAGTTTAGTAATAGCACCTAATGAAGCTACTCTCATATCATTATGTAGAAATTAAATAAAAATAAATTTGAATCTTAGACATTTATAATGTACATGTGTGTGTGATGGAGAGCCTGTGAATCGGTCTCCATCACAGAATTTTACTATGTTCCATGCAGTGTTGGGTGTAATGCATTACTAAGTAATTCATTACTGTAATTAAATTACTTTTTCATTAAAAGAAAAATTAAAGTAAGGGATTACTATTAATATTTCAGTAATTTAATTACAGTTACTGTACTTATGATGCAATTGCATCATGATGTAAATGTTTTATCTGTGCTATTTATTGGTTTTGTTTAATCATGTATTTATTCAAAGGTTTTGTATTTAAGAATGGGGTGGTGAGGGTTAATTTTATTTAAATAATGGGATGTTCCAATTGGAAATGGTGGTACAATTTAGTATTTAAGCCAGCTACCACTAGAGGGAAAACAAGATGGAAGATGAGTGTTTGGAGCACATGGACAAGGTTGCTAGCACTACATGAGTGCAATATATTCCAGAGAGTAGGTACTGTTCTTAGTACCAAAAACAGGTCTGTTTTTTTTTTTTTTTTTTATGTAACCTTGTTTTTATGTTCACTTTTAAACACTTTATTTTTGCACATTTTGCACCTGGATTAAACATCTTTTTGGAATGCCATTCCTTCTCTCCGGTGTGTGTGACTGCCGTGTTCCCTAACACAGTGTGTATATACTGTATATAGAGATGTTTCTTTAACATCGTGGCACTTTCATGTTCTGGGGGATGATTTTTATTAAACAGATTTCAACTTCTTTTTGTAATATGGAGTTCATATTAAAACTGACTGCTTACCTGACTTTAAAAACGTTTTACTATGGTACTTTTGAAGTACATTATCAATATAGATTTTATTGTAGCTTTGTCCCAGACCCAGATTTTCAATGTTGAACTATACAAATGATTACATATGATAGAAATTATAATCTATTAACTACAGTGATAACTCTCTCTCTCTCTCTCTCTCTCTCTCTCTCTCTCTCTCTCTCTCTCTCTCTCTCTCTTTCTCTGTATACAAACTCAGCAAAAAAAAAAGAAACATCCCTTTTTCAGGACACTGTATTTTAAAGATAATTTTGTACAAATCCAAATAACTTTACAGATCTTTATTGTAAAGGGTTTAAACAATATTTTCCATGCTTGTTCACTGAACCATAAACAATTAATGAACATGCACCTGTGGAACGGTCGTTAAGACGGTAGGCAATTAAGGTCACAGTTATAAAAACTTAGGACACTAAAGACACCTTTCTACTGACTCTGAAAAACACCAAAAGAAAGATGCGCAGGGTCCCTGCTCATCTGCGTGAACATGCCTTAGACATGCTGCATGGAGGCATGCCTAAGACAACGCTACAGGGAGACAGGAAGGACAGCTCATCGTCCTTGCAGTGGCAGACCATGTGTAACAACACCTGCATAGGTATATGCATACTGTATATATAAACTCAATTATTTCTTAAAAGGCTTGATGTGATGGTAATGACAGCAATGTTTTGTTTAAAAAAATTAGAAATTGTGAAAATAACTATCCAATAAAGTATATACATTTATATATATTTTTTAGATTCTTTGAGAAAATTGCAAAGCAGAATTTCCCGCATTTTAACACTTTTTATAAATTTATTGTAGGGCAGAACCAGAATTTGGAAACCCAAAAGTAATAAATTCTGGGAAATGTAACCTTTTGACACTTATAAATAAGGGAAAAAAGTAATTAAAGAGACATAATAAAATGTTCTGAGCTATTATAATCTATCCTTTAAAACTAGAATGATTATCATTTTAATTTGAAATTTGCCATTAAATGTGTGTGCATGTTGAAAACATGTCTCTTCATGGTTACCTGCTCAAAAACATGGCAATGCACATTCGATTCCTGCTTTTATGGTCACAATCCACATGCGTTCCCCTCTCTGTGTGGGTGTGCTTTGAAGATGCCACAGCATGGGGCTGTTTGTACACATATCACTCTCTAATGATGGAAGCAATGACAGGCTAGATGTGTATGTGAGTGTGTGTGTGACAGGTACCTGTAGAGACATCGTACAGGTGACAGCTCAGTGTAGCCCCTGGCATCTGAACGGCTTACAGAGGGGTAAACTGTAGAGCGTATGGTTCATTTCTAGTTTTAACTGCTGCACACGCGTGTCGCCTGCCATTGAAAAGAAAAGTTCCAGCACATGTTCTGTCTCATTATTTTGCAATGTAATCCCTGACTGACAGTAAACAGTGTGAATTAACTTTATAAATTGGATTTCAGATTACAATACTGTTGTAATTTCAATACTCAAAAGCTTTTCACACTACGCTTCACTCCATGTTAACATCTTTTTTAAACTCTGGGTTAAGGCCACTTTCATGAACATGATCACACGGGAAATTGACATGCTACTTCCGAATGTTCATTTACTCTGAAACTGACCCTATACTGCCGAATTACCCACAAGCAGCATCCCTCATGAGATATTTTTGCATTAATATAAAGTGATCACCTTTCTCTGTGGTGCTACTGAAAACATGTTGCGCACACAATCTCTGAGATATAGGTTCTGGTTCTGTGGAAACCAGGAAGTTATCACAATTATTCAGAGAGACAGGTTCTGATCCAGTGGAAACTAGACATGGGTTCTGGTCATGCGAAAACTAGCAAGTAAGGGTGTTCACTCCGAGACACAGTTTCCAGTCCTGTGGATACCAGGAAATGTAAGCGTAAGCGTAGTTCTAGTAGTAAGACCTCAGGATTCATTCTGTCAGGCATCTCATCCAATCACAATACAGCCTCCGCTTGATAAGCCTGCTCAGCTGCCTCTCATTGTTCACATACTTCCATGATTTCACCCCTCCCCCACCCCATGATCACCAGTTTAGGTCCCATCCTGGGTGGGGGTTTAAGCTCCACTTCCCTGCCATCATCGCCTCCAGCAGGATCTGACGGTTCAAGCAAGCATCTGAGCACTGAGGGTTTACGCAAAATGATATAAATTCATTCGTATTAATTACAATAATCTCAAGTCTTTCTGATAGAAGTAATTGCATTTACTCCAAGACATGGGTTCTGATTCCTTGGAAACCAAGAAGTAATTGCTTTTGCTTCAAAACATGGGTTCTGGTCCCATGAAAAACAGGAGGTAATTGCTTCCACTTCAAGCCACGGGTTCTGGTCCCGTGAAAACCAGAAAGAAATCATGTTCACTCTGAGACATGAGCTGTGTCTCGTTTCGAAGGCTGCATGCTAGGAAGAATGCATCCTTTGAAGGTAGCGGTATACAGAGCATCCTCATTAAAACAAGCTTCGTTAAAATGAGATGCCCTTCGTAGAACAAATGGAAACAGCTTGTTATGACTGCACGCCTCACTCTTAACCTGAGAGTGAGAAGGGAATCTCTGAGGTAAACTTTAGAGTTATAATGATGAAGAGAGAAAAGAGAATGGATTTTGCGGCTGTACTTTTACATTTAATTTATAATACTTTTATAATACTTTACATTATATACAGTATTATTATGCAATTGCTTCCATGGAAACCAGGAAGTAATTGCATTTATGTAACGGGAGCCAGCTGGTATGTGAGAGCTGTGCAGTATGTGTAAACCTCACTCTCCTGGCCTCAAGAGGTACACTAGCGACTGACGCTAGGGGTTGTACTGTAGCTTTTAGCCTCCTCGTCAGCATGCCTGCGTCCCATGCAAGCTGACGGTAGTTTGAATCTTGCTTGGAGTGGGTCAAGCAGGACCAGTAACAGTGGTGCCATGACCCGAATAGGAGTGAGGTTTAGTGGGTGAGTGTAAGTGGAGCCAGCTGGTATGTGATAGCTGTGTGGTGTTTTTAAACCTCACTCCCCTGGCCTCAAGAGGCACACTAGTGACTAGGGATGTTAATGATTGATCGAAATTCTATTAATTGTTGTTAATAATTTGATCGATTAAGCTTATTGATCGTCAATTAATTAATTTCGGGATAAATGTGTTCTGAAATCAAGCCAGCAGACCTTTATAAGGCTGTTTATACAGTCACCCGCAGCTAGAGGGCGCTTGCGGGCTGCATGTCATTATCTGTTTCACAGAAGAAGACGCACAGATGCAAAATGAAGCAGGCTCAATGTAAACAGTGTTGGAGCGTTTCTCTTTAAAAAAAACATTAATATTTTCTGCACACATCGTGATAGTGTGTTAAAGTACATGACAACAAGCACTGTTGATATCCTCGTTTCATCCCAACCTACAATTACGTCAGCAATCGCTGGGAAAGCACAAAGGTACATTCAGCTGATATCTCACTATCGTCACCGTAGAAACTGTATGTTAAGTACTATGTTTATGCAGCGTGTTATGATTTTAATTAATTTCAAATAAAAAAATACGTCCAAAGGATCGAAATATCGCACGATCCACATTAGGTTTTAATCAACTCAAATATGCATAAGTGATATATCTTGTATGCAAGTATTTTTTACAGTAGCCTAATTCATTAACAGTAATTAAACATTTCACAGATTCATACTAAACACAGCCTAAATGTATTAAAATACACTGAACTTAGAATATTTTAAGAGGAAAATGCCAATACTTGCATTCCTTAAGTGTATTAATGTAAATTATATTTAAACAATAGGCTACATGCACATATTATTTGGTGTTCTCCATGTGCATCTTGCGATATTAATGTTAACGATTAATCGATTAATTGATCGTTAATTTCCATGACGATCCATTATGAAAATGTCTGAAAATTAACATCCCTACTAGCGACTGATGCTAGGGGCTGTAGCCTTTAGCCTCCTCATTAGCGTGCCCGCCTCCCATGCCGGCTGTCACTGGTTCGAATCCCACTCAGAGCGGGTCGAGGAGGACCAGTTACATAAACAACAAATTTCCATAGATGGACAAGCAGTTATTAAAACAGATTTCATGCTTTACTTGTAATATACTTGTAGTGTAATATATGTGTAAAGTACTTTGAATAACTTTGTGAACCATTTCAATGGACTAAAATGCAGAATCTCAGCCTGATGCTCTTGATTTTGGTGACATCAGCAGGAGTGAGTTAAAATATTACTGAATAATACCACAATGAAACTTCACTACTATGATGCATAATGCACTTGTACATAGTGAGTGGTAATATACCATATTGTGTAATGTATATGGAACACCAATTGAGTCATAACAGAAGTTCAAAGCCATCATGATTCATAATGATAATAGTGAAACTGTGTGATATATTCTTTGTCCTTTATTCTCCATTCTCTTAAGATCATAGACATTAATTAAAAATCAAGCAAACATCATGCACTAAGATGATGCCTATGTAACAGATAAAGGACGGGCAAGGAGGAGGCGGGAACCAGCTGCACAGTCAACATAAAGGTTTAATGATATAAATGAACTTAAAACAACATAAAATAAACGAACAGACACACATGCAGCACGGCCGCGTGCGTCTCTCTCTCGAACTGGCACCTCAGGCTCGTCTTTATCCCCCTACTGGCTGATTAGCCCAATTCAGGGCTGGCCTTGTGTTCTCACGGCCCCGCCCTCCTCCTCGTCACACTCCTCCATCGCCCGACTCACTCCCTTCCCCTGGAGGGGGGGGAGTTGCCCTTCCGGCCGTGCCTGCTGGCAGGTCTTCCCCGCCTTTTGGAGCCCTGGGAGAGACGAGGGGAGGGAAAGGGGAGAGGGAAAGAGTGAGGCGGAGTTACAGAGAGAGAAAGATAGAGGAGAGCTGTCACCCGGACCTCAACTGCTGCTCCGCCTTCTGGCAGACGCAAGCTCGCTCCTCCCTCGGAGGATGGCAGCGAGTCCTCTGGCCCCTAGCGGAAGGAACCATTCCTCCCCTTTTTCGGTGGACGGCAGCGGTTCCTCTGGCACTCGCCGGCCGGCAGCGACCCCTCCATCCCCAGTCAGCCGGCCGTGGCTGCTACCCTGGCAGATGGCAGCGGTGAGGACTCTGCGACAGTGCATCCCTCCTCCTTCCCGGGTTTCAGCACCAATGTAACAGCTAAAGGACGGGCAAGGAGGAGGCGGGAACCAGCTGCACAGTCAAGATAAAGGTTTAATGATATAAATGAACTTAAAACAACATAAAACATAAACTAACAAACACACATGCAGCATGACTGCATGCATCTCTCTCTCTCTCTCTCTCTCTCTCAAACTGGCGCCTCCGGTTCGTCTTTATCCCCTTCCCAGCTGATTAACCTGATTCAGGGCTGGCCTTGTGTCCTCACGGCCCGGCATCACCCTCCTCCTCGTCACAGCCTACATTATCAAATATGTGGTTTACATGTTGCTTTATGAGATTGGGTCACATTCGGGTCAACAGCCTTCATGTAACCATTCACAGTTGCAGATCTGTCACCATTTTTGAATGTGAGTGTGTGTCTGTGTGTGGACAAATGTTAGAGAGTATAGCCCCAGCTACGATACTTTTTTCCAGCTTTCCAGAAATGAGCTTTTCCAACCGGACACAGCGTTTAACCTTTCAAACATTAAAAGTAGCCATTAGTTTAAAGACATGCCTCTGATTGGAATAACAATACAGCCAAAACGGACACAGTGGGGTAAAAGTAATGCATTTAATTTAACCTTGGAGCTTTGCCACAAACTGCAAGCATGCATAACAAATGAACAGAGTCGAACTAGTGAACTAAACAAAACACCTTATAAAAAGTGAATGAGATAAAGATACTTGAACAATCAAGTATATTTCAGATACGTTGAGGGGTACAGGGATGCTTATCCATTTAAATTAGCAAATAAAGGTCTGTTAAGCAAGTGTTCTGTGATGTATGCAATACTTGAATATCAAAGTCCGGGATTTCATGTAGATTTGTAGATCTAGTGAGATATCAGTTTGTTGGGTTCAGTTTCTGAAGTAATAGAGAATAAAATATATTTTTAGTGTTGTAGACAACATATATACTTCACTTGTGATGGAAAGAGGTTGTGAATTGTTAAGACTAAGTAAGTGCTGTTCTCTACTGGTGACCATGAAAACCTGTTGTTTAGAGAGCTCAGATCAAGGGTTGGAGAACTACAGTACATAAATTCTGCTCTGTCATTGTTACCTTTTATTTATCTTGCATAGTTACTGTATATTTCTGGTATTAAAATGTATGTTTAATGTCTTACTTTAACTAAGGAGATTTTATGCCCCAGTCACATTAGGCTTTGAGCATGTGAAACTATTTTGGACATCGCAAAAGACCAGGATATGATATCAGGCATGAGGGCTTCTGGATTTAATAAATAATAAGTCACAAATAACAAGTGAAATTATATTCAAAATGTTAAATACAGTCTACTCATTTTCCAGCGACAATAAAAACACACAACTTTGAAATATGTATCCTTTAAATTGAGACAAGAGGTCATTGTGTGACGATGATGTTTCTTTCTTTTATTGGTCACATGTCATCTCGTCATCCAGATTCGGAGTTAAGATTTCTCCAAACTTGAACTTTTCTCCGAGGCGTAGTGCAAAATTTCTTCGTGTGAGCTTGCGTTTCTGGTCTCCCATGGTCGGATGCATTTGAATGGGAGTAAATGAATGGAGTGCGAAGTGTATTGTAACCGGCCCTTTACGCTTTTAATACAAGCTCAATACAGACATATGTTCATTTGTCAGTTAAACTCTGGAACACTTTCTTTCTCATTGGTAGATTTACTTTCTGTGCACATACTATAACATAGAACCCATTCCTCAAGAAACACTGCAATTTTATTTTTATCATTTCACTTGAGAAGGTCAGCTTATGCTGAATTGTCAAGAAATCAAAATTTCCCCTTTTTCGCCCAATGTACCAGGGCAATAACCGCCATAGACATTGGTGGGATTTTTTTTTTTTTTGTACAAAACTAATATTTAAATAGTTTTATTTGAAAAGTTATTTTACATTACACACTAAACAGTGTTAGGTCTATCAAATAATGTGACTAGGTTCAATATCCTTTTAATTATAACAGTATATGATGATGAGGATACGCATGGCTTTTAATATTATTATTTGTTGTACTTTTTATATATCCCTATTTAGCTTTTATATTCTTATTTACCTATGTATATTTCTTAGTATCTTTTATATTTCTAGACCTTTACACATATACTTAATTTGAACCTTATATACTTCTCATTCTACTTGTTTTTTGTATACTTTCTATTCTTATCCTTAAATTTTGTTGTACAATGACAATAAAGAACATGAGTTGACTTCACAATTGACATCGTTTTCTGAGAAAGACTTCCATTCGGTCCATAGCAAGTGATCAGCATGCATGCGGTAGCCTTGTGTGTGTGTGTGTGTGTGTGTTGCGTTAATACAGAAACACACTCTGGAAAAATGCATATTCCAAAGCTCAAATAGCTGAACCTTCACATAGTATCTCACAGTAATGGGCCTTAAAAATTCCACTTGATTGAGATTATATTTAAGACATAGTTCAGCCAACAATTCTGTCCATTCACTCATGATTTGTTCAAAAACTTCTTTCTTTAGCAAAATGTTCATACTGCTCTTTCCCATGAATTGAACATGGATGGGGTTCAGGGCAGTAAAGCTCAAAAAAGAAAAAAACACCCTAAAAGTATTCCATATGACTTCTGCACTATATTCGGAGTCTCCTGAAGCCATCTGTGTGAGAAGCAGACCAAAATGTAAATATTCACTGAACATCTTCAATCCTTTTAGAGCTTTACAGCCCCAGTCTCCATCCACTTACACTGTATGGAAAAGAACAGCGTGAACATTCATCAAATCATCTCCATTTGTGTTCTATAAAAGAAAGTAAGTCATACAGGTTTGGATTGACATGAGGGTGAGTAAATGATGACAGAATTTGAATGATTCCTTTAAATTAAAAAGAAAAAAATGTTGCTTTGTTTTGACCTAACCATTGTTGAGTTGTTATTCTTTACTGACAGTATACACACTTTAATTGAAAAAAAAAAAAGAAGCAATTATTAAGAAATCATGTCTGTCTTTGGCTGAATTTAACTGATAAATTGGAATATACAGTCATGTGGGCAGCCACGAGTTATGTGACATGACTTATGGGCTTAGAAGATGCCACATTGAAATATGGAAATAAGTGTCAGACCTGAGAAGCACAAAGCACATTATTTCATCACATCCCATGTATCAACACCCTTAACCTTAAAGTGACCTTACAAATAATTTACTCTTGTTTACACTGCCGACTGAACAGAGGAGACATTTGTTTACCCGTATCCTTCCAGAGTGTTTGTACGAATGCAGCAATGTGGCTTTGTGAGTCACTTTTTCTTCCATGCACTATTTTTAGGAGACACAAAAATGCCTCCCAGCAAATATCGCATGAATATGGATGGCGCGCTGTGCTGTTGAATGTGGTTTTGAGCAAAAAAGATGCAACAAAAACACAAACATGCTTGCAGGTAATACGTATGCGCCCTTCATAAATCCTTAACAAGAAGTCTTCCATTACAGCAATTAGGAGACACATCCTGCGTGCAGTGTTTGTTCAAACAGCGGAGTGACAGCGGTGCACTCAAAACCTTGCACAAAAGGATTACTTTTTTTTTGTTTTTTTTTTTTTTGCAGGATTTAGCTTCCTAACAAATCCATAGTACTAATTCTAGCAAATTTATACAGCTCATTACAAATCAAACAGGCAAATTCCTCATAAAATGTATTAAATTGTGTCTCTATGTATTTTTCTTTTCTCTATCAAAGATTTTGAACATCAGTGAACTAGTTTAAAAAAAAACTACAGCTGTCATGCTTAGGTTATTCAGACAGAGTATGTGTAAAAACTCATTATTCATCTATAATTGATGTGCGCTGCTTTTAATTGAACACCTTGATGCACAACTTTGATTTATTATATTTCTGCGTCAATTAAAAATGGCTTCGTTGTCATGCATAAATCAAAAGAAGCAGGCTTTGAGTTCTGTAACAACTTTTCTCTGTCCTCTATGTACTTTGCAAGTCAGTGTAATTGAAGGGATGTCTAGATATGTAGCTTTAAATTTGGGCCAATTTGGGGCTCGGTGAGCATGCATCTTCAAAGACAAGTTTATTTTTACGATAGTCAATTTTTCAAGTCTTCTTCGGCGCCAACATATATCCTTGAAAAGGAGGCCAGAAGAGAAATGATTTACTAATCAGGTCTCAGAGGACCAGTGGTCAAACCGGACTCTTCATCTCAACATGTCAAAACAGTGCTGAGCTGGAGAGGGTGCTGTTACGCTCTACATTAACGCTCCTTTCATTGAAGCTATTCTGAGGCATGAGGAATTTTCTCCAGACATAGTATTGGATTTCCCTATTGATTGCTCAATAAACAAGACAAAACTATACTTAAGTCTGATTTTTTTCTTGCACCTTATTTGTCATGTAAAAATATAAATAAACCAAAATTATTATTATTATTATTTTAGTAAGTAGTGACTGTGCCACCTAGAGAAAAATATTTTATAGAATAATTGTTACTTTTTGTGGGTAGCCTAACAATTTCCATTAAGTTTGTGTGCATAATGTATTATAAAGATTAATGAATTAAACGTGTATTCATAGTGTCCTATTCTACATGTTGTAATCTGTTAAATATTTTCATAAATAATTGTAAGGAGAGTTGATACACTATAATACTTAAAGTTACACTTTAAAAGAGTTTAATGAATTGTAATACATTATTATATGTGAATTATCTGGTGTTGAGCATGATATTTAATGGATTTAAAGCATTTTTTATTTATGTGTAACCATGTATATAACCATGAATAAATATAAAGTCATTAAGAGTGCATTATAATGCCTTTAAAAATATTTAAAGCCCCAGTAACTTGGAGTGTCAATAGATTACAATACTTATGATTAATTTCAGGATTCCAGACATTTTATGAACTGTCAGTTTAAATGTTGTTGGCCTACATCATGATTTTAGCTAATTTCAGCTTTTAAATGAAGTAATTATGTGTCCGTGTGGACCCCATGTCGCCCATACCTAAATCCGCCACTGACTCAGGCCCCCATGAAGTCCCGTTATTGTTTAGTTGAGTGAAAAACTGCTTCAAACGAAATGTTCAAGTGATTCAAACTGAATCGCAAGACCGATTCAGACATTTTGCTAACCTGTTTGACCAATTCATTGAAAAGAACCAGCTAAAAGAGTGATTCATTTGTGAATTGGGCATTGTTAATTATGATTCAAACCCTATATGGTGCGCATTTTGGTTGAATATTTTTCCCCATTTTTATATATATATATATATATATATATATATATATATACACACACTACCGGTCAAAAGTTTTTAAACACTTAATTGAAATGTTTCAGTAGCGCTGGCTCAGCGGTTAAGGCTCTGGGTTACTGATCAGAAGATTGGGGGTTCAAGCCCCAGTACTGCCAAGATGCCACTGTTGGGCCCTTGAGCAAGACCCTTGACCCTATCTGCTCCAGGGGTGCCATATCATGGCTGACCCTGCACTCTGACCCCAGCTTAGCTGGGATATATGAAAAAAAGAGTTTCACTGTATATGTGCAAAATGTGTGATAAATAAACGTAATTAAAATTTAATTAATTAAAAATGCTAAAATATAACACATTTTGGATTTGTTTAGTCGCAACATAATTCCCATAGTTCCATTTATGTTATTCCATAGTTTTGATGACTTTACTATTATTCTAAAATGTGAGAAAAAACAAAAATTATAATAAAGAATGAGTGTTTCTCATATTTTTTCTTAAAAATATTCAATTTCTCCTTGAATTTAATTTATATTTCTTTAATTGATTGATGCATTTATTCATCAAAATTGATTGAATCACTATCGTATGTTCTTCAATATTATTTTCGCTGTCATTTAAAGGAGTTCACCCAAAAATGAAAATTCTCTCATAATTCCCTCATGCCATCCCAGATGTGTATGTCTTTCATTCTTGTGCTGAACACAAATGAAGGTTTTTATTTCTAAAAACCTTGTCTCAGCTCTGTTGGTCCTCACAATGCAAGTGAATGGGTACCAACATTTTGAAGCTCCAAAAAGCACATAAAGGCAGCATAGAAATAGTCCATATGACTCCAGCGGTTAAATCTATATCTTCAGAATTCATATGGTAGGTGTGGGTGAGAAACAATCAATATTTACTGTAAGTCCTTTTATACTATCAGTCTACACTTTCACTTTCTTATTCTTTTGTTTTTGGCGATTCGTACTCTTCGTGCATATCGCCACCTACTGGGAAGGGAGGAGAATATATAGTAAAAAGGACTTCAGCAAGTGTCTCTGTCTTGGAGACAAAATAAAATGTCATGTGGCTTAAAAACAGCATATTATTGGTTACTTTAAAGACTGCCCTTTCGTTTCCAGCAATGTATTATGTTGTCTTTTTCTGAAAGGTGAGAAAGTGAAAGAAAATTAATTGTTGCCATATGGCTACACTGTACCATAAAGAGCTAAATAGCTGACAGAATTACACAGTTAATTTCTGAAATTGTCCAGATGAATATTGCTTAGGTTGGCATGCAGAAATCTCCCTTATCAGACACGAAAATATGAGTACAATTTTACTGGGGCACAAAAATGTATTGGTGCTCAAGCCCTATATTTTCACATCATGTAACCTGTTATTGCATCAAAGAGAACGAGTTAAATCTAAATGACACCCAGTAGTGGAAAAAATACACAATTTCCATACTTAAGTAAAAGTACATACACCACACCAATTTATTACTTAAAGGTGCGATATGTAATATATTTACTATACTAAAGCATAAAATTATCATAATATGATCAGAGATTTAGGAAACATGCTATGTTGAAATACTGGCTTCTCCGAAAACAATGCTACAGCCAGTATATTCTACTTTGAAATGTCCGTTCCGGGCCGGAATTTCTGTTTGTGTTTTGGCCTGTATGATCCTGCCCACTGCCTATTTCCCAATAGTATATCGACACCCCGGGTTGCCAGATTTGAAACAAGTTAGCGGGCAAACACATCGTGCTGCAGCCATGGAAGCCAGCAATACATCTAGCTAACATTTACAGAGTTATAAAAAATCCACTTGAGCTGGTTTATAATTTGCAAACAATAAAAACATTGCAAACATATACATTAGCTGATCAGCTTACAGTGTAAGGCTCGTTGCTTGCCATTGTCAGTTTGCTCATTCCTGTTGCGTGTCCTCAACCTGGCAACCCACGTGAGCTTTGAGTCTGGGGAGGAGGGGGCGGGGGAGACAACTCTCTCCAATATTTTGATGTCAATGTTACATATTGCTCCTTTAAATAAAAATAAAATCATCTATTAAAATACTACTCATGTAAAAGTAAAAAGTACCTGGTTTTAAAATACTTAAGTATCAAAAAGTAAAAGTAAATACTGCAAATTCAAATCATTCATCTTATAAAATGCGAGCCATTTATGTTTTTTAAGTGCACACAACACTTTCCTCATAAGGTTTAGATTTTATGAAGGTTAAGTTTGTAATAGATTTCAATTGCCCACTCTCGATAAACATCTTATTATTTATGTCCATTCTTCCAAGACAATTTCAATGTAGTAATCCAAAAATCACTTTAATTTCCATAGAGTCACACAACACACAGTAAAAATGCGATGACCACTCAAAGCGCATCTCCCGTTAAAGACACAGCAGCTCTGCTTACCACTCGCACACACATAATATGTGAAACACGCGATACTCTTTGGATACTTTGTTATTTTTTAATGTTATTTCTATTAAGGGAACTGAAAATTAGCTCAGTCCTCTAAATAGCAGGCTAGCAGCTACAAGTTTGTTTATGCATGGCGGCTTAAAACTCTTTGCGTTTCTCATTGCTTTGCCTTTGTGCATCATAATGGATAATAGGAACTATAGTTCCTCATGTGCAAAAGCACAGCAAAAATTACTAGTTCAGAGTAAAAGTACCTGTTTATAAGCTGCTCTCTACTCTTTTTTTTTTGCAAATGATGAAAAACTTTTTCAATCAGGGTAACGAGAGGGTCTGCATTAGAGTAAAAAGTATTTATTTGTCTAAAAAATGTAGCTAAGTAAAAGAAAAAGTTGCAAGAAAAATTAAATACTCAAGAAAAAAATTGAAAACAGCTACTTAAGTACAGTAACAAAGTATTTGTACTAAGTTATTTCCACCACTGGTGACACCCAGCATGTCAGCGCAGCAAGTCTTCTCACTGACAGAGGACTCAGTAGTCAAGACAAGTAGTCAACTCACATCTCTCTACAAACATTAAAGGCCTTAGTGGAGAGCCACCTCAGCGTTTCAGCGGCTACTTATCTCACGTCACTCTCCACATATGGCCACATTATCTCTCTCCTCCACAGTATCGGCAGCTGCTATCCTTTCTTGTCTTCCCCTCCTCTGCATTCATCCTCTAACTGAAATGATGCAAAGTACGGGGAGATCGCTGATGTAAAGTGATGTGCTCTACCACCCCCCGCCTCCCACCTCTCCAGACGCAGAACAGCACGGTCCTCCTCAGTGGTTCACGGTAACTCATGTGGATAATTTGCTGGGATGGAGCGGAGTGCTGCCACAAGGAGTTGGCTCAAGGGGTGTGGGAAAAATAGCGACGGCATCTTCCAATGCTCATACACAGCCCCTGATGATGAACATTAATATGAATGTGTTCGTAAGCATGCAAAAGTTTTCCATTCTTTCTCGCTCTCTCCTTCGTCCACATGTTCTTTTATAATTTCTTACAGTCTGTTACTCCTCAGTGTCTTACTTGAAAATTGGTGAAATAATCCTACATACAAGGCCCATTTATATCAGAGCCAATGTGCTAAATTATTTTTTTTCTGTAGGAATATTTATAAGCTGGAAAAGGGTTAGACTTTTACCCTCTGTAGCAGAGATGGATGCTGTACTACTCAGAGCTAATGTAATCAGTAGTTTTGACTTCTCATGCCTTATTTTATACTAAAGGCCAAGTGATTGTTGGGTCATTGGCAAATTTGAGGTTTAATCTTTTAAAACAACATGTCACTGTGTCAAGCTCATAGAAGTGTAATCTTTGTGTCCAGTTTGTTTCCTACACTTTTGAAAAACATTTGTAGATTTTTTATTTATTTATTTATTTATTTATTTTTACATAAAACAAAAACAAACAAAACGTCAGTGACTTTAAAAATGTCATGTGGTGTAACCATCAAGTAAAATTAATTATAACACTTTCCATGCACCTTGAATACATACAGGAGGGTGAACACTAATTAATAATTATTTTCAAAAAAGTTTCAAACATATTTTTCCAAGATAAATATTTTTATTTTACAAATATTATCAAAAGGTGATATCAAATAACACATTTTCATAAAAATGTCAAAATATCAGATTTTTTTAAAACCACACACAGTCTTGGTTGAGGTTCTAAAGGGGTCATCTCTGGTTTTATTTATTAATTTGATTATTTAATTTATTTATAAATATTATTCTACAAAAAAAGAATAATATTACAAAGTATAAATAATTACAAATAGTGACTACAAATATTTATAATATTTAAAAACAAAATCGATTATAATTTTTAAAGACATAATAATGAAGATTATTCTGCACTACTCATGCCAACATTTATTTTTTTCCATGAATTTCAGGTTTTATTTTGACTTTTTTTTTTGTTTTGTTTTTTACTATCTCCTGACAGTTAGACCACATGACATATTTCTTTAAGCCCTAAAAATGTGAGTGGTGTTTGCTTGTGCAAAACTCACCACCATGGTGCTACACTGTCAGAAAATTTTTTTGCAAAGGGGCAATGCCCTCAAAGGTACACGAACTGTACCCTTTACATGTCAGCTGATATGTATTTGTCCCTAAATGATACATGTTAGCACCTCAAGTGTCTTATCTGTCCATAAAGGATATATGTTAGCTCCTTAAGTGTCTTATCTGTCCCTAAAGGATACATGTTAGCACCTCAAGTGTCTTATCTGTCCCTAAAGGTTACATGTTAGCACCTTAAGTGTCTTATCTGTCTTATCTGTCCCTAAAGGATATTTAGCACAATAAGTGTCTTATCTGTCCCTAAAGGATACATGTTAGCACCTTAAGTGTCTTATCTGTCCCTAAAGGATATTAGCACCTTAAGTGTCTTATCTGTCCCTAAAGGATATTAGCACCTTAAGTGTCCTATCTGTCCCTAAAGGATACATATGAGCACCTTATGTGTTTTATTGGTCCCGAAAGGATACATACTGTATTAGTAAGGTGTAAAGAGGGTAAAATGGGTGTATATTTTAGGGTACTGTCCCAGTGACAAGCTGTTGTAGCCCTTAAGATAAAATGTTTGTATATTTTTTTTTGTCAGTGTATGGTGTTATGAGTGGTTGCCAGGGCGTTGCTTGGATGGTCTGGGTGGTTGTTTAGTGGCCCAAGTCAAAAGAGCCCACCCCCATGTTTCTATACCTAGATACAGAATGGCTCGGGTCTCTCCTTCAATATACTGTAAGTCTTTTTTTTTTATATATATATAATTTTATCATCTGTTTTACCATCCACCAGACAAAATCTGATCACTAGAAAAATAATAGCACACTTCTCCCCCAAAAGCCTCACAATGTAAGGTATCATTCATGTCTGTTACACAAAATGTGGGACAAGGGACATACCAAATTTGAATACTTATGGTAAGAGGTTTGTTTAATCTCTAATGCTAAATATGAATATTGCAACAGCCTTATAACAAGCACCACTAATTACACATTGTAACAGCATTCTGTAGGAAGCAGGTATATACTGTGTGCATATCTGTATGCTGTGGGCAAGTACATGCGCAGGTAATGTTCTTGTTTCTCTACAGCTGTCACTGCACACTTTCCTGTCGTCTTTATTCGGGGCTCAGTCATCATTCTCACTTGTGTTTTTTTTTTCTTCTTCTGTGAATCCTCCAATGTCTACAGAGAGATGGTCTGTTCGACAAGATACACAGGCAGTCACACACAGACGCTTTGCTCTCCATCTCCAGCATCCATGTGATACCTAACAAGTCCCTAGGCCTCCCTCTCTAAGATCCACAGATCCCAGAGGAGCAGCATGTGCAAAAACCTCCTCGCTCGCATTTTTAAGATATCAGAGATGCCCTGGCACTCTCTTTCCCACGGAATGTCTGTCGAATCTCCAGCTCTTGTTTTGCGTAAGAGATTGGCTGGCTTTTTGCAGCTTCCGTGAGTAAGGACTGAGAGGGTGTTTATTGGATTGCCTGAAAACATAATAATCATAACAAGGTACTGGATTGATATTAACACTTTTGAGAATAAAATAATCACTTCATATGAAAACATTTGCAAGGTTAGAAGCATCAAATCTTCAAAAAATACAATATTTAGAGTTTTGTTTTTTGGCACTTTGTTAAAACTTAACTAGATATCCACAAGCAGTATCCAGTATTTCACTTTGATTTTTGAGTTATGTCCACACCATTGTCAGAAATTAACTTTTCCATTACAGGTGAAATTTTCCACCTGGAGTTTATTTTCAGGGGCATTTTCTACCTTTATGAGGGCATATTTTGTCTAGCCCAGTGGTTTTTAAAGTGTGAGGTGGGCCTCCCCTGTGGGGTGCCAGAGATATTCAGGGGTGGTGCAGCGTGAGAAAAAATAAACCATAAAAAATAACTATAAACCTCTGGTTTCAGCTATGCATGGGGCAAAATGGATAGATTTTTAGTACCTACAGTGAGAGAGGAGACAGAGTCAGGGGTGAGCAGAAAACGAAGGAAGGATGACCATGATTATTTAAAGTTTGGATTTTCATGGATTGGTCCTGATGATGCTCCACTGTCACAGTGTGTTATTTGCAAAGAGGTGCTTGCTAATGACAGTATGAAACCATGTAAACTCCGGTGTCATATTGAGACCAAGCACCCAAGTTCGGTGACCGAGCCACAGCAGTTTTTTGATAGGAAGCTAAAGGAATTGCGGTCACAGAAGAAAGTAATTGAGACATTTAGTGCTGTACATATCAAGGCAACCGAAGCATCATATCGCGTGGCATTACGCATAGCTAATGAAGGTAAACCCCACAACATTGGTGAAATGTTACTCCTCCCTGCTGCTCCATGACATGTGTCAAGTCTCTGGATTCAGGAAAAAGTTGGGCCTGTGGTGTGCTTGTGTTGAACGGGACTCAGTGGAAATGTTCCCAACCTTGGAAGATGTTGTAGGGAGGGCAGGGCTGCAACTGGACTCTGTACAGCAGGTGGTCATTGCGCATTTGAAGGGGTGGCATGGGCAGTTTGGAGAGTATTTTGGAGAGGAGACCTTGGCAAATCAGTGGGTGAGAAATCCATTCTCTTTCCCAGTGGCACCCCGTGATGGGCTGGCCATGCAAGAGGAAGAGGCCCTAGTCGAGCTGAACTCTAATATGGACTTGAAAAAAAGATGAGTGAAGTGTAACTTGCACACTTTTGGCTGTCTGTGGAGACTGAGTTCCCCCACCTCTCCAAAAAGGCTATAAAAGTGCTCATCCCCTTCACCTCCACTTACCTGTGTGAGTGTGGGTTTTCCGCATTGACCATGGTTAAAAGCAAGTACCGGTCAAGGCTGCAAGTAGAGGAGGATCTACGTTTATTCCTTTCTACAGTGCATCCCCACACCAACCGCCTATGCGCATCAAAAACGCAGACTCATTGTTTCCACTAAAGTAGGGGTGAGCAAAATAAGGAGGCAAAACTGGCAATCAGTTTATTGTCGACAGCATATATGGAAAGGATTTACGCACAATGTTGAGACAGTGATATGAAAAGCAGCGCAGTGCATGGTGCGCATTGATGATTTCGTTTGGTGTCTGATTGACTTTAATGTGTTCAAAAATTACTTCACTCGAGAAAAATGGAACAAATGGGCCTAACAATGTATAATTTTATTGAATTGAGGTTATTTTAGTAGGGCTATTGTTGAGTCTGTTTTCAATTTAGTTATTGGACTGTGGAGGATTAATTGTTAAATAATTTTAAGTAAGAGTAGCCCACAATTTCAACATGAATATGGGAGAACGGTGTAATAAAGGTGTTTAAAAAAAAAATAAAAAAATGTTTTATAGTCCTTCAGAGTGGAATTGTGTTAAAAAAGTGTGTTCAAAGGATGTTTAAAAAATAAAGACAAAGATGTTTAAAATGTTTAAAAATGATGTTTAAAAAATAAAGATAAAGATGATTAAAATGTTTAAAAAAGATGTTTAAGAAAATAAAGGTAAAGATGTTTAAAATGTTTAAAACAGGTGTTTAAAAAATAAAGATAATTAAAATGTTTAAAAAAGATGTTTACAAAAATAAAGATAAAGATGTTTAATATGTTTAAAAAAGATGTTTAAAAAATAAAGATGTTTATTTTTGAAACCCATTTTTATGCCTGAGTGGAACATACAGTATAGCAACAACAACAATAATAGTAATAATAGCAATAATAATTAGTGTGTGTGTGTGTGTGTGTGTGTGTGTGTGGGACTAGCCAAATAAAGATACTGTTTAAGATCCTTTTAATGCCAAATATATTAATTAAATTAAATTAGTTATGCAAATTGAGAATTTATTTTCATTTGTTACCTATAAATATAAATCAACTCGCTTTATGTGAAATGAACACTAACAGAGGCGCTACAACAACTGTGCATTTTACTCACTATTCACTTTTGTGAGATGAGAGTGTCATAGAAGCAACACGAGATGGCGTGGTTGCTTCAGAAAATGTGCTTTTTATTTCTCATTATACTTTTGGACACTATCGGTTTGGTTTCGGTGTTGGTTTAGGGTAAGGATGTCTGTTTTGTTCACCTCTCATTTGATTATAGATCACTATTGGTTAGGTTTTGGTTAAAGTTTTAGGTTAGGGAGGTACGTTTTACATTAAAAACCTCGTCTGATTACAATTTCACTCCCTTTTGGTGCCCCCCGCAGGAAATTTCACTGGGAAACTGCAGCCAAATGTGTAATAATGAACATTATTTCATTTTGCAAAAATGCATGTGACCACATGGGGTTTGTATTGTCATAACACTCATCCATCTGAATGCGTTCAAACATCAGTGAAGCACCACCTACTCAACTGTTAATCAACCACCATGCTAAAACAAGAGTTTTAAACTGTACCGGTTACCAGAGGCGTCATGCATCTATATATTTAGTTGTTTTTTTTTGAGGGGGCACCAGTGTCAGCCACTGCTTCCCGCATTTTAGACTATAAAATTATTGTCTGTCCCACAGAGATCAGACTTATTCGGCAAATGTTAAATGCACAGAGCTTTAATCTATTAATTGGCTTTAATTAACATGCCACTGCGCTTTCCTTCGGGTGCTGTTTGACCTTCCCTGTAAGCACGAGCTCCTGATCATTAATGGGATGCCGCCTGTGGCAATTTTGTGACACAATTGGACTGACCAAATTTAGATATGTGAGTAACGTTATTGTATGTTTTTTTTTTTTTTTTACAAACAATAATCATTCAACTTAACAATCGAAGAAACACATACATTTGGAAAAATAAACATTTTGAGTGGGCACACACCCTAATGACACCTCTGCGGTTACATGCAGCTTTAAAAAGAAATAGTCGTCTTATCTGAAAATTTTAGGAAGTGCATACATATACATGCACAAGAACTTCACGTAACCTACTCAGAGTGCCTGATATCAACATGCAGTGACAAAGATGAAAAGCATACATACATGAAACTCAGTTAATACAGGTACTCTGCTAAAATAACTGAGAATTCTGTTCTAAACGTAATGTTTACGCTTAGATTAAATGCAAGTATAACTGGCAGACAGTCCACCATTTTTCAAATTTATTTCCTTTTTTAAATTTTTTTTATTTTATTATCATGCAGTAATAAAGTGACAGGGCTTAAGCTGCAAAGTGGACCAGACATTATGGTGTTCAGTCAATAATCTGGCTAATCAAAGCTACACTGACCCAAACTAACTAATAACTCTTTGGAAAGTAAAAGCAAAGAACCACTCTTCCAAAAATAGTCCTCCCTGGGCCATTGTAACAAAGGACAAAGCGACATTGTGAACATTGCTAATATCTGTGTATAACCTCGCAGTTACGCATGCCCCCGACCAAGTTCCGAGCAGACTTCGCTGTCATCCTCCAAGGAGCAGCCATTTTGGAATGCTCTCCCCGGCACAGATGTTGCATATTAAAAAGTGGGGCTCTTTGAGGAAGAGGGAAAGAGGTGGGGGATCTCTCGGTGGGGCTCACCTGCGCCGTCATCCGCAAAGCCAATCCATAAGAGGAAGCTGCCTAACCAACCAAAAACAAAGTGACAACAATGATGAAGTCATCCCATTTTCAGTCTGACCCTGAGCAGGTGAAGATGTGGACAAATGTCTTCACTCATGAGAGTGTCTTGTTTACTGCTTTTCTTCTTTATCAAGTTACTCCTTCACTGAAAGCCCTTATAAGTTGACTCTACTCAATTGACCCTTCACTAAGCCCCACCGTAAAAGTGCTTCTGACCAATCCTGTCTTAGCAACGGTTGCCATGCCGAGATTACTCTGACATGCGTTAGCTATTTTCCAATGACAGCCTATGGAAGTAATGTGTGTTTGAATACTTTTAAGTGGGATTTTATCAAAATAATTTAAAACACATTGTTGCCGGGTCATTTGTAATAGTGACACGAGTTACCCAGAGAGGATGCCCGCAATAATATTCTTTCTTTTATATATATATATATATATATATATATATATATATATATATATATATATATAATCTTTATGTGAATCCAGAGAAGAGCATGATATGGATTAAACTGTGTCAGCTCTCATTCCCAAATGAACATATTACATCTGCAATGACACCTACATTTGCTCCAAGGTAAATTAAAGCTAATAACTGAACGTTAATTAATATATTGATTCAAGTCATAGTTAAAGCTATAATAAATAAACAGTTCACAGCATCAAAATGAGTGTGTTATGAGACGTTATAAACAGCTCTGTTCACTTACGCTAATGTTATTAGATGTGTAATCGCTATTAATGAAGTTTGTCTCTTTTCAAGTGACTGTAATAATTGTCTGCCTTGATTCTGATTCACAGTTTCCACAGTTTTTATTCAAATTACTGAGTAATTAAATAATTTAGTTTACAAAAAACTTCAGATAAACATGCATTACAATGTCATTCTTCATACTAGCCCATGTAAAAATATTATCCATTCCGTTTATGAGAATAGTTAGCCAAAAACCACGTCGTTCACGGCATTCTCCCATTCATTCCAATGGGAATTTCTGCAGAGCTTGTCAGAGCGAGCAACCGTAACTAAAGGGGGCAGAGCTTAGTGAAGAGTCAATTAACTGAGTTAACTCGTTCCCTTGATTGAATTGAGTAATGGCGTTTCCAAAACTTGTGTAATTAAGTTCACTTAACTTCGTGTTTACATAGAATGATCTTACTATATAAAGGTGCAATATGTAACAATTTTCATGTAATATTCGACTTTTTTTTTGCCAATGTGTGAACGGCTTGTAATGCAACTTAAAAAATGAGCCCTTCCCGGACTTCCTAGGTTGCCTATTAAAGCCTGTAGACTGATTTTCATGCGAAGGGAGTGGGTCGCTTTTGCCGGGAAAATCCAAAGGATGTGACGTTTATGCGCGCTCCCGAGAGCCTTGCCTCAGTGCTTCTCTTCCGCCTTTCAACAGCGTCAACAAATTGCAACACTAGGTAACTTTATCTTAGAGATGGAATCCAGCAAACGTCCGGCTCCCAGAACAACACCGATTCCTACACAAATTCAGAGTAAGCCAAAAAAACATCTACTGAATCCAGTCTGGCTAAGAGGGAACGTGATCGTGGTCGAGCAAAAACTAGAGTGAACATCGGCAGGGCATTTGATTCCTGGAGGGAACTTTGTTCTTGGCGTTCTTCTTATTGGACAGGTAAGCTTACATAACTGCAAAGCAAGTGAAATATAGTGCCATAAGGATCGATCTGTGTAATTTTAGATAACTTGATCTTGCCTGCTAACACTGACGAATTGCAAGCTACCTTGTAACTTCGTAACTTTCAAATAATTTCAACGATCTTCTCTTTATACTAAATGTCAGGTATACAGGATAAATGTAAGCAAATACGCTGGTTTCTTATTCGTAGTACAACATATGACATACAAAACATACAATAGTGCAACATAACTGTGCAGTGCAACAGCAAACTGTCTGGTATAGTTTGGTAGTATGTAGCTGTATATGTGTATCATTATGCTATGTTAGCTGATAAGTCATTTTAGTTTAGTCTGAAAGTTTCTAGTAAAACAATCATAACGGTGTAATTTTAATTATGCTACCTCATCTGTCAGCATGATGCCGGTGGATCACGTTCAGTCTCTTTGTACGTTAAGTCATTGTTTTGGCTGATGCTCGCTCGCTCGTGTCCCTATGGAGTGTGTGCACCAGCCACAGGTGTCATTAATAACAAGGGTTCCTGAATCTTACATACTGCAACTTTAAGTTAACTAGATGCAAGTAGACTTAACTCAGATTTGCTATTTAAATATTGTTGTTTCTACTTTTAATAAGATGAATTGACTCAAATTTAGATCATACATTAAAACAGCTCAAATAAAGTATATTATAACTGATTGTAGGTCGATCATTAATCATTAGTGTGGGTAAGAAACTGTCACAGCCTGTCTCCATCATTTTCTTCATGGACTCTTATTGTGGAGTTTTCCCCTGCACTACATTTCCCAGAATTCACTGCCCTAATCACTTCTATCTGCTCATCACCTGCCTTCAATTCCCTCATTAGTTTCCTTGTGTATAAATACCCTTTAGTTTTCTTCATCATTTGTCAGTCTTTGAAGTGTTATGTTGTGCTAAGTTTTGCTGTTTAGATTTTTAGTTTGGTCTGTTCCAGCGTTTGTTCCACACCAGTGATTACTACTGTTGAGCCTTTTTGTTTGTTCCGCTCCAGCATTTGTTCTACTCCAATGATTGCTATTAAAAAATTTGAAGTATTTACTCCTGCGTCTCCTCTCTTCCACTCCAGACACCCAACGTTACAGAAACAGACCAATATTTATTTCTTTTTTTTACTGTTAATCTTCACTTTCGCTTCCACATTCAGCCACTTACAAAGGACTTAAAAGTGTATCTTTTTCTCACCCTTACATATCTCTTATGTAGACATGGACTAAACCACTGGAGTTTTATGGATTACTTTAATGCTGCCTTTATGTCCTTTTTGGACCTTTTGAGTTCTGGTCACCATTCACTTGCATTATATGGACATAGAGAGCTGAAATATTCTTCTAAAAATGTTTGTTTGTGTTCTGCAGAAGAAAGTAAGTCATACACATCTGGGATGGCATGAGGGTGAGTAAATGAAAAGAGAATTGTTATTTTTTTGTGAACTATCTCTTTAAATAATTCTAGCGCAAGGCATTATGGGTATGCCCTATTGCCTCAATATTGTACTCAATTGTTTGAGTTATAAACACTCAAAATCTTAAGTCTATAGATTTTTAAGATAAATAAGTTCAAGGAACTTAGATATTTGAATCATGAGACCTAAACTTAATATTTTGAGGATTCAAGGATTAGCATAACTTTTCTGGTAATTAAAAAAAAAAAAAAGGGGGTTTACAATGTTCCTCTCTTCATTTGAAGATCACACTTTCCACGTACCTTTTTTAAAAATAATTAGTTAAAATAAAAAAAAAAATTTTTAATTATTCTTTATACACTATATGGCCAAATGTATTAAGACACCCATACTCCACACCCATATGTGCTTTTTGAGCATTTCATTTCAAAACAATGGGCATGAATAGAAAGTTTGTCCTTCTTTTGCTGCTATAACAGCTTCCACTCTTCTAGGAAGGCTTTCTGATAGATTTTGCAGGGATTTGCTCCCACTGAAACACAAGAGCACCAGTTAGGTCAGGCACTTATTTTGGGTGATGGGACCTGGCTCACAGTTGGCATTTCAAATCATCCCAGCGTTCTGAGGGGTCCAGGTCCTGACTTAGTGCAGGCCATTCAAGTTCTTCCACACCAGACTCAGCAAATCATTTCTTTATGGAACCCTCACTTTGTTTTCAAGGGCATTGTCATGCTAAAACAGTAAAGGGCCTTCCCCAAACTGCTGCCACAAAGTTGCCAGCGCACAGTTCTCTAGAATGTCACTGTATGCTACTGTAGTCTTTACTGAATTAAGGGGCATAGCCAAACCCATAAATTAGTAGGGGTTGTCTAAGGCACATACATTGTCATGTATTTTACCATAAAACATAATCATTAACAGATCTGTCAAATTTAAGTGTGGTTTGGTCTGTAGGTGTCAGGAAATGTTTTGCCTTTGAGCACTTCCTCTACTTTGAAGCACATTGGGTAAAGACAGTTTCATGTCCACAAGATGGTGATATTGACCAAATTACAGCCCACTGATTTTTAGTGGCCTGACTAAATGGAAAATGATTCAGTGGCCATAGATAGTATCCGGACAATACACACACACACACACACACACACACACACACACACACACACACACAAATGAATGATTTCCTGTATTAGATAACAAAAAATCAAATCTAGGGGTGTTTATTTTGAAGAATTATAGCACAAGATTGCATAAGCACACTTTAAAAAAAAATGTTTTTTCTAGGTTTTAAATCATAAAACAATATATATATATATGCTGTTCAAAATGAAGACAAAAAGTATTGAGACACTGTATGATTGTCAAATGTAAGTGGAACACAAACATTTAGTAGTTAATGTGCTGAACTACACCTGTGATTACTCTGCTAGGACACCTGTGTGAACGTGACGGGAACTGACCTCAAACATCTACTAAAATTACACTAGTTGGTTAAAAGATACAAATAAATCAATAAACTTAACACTGAGAAAAGGTCTAGCATCATTTATTTGCAAATGCCACATGCAAGGACATTCATACATCTGCATCATTTAAGTGTCTGAACACTTTTCAGGGCCACTGTATGCTGCCTTCAAGTTTGGAAGTCATAATTGCAATGCAATGTACGTTCAAGTGATTTTGGTTGGAATAAAATGGACATGTTGGGCAATTTCATATTTCTTTTTCTCACTTCCTGACACAGATGCTAAGCCTTTCTTAGCTCTTTTTTTTTTTTTTTTTTTAACTAACAAGACGCACCATGATAAAGTGACATGCAGTAAAAGGTATCTCTTCCATGTTAATCAGAATTTGCTTCCTAACCAGCTGCGACAAGCGACATGATTTTTTTTGTGGCATTGTGCCAACCAATATCCTTCTTCTCATAATTGTACATTAAACATTAAATATGTTCTGATTGGCTGTGATTGTTCTGCATCGCACAACTTTATCTCGTTCAGTGTGGACAGAAAAATTGCTTGTTGCCAGAATCTTATCGCATTGCACATGGTGTTGGTGTATAATTGTTGCTTTATCTGTATATCTTATCATTTTTGTGCTGGCATACATAATTATGGAAAATGTAATTTTGCCATACAGGCCAGTCGCATCATACACTAGGTTAAACAAGTAGCATCCTCAAGGACTCTTTCACATATTTCTTAATCAACGATACACAATGCATTGAAGCCAAATTGTACAGTCAACATTAACAATGCAAACTTAATTTTAACCAATAACAATTTGATTCTTTAATTGAAATGTCACCAACTCAGAGAGTCGTCCTTACAAAAAAATCCAGAGTTCTGGCAAACTTGCTGCACACTTGCTGCAAGCTTGTCGAAAATTCACCACTCATTATTTTCACATGCAAATTAGCTTGGTAATCTCTGCAAATGTTTGCCAGATGTTTGCAGCTCTTCACTGGTAGTGGTGAACCTGCACAGACCTTTAGCGACAATGAAGAGTTTGCCGCAAAGTTTATTTGCATGTGAAAATTAATGATTAGCGAATATGCGGCAAGTTTGCGGCAATTCTAGATTTTTTTGTAAGGGCGGGACTTAGAAAATCACAACTTTCCTACTGGTAATTATGACTTGGCAGCAATATAAATAAACTGCTAATTAGATCTTCACAAACATATTACAAATTTGGTGCATATTTGCTATCATATAAGCTAAGTAGCTTCATATAAATTAATCTCTGTCTGTATATCCCCTGGCTGGCTGGAACCGGTGAAGTATCTGTTAACAAACTGCCAGTGTGTGTCTCCAGTGTTGTTTGTGACGTCTCTAAGGAGTTAGAGTGCGGATTGGGGGTCAGGCTGGTTTAGTGGCTATGTGCCCACATGCCCAGTGCGAGAGGTAGGGTTCTGGTGTGTGCTGACCCAGGGCTTCAAGGGGCCGTGAGTAAAGAGGTTGTGACCCGCTGTGCTCACCAAGGGCCCATGCTGATGTTTGCCCTGTTGTAGGGCTGCTGGGCTCTGGTCTTTCCCCATAAAAGACTGCTCACTTACTCTAGGACCTTCCAGACCTATAACATCCATATTTATTGGTATTCATAAGTGTGCATGTGCATTTTTGCCATTTAGAAAGACACTGAAATTCCCAATATGAGTGAATTAGGAGCATTTAAAAAGCAAATGCATAAACGCATTCATACATTTTTTTTTATTATGATGTAAAAACTTTGTATAACAAATAACTTTTTACTTGCAAATGTATTTACTATACTTAAAGTATTTTGAAGTCTTTTTAACTATCATCAGAGCTCAATTGTGAAGTATGAAATATAAGTGAAACACTGTAAAAGTGACAAAATAACCTGTGTTTCACTTTTTCGATTTGTGTGTGAGAGTCTTAAGAAATCATTCAGAATGAAACTGTTATAAAGTCAAATGATCTAAATGCGTTAAACGTGTTAGTAATTATGATGTGTTGAACAATATTTTAGGCATTTCATTTATAATAAAATATAATATAATCAACCTATGAATTCTGTCAATTTTTTTAATTTAACCTACGTATATGGTAACATGTTACAATTAGGTTCTAATTGTTAACATTATTAATGTGTTAGATATCATTAACTAATAATGATCAATTATTTTTTTACAGCATTTATTAATCTTGGTTGATGTTAACTTATCAAAATACGATTAATTTTCTTGTTCATGATAATTCATAATGTATTAACTAATGTAATGTTAACATACTGTACAACTTTTAATGCAAAAAAAGTACATTTTCATGTTTTCTATGGCATTAACTAATGTTAATGAATACTACCTGATTGTAAAGTGTTACCATTTACTTTGAATGTCTCTTTTTTACATTTGAGATGCTATGTATACATTGATATGGTACATTTAAGTTTCTTTTCAAACAAATGAAAACAAATGAATACCAACAATGACAATACTGGACCTTCTTTGTATACTGTAAAATAGAGTTCAGAGAGTACAGCACTATATCAAAATATGATCACCTTGTTTCAAATATTGCAACCATTAACTTGCTATTGTGTTTAAAAGGTGCCAAAATGCTTTTTGTCTAATTATATGTGTTTACAAAAATGATAAATAACCTTTTATACCCAAATATTAGCTATTTTCCTCTGCATTAGAGGATAATCAATACAATTTAATGAATGATAATAATTTATTTATACATTGATCTCAGTCCAAAAAAAAAAAAAAAAAAAAAATTGACCCGTCATTAATGTTTTTTCTCTATTGCCTTCTCATATTCCATCTACCTTGAAAGATTCATAACCACAGTATCAATACAGCAAGGACAATTTATCATCCATATTCTACAAGGACACCGCACTCCTTTATCCTAACCCAAAAACTTCAAGCGGGAAAAAGATAACTAGTGTTAACTCCAGACTTTCAGACTTTTTCTTTTTGTTTTATTGTAGTGGTTGGAATTGCTGTTGTATTCATTGATCAAAACTTCCCCAAGAAAAGTAAAAGAAACAGCTCTCGATATTACAGGTATACTTTCAATTAATGTTCATTCTTTGTTCTCAGTAAGTTGCCAGCCATTAATATTGGGCTGATTTAATGATTTAGCATGAAATCTCTAGGCTATTCTGCCATTTTTATACTGCTAAATGCTAAATGACTAAATGTTAACACACTCTGTTGTGTAGTGATTTTAAGTTATGTTCCTATGAGTGTATCAGAGTTCACATATAATATAGGTGTCTTAAAGGAATAGTTCATTTCTGACATCATTGACTCACCCTCATGTCATTCCAAACCAATATGGTATATGACTTAAATTATAGATGGTGACCAAGAGCTTTCAAGCTCCAAAAATGACAAAAAAAACCCACATTCCAAGTCTTCTGAAGCTATATGATAGCTTTGTGTGAGAAATAGACTGAATTTAAGCCGTTATTTACCACAGATTTGCAATTAAAATCTTGCATGAAAGTTGTGGTCAGTATTCACTTTCATTGCATGAAAAAATTGTGTTCTGTGGAAGAAAGAAAGTCACATGGGTTGGGAACAATGGATAATAATGACTGTATTTTGATTTTGGGCGACTGTTCCTTTATTTGGCATAATCCTGTATACTGTATTATGGTGTGAATACCCTATGGACGTCAAGGTGTAAAAATCACTTGAAGCAGAATGTGAGAAGTCAATGTAGGGTCATTTTCTGGGAAGCTAGACAATAGGCAATCACTTATACAATTATTAAACATTTGTTCTCTAGTAAAATTTGTTGTTTTAAACCAATTTAGGATGCATTATAAGTCAATTTTATTTGTATAGTGCTTTTCATGGCACATTGTTTCAAGGCAGCTTTACAGAAAATTATGCAGTAACCGAAAATGGTGCCGTGATCTCTAAAAGTCCTCATTGTGTGCTTTAAATGAATAACACGATTGAAAATCATACCCTAAAAATTGTCGAAGGCAAAGCTTATTTCATAACTTGAGACAGATTTTTTATTATTTGTAGAAAATGACTATTTATCAACTGATGTATTTACTGTGTAGAATAGTTCACCATAGAATGCTGCCCATATCTACTAAGAATCACTGAGTTGAGTTCACTCAGTCAGACAGATGAAGACAGATTAGGGTCTTGCCCTTGCATGGAGCGCTCTGCTCAAATACATCATTACTGAGACAAACCTCATTTGTTTAGTTCTGCAGCCAAAACAGGGCTTTAGATGTAACATTGGACCTTATTACAAAGATCCATAGTTGATTTCTCAGCTTTGTTAGACATTGACTTCTCCCTCCCTCAGTCCCTTTCATTTTGTAACTTTCCGAAGTCATTCAAGGGCATTTTATTCCTCAAGTTAAACCGCTGTCCCGTATGAACAAACGAGTGCCAATAGGTCCATGGGGGTGAAGGGTACAGACATAATGTACTTTAAAAAGCTAGCAGCATGGCAATCCACGCTTAGCCTAGCATAGCCCAGAATTGGTACACTCTAGCCAAATTTTTCCACTGTTGCACCTGGCCCTTGATAGGCTTACTATTTGGCTAGCTTTTGCGCCCACGCGGTGTGACACATTGCCCTCCAGCATTGACCATCTGACCAGGGAAAGAACTTTTCACGCTAAGCTAATTGTAGAAAAGTCTTGTAAGGTATGAGTTTATTGCCATCATATCCTACTGTGGGACATAATCGGAAAAAGTCAGTTAAAAGTTGTGAATATATAACATTGCTGTCCAGGTTTTTATCCAGGATTTAAAAATAACTTTTGCCAAGTGATTTTACAGTATGCTGCAGGTACAAATTGGCTTTGTCAAGTAAATAAGTTAGTGTGAGACACTATACAGACCAACATGATCACACAGGAAGTCGGCATGCTGTTTCTGAAAGTTCCAGTACCCTAGAATATTCAACAGTATGCTGACTCACTGACATGCGACATTTCCCACCAGACATTTTTGCATCGGTTTCAATGTGTTTACCTTCCAACGTGGCTCGACCGGCAGCGCATTGCATCAGCAGCTTGAAAGACCTGTGTTGGTATCCACATTGAAACCAGGAAGTAATCGCTTTCACTTAATCAGTGACAAGCATGATTCAAGGAGGCACTTTCCCCCTAACATTTCATTTTTACTCCACTAATGGTTAGGTTTAGGTTTGGGTTTAGGTTAGGGGGTACAGCTTATAAAATATGCATTCCTCTTCACTGTATTACATCCTGTACAGCTGAAAAGAACTCGCTTCACAACTAACTTCTGGTGACCTATCCTAGACATAAATGGAGCTCACACGTACCTATATGCCCTACAATACTTACCGTTGTGGCCATTGGGGGCAGTGTTTTAAATTTCGGTAAGCATATACCGATTTTTGCTAAAGAAAAGTTGACCAACACTTTCTGATTTCACTGTGAGATCAGGCTGTACAGGCTGACCAAGTTCTTACGTTAAAAAATCTAGACACAGGGCAATGAATGCAGGTGTCTCGAGATGCATTTGAAGAAGTTAAAGCTCTTAAAAACATGAGATTTTTGCATGAAAAAAAAAGATAAATGGTCAAAAGGGCAAAACGTACTTGTAAGACATGTCAGTGAAAGGATCAGGTGAGAAGCAGATTTCCTGGTTCAGGTAAGCGTTTTATTCTCCTCACTGCAGCAAATACACTCTTTCAGGGCTCTCACACTGTTCATTAATCCACTCTAAAAATAAACAAACTACTTTATAATAGTAAACTCTCAGCTTCGCAATAATAAACTCTTGACTTCACAATAGGGTCTCTGGTGCCCAGGCTCTCTCTCGTCTACTTGCGGTCTGGCTCTATTTATGCCGCTCTCCCCGTGCTCACTGAAATTAGAGACAGGTGTTAGACATAATTTAGCTCAGGTGTAAGCGCCCTTACTGCTTTCTCTCTCTCCAGAGAGATGCTTGACCACACCCCCGCTGCCACATTTCCCCACCGCCCGATTCAGGCCGGGGCAGCATCCGGCCTGCCTACCACTCCCCCCCCATTCCTGGAAAGGAAGTCGGCGACAGCCATCTGTGCTCCCGGTCTGTGGACCACCTTGAACTTAGACGGCTGAAGAGCCAGATACCAATGGGTGATCTGGGCATTGGTATCTTTCATGCGGTGGAGCCACTGGAGTGGGGCATGATCGGAACAGAGGGTGAAGGCCCGCCCCAACAGGTAGTATCGGAGAGTGAGGACCGCCCACTTGATGGCGAGACACTCCTTTTCCATGGTGTTGTACTTAGTTTCCCTCAACGAGAGCTTGCGGCTAATGTACAGCACCGGGCGCTCCTCGCCCTCCACCACCTGCAAGAGTACGGCCCCCAGCCCCCTGTCTGAAGCATCTGTCTGTAAAACAAAAGGGAGAGAGAAGTCAGGTGAATGTAAAAGTGGCCCCCCGCAAAGTGTGGCTTTAACTTGCGTGAAGGCCTGCTGACACTGCTCCGTCCACTGGACCGGGTCTGGAGCTCCCTTTTAAGTGAGATCAGTCAGCGGGCTGGTGACGTCTGAATAATTAGGCACGAACCTTCTATAATAGCCAGCCAGCCCCAGGAACTGTCTCACCCCCTTTTTGGTCTTGGGCCTCGGGCAGGTTGCAATTGCCACTGTCTTGTCAATTTGGGGACGCACCTGCCCGTGGCCCAAGTGGAACCCCAGATACCGTACCTCCACCCGCCCAATCACGCACTTCTTTGGGTTTGCTGTGAGTCGCAGTGATCTCAGAACCGCCCTCAGATGTTGCATGTGCCGCTGCCAATCATTGCTATAAATGATGATGTCATCTAAATAGGCAGCGGCGTAAGCTGAATGCGGTCTGAGGATTCGGTCCATGAGATGCTGAAATGTAGCCAGGGCTCCAAACAAACCGAATGGAAGTGTCACAAATTGGTGTAATCCAAACGGTGTGGAGAAGGCAGTTTTTTCATGGGAAATTGGTGTCAAGGGGATCTGCCAATAAGTGACCTGCCATGGGATTATAATGAGCCGCCTGGAATACCATTTCCCGACGGCTCCGTGGAATCAAAAGGTGGGTTGTATCCTCTTTAGTCTGAGCGTCCTGTGTCACTCTATACAATTGCTCATTTATAATCGCAAAATAGGGGTATGAAAGGGCAATGTCCGGCTGGAGTCGTTGACCATCGATGACTCTCACTTGGTCGAAGGCGTGTTTGAGGGTTTTGTCTCGTGACTGCTCCACAGGGAAATCCCCCTCAGGGAATTCCCTGAGAAGGGGAGGGGCTGCAGCCTCCCCCCCTCTCTCGTCATTATGACGCGGAGCTGTCGAGGATGGCCCCGGCTCCGCCTCCCCTGCCAGAGCATCGCACATTGCACATCTCCTTAACTTCATACAGGACCCATCCATGCAAATTCCCTTTAATAAAGCTCTAAAATCAGGCCAATCAGTCCCCAAAATCAGCAGATGGGTGAGGCGGGAACTAACCGCAGCCTCCACTCTATGCTATCAACACTTGGTGAGTACCCCCCTTGACACTTACCGGTATCCGGTACACTCCGGCCCGGTCGGGGGCAGCCTGTGGGAGGTCAGAGACCTGCACCACCATCCCCAGCTCCATTAGAGGGCACTGATCCCGGAAGTGGTCCGGTCCCCGCACCTCAAGCAGGCTGTCCCAGGCGCTACGCCCGAACTTGCGTTGGCGGGCCCTGAGGGGGAGAGCAGCGGGGCATCGGGATAGGGGAAGGTGTCGGCTCCCGCACCCGGGGAATTGGTCTCAGTGGCTGAAGTCCTCCTCGTCTGCATGGGGCAGGAACGGGACCTGGAGAGAGAGCAGAACGAGAGGAGAGAGGGGAGGGGAATGAGACAGGGGGAAGAGAGAGAGAGTAGGAGGGCTCTTCCGCCCTCGGGATCACCGCCATGTGGTCCTCCGCAAGCCGGATGGCTTCCTCCAGCGACGCCGGGCGGTGGCACTGGACCCACTCCGCCGTCCCCTTTGGCAGTCGATGTATTAATTGCTCCAGTACCACCTGGTCGATGAACCCGTCGACACCGCGGTCCCCCGCTAGCAATCATCTTCGGCAGGTGTCGCGGAGCCGTTGGGCGAAGGCAAACGGGCGGTCGGAGCTCTCCAGCTTCAGGCTCCGGAAGAGTTGACGACTTTCTTCCGGACTCTGACCAACCCATTGCAGGATGGCTTTCTTTAAGTCTTCATAAGCCAAGAGGCTCGTCGCAGGCAGTTGTTGAGCCGTGAGCTGGGCTTCCCCGGACAGTAGTGGGATGAGTCGGGCCGCCCACTGGCCGAGCGGCCAGCCCCAGATCTCGGCGGTGCGTTCGAACAGATCCAGGAAAGCCTCTGGGTCGTCCGCCGCCCCCATCTTCTGTAACGCAGGCGGGGGTAACGGCGTGTGGGTGTCCAGGGTCGTGGCTGGGGATGCCTCCTGGCTGAGGAGGCTCCAGATCGCCTGTCGGTCCTCTGGTTGAGCACGCATGAGCTCCACAAACCGGCGGTCTTGATCTTGCCGCAGCTCAAGCAGGGATTGCTGGTGGCTCCGATGTAAGCCAGCGAGGGCTTGGAGGATCTCAGCCAACTGGGAGGACTCTACGGGGCGACTTCCGTCCATCTTCAAACCTATTTTCCAGGTTTCGGCACCAGTGTAAGACTTCTCAGTGAAAGGAGGAGGCGAGAAGCAGATTTCCTGGTTCAGGTAAGCGTTTTATTCTCCTCACTGCAGCAAATACACTCTTTCAGGGCTTTCACACTGTTCAATAATCCACTCTAAAAATAAACAAACTACTTTATAATAGTAAACTCTCAGCTTCGCAATAATAAACTCTTGACTTCACAATAGGGTCTCTGGTGCCCAGGCTCTCTCTCGTCTACTTGCTCAATTTATGCCACTCTCCCCGTGCTCACTGAAATTAGAGACAGGTGTTAGACATAATTTAGCTCAGGTGTAAGCGCCCTTACCGCTTTCTCTCTCTCCGGAGAGATGCTTGACCACACCCCCGCTGCCACAATACTCTATACAAGTATGTAAATGCATATGCTACACAAGTTAGATTTCTTGTGCTGTTGCATTCCAAAATGAATCAGTCTGCAATTCATAATGCAACGCAAGTATGTGTGGCATTCTCAACGTTGCATTAAGGGGCGCTATACCAAACACTACTATAATCTGTCCACTTCTATTGTGAGTTTATTTTTTCTTTAAAATCAGCTACTATCATGAGCAACAGTTTGAAGAGTATATTACTGAACAAGTAAGTTAAATTCTACATATTTAAATCAAGTTGCCTGTATTATAGCATGTCCAGCTTAATGGCATAGACTTTTGAAAGTAACTCTGTTGCACCCTTGAGTACTGAGGTTTGATCCCACCATGGTAACGCAAGAATCCACAAGAATCCACACTAAAAGAACTGTTTTAACGTATCTGTCCTCTGTACTTCAATAACTGTCTGGTTTGGTTCAGCTACGAAATCAGACATCAGAAGACTACAAAGGACAGTTCGGACTACTGAGAGGATTATTGGTTGCCCCCTGCCCCCCCCTTAAAGAACTATATACTTCCAGAGTGAGGAAAAAGGCTGGAAAAATCACTCTGGACCCCACTCACCCTGCCCATTACCTTTTGAACTCTTGCCATCTGGCCAACACTTCAGAGCTTTGAGCACCAGAACCGTCAGGCACAGGAACAGATTTTTCCCTCAGGCTATCCATCACATGAACAGTTAAATTGCCCTATTGAGCAATAATTATGTGCAATACACAGTTTAGTCTTTTTTATATTTATCCAACACATCCAACCTCTTCTGCCATTTCATTCCTCTGAAAAAAAACAAAAAAACCTTTGCACTGTACATAACAGATAACAGATTTGTATTAGATTTGCACTACGTATGTGTATGTATGTATGTATGTATGTATGTATGTGTGTGTCTGTGTGGGTATGTACGTATGTGTATAATTATTTTTGTATTTTTTATTATTATCTATGTCTTGCTGCTGTTTTTGTATTGTTTTTGTATTGTTGTACACTGGAAGCTCCTGTCACCAAGACAAATTCCTTGTATGTGTAAGCATAGTTGGCAATAAAGCTGATTCTGATTCTGATTCTGATTCTAAGCATGTTCAGCCGGGTTGCACGTTGGCACTGCGGTTGCCAAACACTTGCAAATGCATATGTATAGATGAGTAAAGTTTGTTTCTTGCCAAGGACATCTGTCTAGCGCAAGTTTAAATAGAAAAGTAATTGAAAAACAATGGGGACTGATGCAAAAATGCATTCTGTGTGAAAGGCCACTTAAATGCTGGTTGTCTGGTAAATTTAGTAGCAGATGTAACATAGTACATGATTTTATTCGCAATGTAAGAATGTTAATCGCACCCTAAGTGATGTAAGTGACATGCTTGGTGCGAATCAAACTGGATAGTAAACAAGATATACATCATGACTTTTCTAATGCTTATCTTCTATTCGACTTTACCCTCAGTGACAAATTTGCATCACAAGTTTATTCAGGATACCTTGTCAAAAAATAAAAGTTTTTTTTTTTTAGCTCCAGAATTCCATGTTGTGACACACGTTTAATATTTCTAGCATTAAATCATGTATTAAAATACAAAAATACTGTACAAGTAACAAAATCACAATGGGTTTTCATGTTTTTGTGATGGGTGCATGGAATGCTGCAATTGATACAATCACCAGGAAAATGTCATGGTTACTTGCGTAACCTCCGTTCCCTGATGGAGGGAATGAGACCTTGTGATGATGTAGTGACACTAGGGGTCATTCTTGGGAGCCCGAGACACCTCTAGTCTTTGATAAAAGGCCAATGAAAATTGGCGAGTGGTATTTGCATGCCACTCCCCCGGACATACGGGTATAAAAGGAGCTGGTATGCAGCCACTCATTCAGGTTTTATGCTGAGGAGCCGAGACAATGCCCGGCCATTTCAGCGGGTAGTTCAGCGTTGTGGCAGGAGGGACACAAGGTCTTGTTCCCTCCATCAGGAAACGGAGGTTACGCAAGTAACCATGACATTCCCTATCTGTCACTCACTCTACGTTGTGTCAATGTAGTGACACTAGGAGTCCCTATATGAAACGCCACAACTGGCTGAACTGTGTTCACGTAACCTCCCCCAACATAGTTATGAGTGTCGAACAGCCCTTTGGGGACAAGTCGACTACCCAAAAGATAGAGACAGGCTAACCCAGTTGTGGCCTCTTTTCCCCTTCTTTTTTTCCACTCCCTAAAAAAGAAGGGGATTATCCGACTGGGCCGCCAGGTCTAGTTAGGGGGTGTCCCTCCGGACACCGCGGAGACCACACCTCGCCCAAAGAGAGGGGGGGATATTTAAGTGGAAAAATACATCACATGGTCTTGCTGACCATGTGGAGAGTCTTCAGGGTAGGTCCTACCCAACTGGGGAGGAGTTACTAGAAACATGGAGACTGGGGAAGAGGGGCTCTGCCCAAGGAAGACGCAGTTTGCCAACAGGGAAACGAATTAGCGGAAGATATACATCGCATGGGGTTTTACCTTACAGGGAACCACCACATGCGGAGCACCTACCCCAGAACAGGGCTCTTAGTTAGCATGTGTACTGGGCCTCCAGCGAGTCTCTCCAAAACTCGACTGCCACAGGGCTCAGAGGAAGTCAACCAGGGAACATAGTTTGTGAACACTGCTGGGAATTAATGGCGCACGTCTTCAGCTCAAAAGAGGTGGAAGGCGCTATGTGCAAGCGATACACCCGGCCGGCTATCCCGGGCTTATCCGCTTGTATTGTGTGCCAATACCTGGGACGAAACCGGTTCCACCCGGAGATTGTAGAACCTTGCAAATGTCTGTTAGAGAGGCATCCCTGGCCAGGGCCCAGGAAGCTGCTACACCCCTGGTAGAATGGGCTCGTAGCCCTACCAGGGGTGGCATGTCCTGGGCATGATATGCCATATCTATGGCGTCAAAGAGCCAGAGGGCGATCCTCTGCTTGAAGACAGCACTTCCTTTCCGCTGTGCACCAAAGCAGACAAAGAGCTGCTCAGAGATTCTAAAGCTCTGCTTGCGATCCAAATAGATGCGTAAAGCACGCACCAGACACAGCAACGATAGGGCTGTCTATCTGCCCGATGTGGCAGTCTCCATGGGTTACGAGGACAGGCCTCTTCCTCCCCCTTTCCAGGTTGTTCCGGGGTGGTCACAAGGAACCAGGTAAGTGCGGCCAATTACCTGGCCGAGGAGGGAGAAGCCGCTGAAATGCGCCATCAGATCCAGCAGAGGTAAATGAATAGTAGTAATTCAGCTCAGTGAGCATGACCGTTCGGCTCCGAAGAGAAAATCTGAATGAGTGGTTGCATACCAGCTCCTTTTATACCCGTATGTCCGGGGGAGTGGCATGCAAATACCACTCGCCAATTTTCATTGGCCTTTTATCAAAGACTAGATGTGTCTCGGGCTCCCAAGAGTGACCCCTAGTGTCACTACATCGACACAACGTCTCGTTCCCTCCATCAGGGAACAGCTGGAATCCCATTGTCATTGGAACAAAATATATTTTTATTACAAATAATGAAAAATACAGTTTCCCGGCCAGTTAGAAATATTTATAACCTGTAATTTTCCTCAGTTCACACACCATTGTCAAGTGTGGCACTGGAAGTTAATTTTGGACCAGGGACAGAAACTAACAAGGTCTTTTGGCAAAAATTCCTCTGTTTTACATTTTTATGTTTTTCATAATATCGAGCTATGGGTTTAGACACTGTATATACCTGACCATTCCAATTAATTTATTCAATTTAAATATTTGAATATGCCTCTGAATATCAACTTTAGGGGACAAATATTGTTCATTAATGAAAAAGTAAATTTCTGACACTGTTTTGGACCCTGTTTATAGCACTTCCAATGGCATGCTAATGTCACCCATTTGTTTAAGCTGGTGACTTGCTGAAGCTAACACAAAGACAGGGCGCTTAGATGTTGGGAAAAAGCAGTAAAGACAAAGCACTTGCACTGGTTCAACGCCTATTGATCTAGGAAGCTAAGGGCTTAAGGTTACGGCTCTGTCTAAGATCAATCCAGGCATGAAATAGTCCCCAGATACTGCTTGCATCTGAAGTCAAGGTCTTAGCTGCTGCACATGTGTGTTTCTCTGGGTTTTGCAGACCCGTCCTTGAACTCTGCTGGAGGGGAGAAGACTAATTTTCTCTTGAAAAGGTTGTAGAAAAAATGATCCTCCAGTGATTCTCCAGTGTAAGTGAGAGTCTTGAGGTGATATAAAAGACGAAGAAGGTACAAAGTGGGGTTTAAGCAGAAGGTAATACGTTTTTTCATACAGTATTGTTTTCACAAAGTGATCTCATTACTATTTATAGGGATTTGTGCCTTAAGTGAGATTCTAGCACACATATATTTATGTTAGTTTGAATTGATGTTGAAAATTACTGTTTGAACGTATTGGCAGTATCATAAACGTAAACCCTTCATAGGGTAGTTTTATCATATTTGAAAGAAATTAAAATAAAGGGAAACCCTTACAAAAGAAAAATCTAAAGTTTGCTAGAACTCTTCAACCAAAAATAAAAACTGATCATTATTTACTCATCTTCATGTTTTTTCCAAACCCATGTGATGATATTGTACTTTACAATGTTTCAGTGTCTATCTACATACTAATATACCTACATTGTTTACAAGTTACAAAAACGAATGAGATCACCCTGGTATACCCTAACTAACTGCGGAGCAACACATTTTCATTATTCAACCTCATTAATGCTAGGCAATAAATAAAAACGGCAGAACTAAAAATATAAATGACTTGAGAATTAATTAAACTTTGACTTAACTAACAAAAACAGATGTGTCCTATTTAGGCTTATATCAACGTTATCTTGCATGTGAGCAGGAACTGGTGATTGATAGTATCTGCCATAGGTAAAGCCATAAAACAACCCAATACTATTCCATTATTGTATGGCACTGAAATATCGCAGCCAGATCTCTTATATTCTTTATTCAAACATCATCAATTGAATAGAGTGATCAGAGCCGTTGCCCTTGGAGGGGGAGATTAAGGCTTGGCTGACACATGGAAGGCGTGCTGGACTTTGATGATAGCACAGCATATCCCTTTGGGATTTCAAATAACACGGAGCATGAGCGCGCTACCTCGCTCAGTTGTCTAGAGAACAATCATTCAGTACAAAGCACTGTCAAGGTTTCAGCGAGTTGAAATATCAGCCCAACCGGTCGCTAATTCAAGCAGCCCTGTCTGAGTCTCACATTGGGCTTCACGTCCAAATTCCCACTTGCAATTACTGGTGCTTTCAGAGGCCACGGTTCAAGCAATGATGCAGAATTTTCAAACATTCTCAAACACTAATCTGTTTTTTTTTTAAACACAGTAATTGCGCTATGTTTACACCTCTTATCCACACCAGAATTGTTTCCTCCTCCAAAAACGATGACATTAGGATACTGAAAATGGAGTTTTAAACAGATTAGTTTGGACGTGGCCTGAGACATTTACAGTATCGGGTAAATTACTAAAAGTAATCCACTTCAAATACACCACACTTCTCGAAAGTGGTAATCAGATTACTTAACAAAATAAAGATTACTAAACACTTTACTTAAAGTTTCCCAGAAAAGCTTTTGTTTTTCATGCTCAGCAAATTCAAAATACTGTCTATATTTCCTCCTTACTCCTTGGACTATTTGGGCTGAGAAATGGGTGAATTAAATCAGGAAATGACACAGGCTGGATGAATCCTCTGTTTATGATTAGGTGTTTGTTTCTTTTATTTGGGGGTTATAATATTTGAGCTGCTCTTTTCCAAAGTAGATGGTGATTTATATTGCCAATCTCCAGAAAAACATCATAATGCTGAGCGTTCGCGTACAGGATGCGGGGCGCAAATCTCATCATCAGCAGAGTGCTCGAGCACTGAACGCGTGCAACCCCATTTTTCTAACTGCATGTCTTTGAACGTGCAGAATGCTCTAGCACCTGCAATTATTTGCCCAAATTAGTGGAAATAGTGGATCCACAAGGTGGAAATACTCATATTGAGACATTGCTGTCACGAAGAAATGCTAGAAGAAGTAATAGCCAGTAAATAACAGTAGAAATACACATTAAGAGCACGTGTGTCACTACAGAACATCCCTTAAAGGAATAGTTCACCCAAAAATAAAAATTCTCTCATTATTCACTTACCCTGATGCCATCCCAGATGTGCATGACTGTCTTTCTTCAGCAGAACACAAATAAAGATTTTTAAAAGAAGATAGAGCCCTGTCAGCTCCTTATAATGCAAGTAAATGGGTGCCAGCACACTGATGGTCCAAAAGTCAAATTTAGGCAGCATAAAAGTAATCCATGCTACTCCAGTCAATCAATGAATGTCTTCTGAAGCAAATCGATACATTTGTGTAAAAAATAAATCGATAATTAAAACGTTATTATCTTTTAAAAAGCGCTTCCTGCCTGCAGTTGACGCATCACGTAGTTGTCGCGTGACGTAAGCAAGTGCACGCGAGAATTCGGAACCGGCGCTTCTTTACAATAGAAAAACAAACGTCACATGAGAGTTCGGCCATTTCAAACAGCATCAGAGGCCTGGACGGAAGCACCAATTTAAAGTAAAAAAAAATGTATTATTGACTTTCTTACATAAACCTATCAGTTTGCTTCAGACGACATTCCTTGATCGACTGGAGTCATGTAGATTACTTTTATGCTTCCTAAATGTGACTTTTGGACCGTCAAAGTGCTGTCACCCATGTACTTGCATTACAAATGAAGTCAGAAGTTTACATTTACCTTAGCCAAACACATTTAAACTCAGTTTTTCACAATTCCTGACATTTAATTGTAGAAAACATTCCCTGTCTTAGGTCAGTTAGGATCACTACTTTATTTTAAGAATGTGAGATGTAATAGATTAGTAGCAGAATAACCGTAGAGAGAATTATTTATTTCAGATTTTATATCTTTCATCATATTCCCAGTGGGTCAGTTTACATACACTTTGTCAGTTACTTGGTAGCATTGCCTTTAAATTGTTTAACTTGGGTTAAACGTTTTGAGTAGCCTCCCACAAGCTTCTCACAATAAGTTGCTGGAATTTTGGCCCATTCCTCCAGACAGAACTGGTGTAACTGAGTCAGGTTTGTAGGCCTCCTTGCTCACACATGCTTTTTCAGTTCTGCCCACAAATTTTCAATCGGATTGAGGTCAGGGCTTTTTGATGGCCACTCCAATACCTTGATTTTGTTGTAACCACAACTTTGGAGGTATGCTTGGGGTCATTGTCTATTTGTAAGACCCATTTGTGACCGAGCTTTAACTTCCTGGCTGATGTCTTGAGATGTTGCTTCAATATATCCACATAATTTTCCTTCCTCATGATGCCATCTATTTTGTGAAGTGCACAACATAGCACATGATGCTTCCACCCCCATGCTTCATGGTTGGGATAGTGTTCTTCGGCTCGCACGCCTCACCCTTTTTCCTCGAATCATAACGATGGTCATTAAGGCCAAACAGTTAACCAGACCAGAGGGCATTTCTCTAAAAAGTAAGATCTTTGTCCCCATGTGCACTTGCAAACTGAAGTCTGGCTTTTTTATGGCTGTTTTGGAGCAGTGGCTTCTTCCTTGCAGCCTTTCAGGTTATGTCGATATAGGACTCATTTTACTGTGGATATAGATACTTGTCTACCTGTTTCCTCCAGCATCTTCACAAGGTCCTTTGCTGTTGCTCTGGGATTGATTTGCACTTTTCACACCAAACTATATTCATTTCTAGGAGACAGAATGCATCTCCTTCCTGAGTGGTATGATGGCTGTGTGGTCCCATGGTGTTTAAACTTGTGTACTATTGTTTGTACGGATGAACGTGGTACCTTCAGGCATTTGGAAATTGCTCCCAAGGATGAACCAGACTTGTGGAGGTCCACAGTTTTTTTTTTTAGGTGTTGGCTGATTTCTTTTGAATTTCCCATGATGTCAAGCAAATAGGCACTGAGTTTGAAGATAGGCCTTAAAATACATACATAGGTACACCTCAAATTGACTCCATTTAGCATATCAGAAGCTAATTGCCTAAAGGCTTGACATCATTTTCTGGAATTTTCCAAGCTACTTAAAGGCACAGTTAACGTAGTGTATGTAAATGTTGGGCCTCATGTATTCAGATAGAAGACAAAGGCAGGCCTAACACAGTCTTAAAAACCTAACTCAAGCCCCCACATTCCAAGTCGTAAATCTTACTGATAAAAATCACGCCAAAATCAAACAAAGGGAGTCCAAAACAGACTACAAATCCATGAAGCCTTGCCCACTAAAGGATCGAACTCTCAACTCCTATTGGATGAGGCACACAACAGAACGTCACCTCAAACCATGACATCAGGAGTTGAAATACCTCTGAAATGCTTTCGTGATTTGCTTCCAGCGACTTTATTTGTCACCGAGTATAGACGTAGTTTATCGCTGCTCTCCGGTGCAACCTCATGGCACAAGGAAGTAACGTCCGACTTGAAACTGTGGCCATACAATCTCCATCTCGCTGGATGAGTTGAGATTACTCTGTGTTTAACCGAACACTCTAACAGATCCGAAGGAGACCGCTGAGCAATTTGCATCTTCATTCGTTTGCCTACAGAAGTGAAGAGATGAAAGATTTCTCTTCCATCTTCAATCAAGTCGACATTTCTGAGTTCTCCGCCAGCCCGCCGAGAATCAACAGCCGTACCGCCCACCGACAGAGCGAGGAAACGGCCTCCCGTCATCACCCGAGCCTCAAGGAACCGGGTCGGAATTAAAGGATGGAGGAAAACACATTCTACCTGTGTCCTCATGCGATTCAAGTAAGAGGTTTACGTCTGGGCAGAGATAGAATATTATAGTGTGTTATTCTTGTGTTTCAAGGTTTTTGCTTGTACAGTTTACGGACTGCCATGTCCGCTCATTATTAATACTCAGGGTATTAATTATCACAAATTTGTTTTGCTGTATTGTGGTCCAACCAAATTGGATTGTTGTGCAATTTCGCCATCGTGGGTGAGACAGCAACTGAGTTCATCCTTTAAAGAGTGAAATAACACGGGACTTTTACGAGCCGTCTACCACGTCTCTGAGTGATAAACTGACAGCTGTTTTCTCTCCCACTATCGCAAAATCGGCTTTAGGGCTGTCACTTAATTAATTCTCTCTCTCTCTCTCTCTCGTACTAACCACACACCCACACACACACACACACACACACACACACACACACACACACACACACACACACACCTTATGTGTTATAGGATTATTTTTATTTCCATATCTAATCATATCACTGTTTAGTTTGTAGTTGTAAGTCGGAAGTTTATTGACTGCATTGTTAAATTGATCAATTATTAATTGATATTACTGCATAAATAAACTTTTGTTTATATTACAAAGAGAAGTGTTTTGGTTTGTTTTGCATACGTCTGTGTCATGCTGACGGGATGTCAGTGCTCGGATTCAAACCTTCATTCATTGTTTTTTATCCCGAAAATCGATATTCTTCGGATGTCAATTTTCCTAAGAAAACAATCTAATATTGAGACTGTTTCACTATTTGGTTATTAGTCCCTGATTCCAGGGTGGTGCCCCGTCAATGTTAATCCTTATTAATATTCTGTTGATTTTTGATTTTTTGATCATTATCTTTGATGATTGAATTTGAATGATCAATAAGCTAGTGTTAATTTTAATTAATGTTTCATCGGTGATAACAATTAATTATTATTTTTGATAATTGTTGATTTAAAGGATTTAAAAAAGCTAACATTGATTCTCATCAATGTTCTATTGATTTTAATAATTAATAATTATCTTTGATAATTATTAATTATTGCTAATAACCAAACTTGCTCCTAAACGTAGCACACTACATTTACTGGAGCCCCATATGAGGTTTTAATTGTTAGATTCAGTGTAGAATGTACAGTACAGAATGAGTTAGATTCAATTGATTAATTTAAATATTAATTAATAACTACAGAAATAATTATTAAATATTTCTGATAGTAACACTGATCTAAACAACCAGTAAAGCCCTACATAAACATCTGACCCACTGGAATTGTGATATAGTCAATTAAAAGTGAAACAATCTGTCTGTAAACAATTGTCATGCACAAAGTAGATGTCCTAAATGACTTGCCAAAAATATAGTTTGCTAATATGAAATCTGTGGAGTGGTTAAAAAATTAGTTTTAAAGACTTCAATCTAAGTGTGTGTAAACTTCTGAATTCAAATGTATAAGGACCTGACAGAGCTTTATCTTCTAAAAATCTTCATTTGTGTTCTTCTAAAGAAAAGCTGTCAAACACATCTGGGATGGCATCAGGGTAAGTGAATAATGAGAGAATTTTAATTTGTGGGTGAACTATTCCTTTAAAGTTCTGTGTGGAACTGTGAATGCTGCATACAGCTAGTTTTGTAGCTGGCTGGTTTTCTCATCTCGTCCTCATTCAGCAGGCAAGCTCACACCAGCAGAGACACTAGAGAAAGACACAGAAGGGGAGACGTAAAAGGCATATGACAGCACTTTTTAAGACAATTACCTTTAGGTCAGAGTAGTTAACCCGGCAAAATTATCCATGGCCACCTCCACACTCAGCCTTGAAAACAAACCAGCCAACATAAAGAGTTTTTTTTAGCCTCTGGCTTTCGCCAACTGCCATTACAGAGAGAAAGAGGGTGCTAAGTGCGTAACAGAGGAGGGCAGGTGGAAACTAATTCATGCCCAAGGCGATCCGTATAGAACACGGATAATTTCTCCTCCCCTGTTTTCTTCCTTTTTGACTGAGAGCCGGGTGAAACAGATCAATTTGTATGTAATCCAGGAAGCAGCACCGTACAATAAGTGCTATTGGGCTACATACACACTCACACAGTCATACTTTGAAATGTAGAATCCATGCAGCATGTCCGGGTCATATTTGACTGCAAAATCAAAAGAAAGATATAATAAATTAAGTGTTGCTGTAGGTTAACTGGTAGAGCATGGAGCTAGCAATTGTGTCTGCAAGAAAACAAGATTATCATTATGATATATTATGATGATATTATAATAAAATAATATTATTTAAGTAGTAAAGTATTTATACATATTAGTATTTTATGTATTGGCCTCAATTTAGATTGCTTTTAATTAAAAACCATTGTATTAAAGTATTTTTACTGTAATACAATAAAAGTGACATTACACTAATGAGAATCTTTCTGAGAATCACCACTGACAATGATGTGAAATATATATATATATATATATATATATATTGTAACACAGCTTCACAGCTGAAGGGAAGGAGAACACAGGGAACGGGGTTTTCCAGGCTCAGGTAAGACCTTTAACTGGCCACTTCAATGCTTCACAACTTTACAAACTCATCAGCTTCACAGGCATGTAGACTTTTAAACACATTAGCTTCACAGGCACGTAGTTACTTAGACACATCAAGTTCACAAAACACAACAGATTAAACGCAACAGCTTCAGGAGCACCATGGCCTTCCTTGTGCCAGACTCTCTCTCTCTCTGCTGGTGGCGTGACTGCTTATATGCTGCTCTCCCCATGCTCACTGGAATTAGAGACAGGTGTTAAACATAATCTAGCTCAGGTGCAAGCGCCCTTACCGCTTTTTCTCTCTCCGCACAGACGCTTGACCATGCCCCCACTGCCACACATATACAGTATATATTTGTAAGGAATAATTGATGACGGACAGTTGAATTATTGAAAATTAGTACACCCAAGGTGGTAATGTGGTCATGATGCGCACACTCGGGGTGCACCATTTTTCAATAATTCAATGGGCCAGAGTCAATTATTCCTCTTATACCACGGTTACCATACCTTAAGGCATCGTTCAGGGTTTTATCTCAAGACATATTCTGGGTTTTGTCCCTAAAACTACTTTCTTCCACCACAGATTCAGCGTCTTGCTCTGATACAGCACAAGCCTTCATTGCTAGTTCGAAAACATCACTTTAGAACTAGCAACAGAGGATTACGAGGCTTGCGCTGCTCTACTGGAGCACTTACTGGGGTTATAAGGTAGTGCATTTGTGCGTGTGAGTTTGTTTTTGAGGTATTGAAAGAGAGAAACTCATAAACTGAGAGAGATCGCTTCTGGGATTACCTTTTTTGTTGCAGCTCTCGTCAGAAGTAACATCGCTTCAAAACTGCCAAGATGTAAGTTTAAGCACTTCTCAGCAGCAGTGAGTTTCGCCAATTTTGTACATAGTTTCTCTGATGTAAACCTTAACAACTGTTTTCAACCCTACTGAGATGCAGGTGTGTGTTTACATGACGGCTCTGTTTTTCGCTCACGAGTATGTGTGTGCATAATGCGTATATGTATGAGTGTCCACTTGTGTGAGAAAGCTTAAACGAGGTGGAGGGGAGCGCGAGGGTGTTTCCCACAGATATTTCAGATAATATAGAAACTGTTTTTGATCAAGTGTATCTAGCTTTAATACAGCTCAAGCCTTCGTTACTAGTTCGAAAACATCACTTTATAACTAGCAACAGTAGATGCGCTGCTTTTTAGCATTGGAGTAACAAGGTTGTGTGTGTGTGTGTGTGTGTGTGTGTGCAAGAAATAGAGAGAAACTGAGAGAGATTGTGTGTGGAATTACCTGTGTTTAAAGTGGCTCTCATCAGGAATAACATCGCTTCAAATTGCCAAAGTGTATGTTTAAATCTCAGCAGCAGCGAGCGTCACCATTCTTGTATACAGCTTTTCTATTGCAAAACAACTGTTTACAATCCCAGTGAGTCACAGGAGTGCACTGACTTTGCTCCCGAAAGTGTGTGAGAGCGAAAGAGAGGGGGAGGGTTAGCATGGTGCTTTCCAGTGTAGCTATGTGAGGCTGATTAGTGTGAAATACATTGAAACATAAAGAGTTTCACATATTAAAAGTTATTTCAGATAATAGAAACAGTTGGATTGATCAAGTCGCAGGGAGTGCAGCTCTGTTTGATGGTTGCGACTCGAGTCTCAATGTGTGTGTGTCACGGTTATGGTGAGTTTTTCGGTTTGTTTTGTATGTTTTGCCATTTCCTCTCACTCATGTCTTGCAGGTGTGGCCGGCATGCATGATCAGCATTTCCATGGGAACATTGATTGTTCCCGGGGGAAAACTGATCATGCCACTGATTAGCATGCCGAGCAACATCTGTTCTCCTCTTATTCACTCCCTTCTTTAGCCTATCGGGTTCTCAGTATCTTTGCTAAATTGTTGTTTGATGTTGAGTACTAACCTCACTCTCTCTGCCTAGTTGGTCCTGTCTCGTGTATCTGTTGGTTGCCCATGTGGCGGGTGTGTGGTTGCCTTCCAGTATTACTGCGTGTCAGCTGGTCTTCCACTGAGGATACCTCGTCTCTGCCCGCGTGTCGGGAGTTAGGTTCGCTCATCTCTGCTGGGTGTGGTTCTGCATCTCTCACTAAGCTTCAACGGAGGATTCTACTAATTTGTTCTTGACTTCGACAATGTACACACTCATCCTACGAACACACTCTTCACGGACTGCCCCTTGCGTGACTACGACGCGCGCACCATTGGAGATCGCTTCCCGCTGCTACAGCCAGTGTCAGGATTTTCTATATTCCTCAATCCAGTGACTGCTCATTATTACTGTTAATAAACCCTTTGAACTATTCCTCTGCTCTTGGGTCTGTTTGTCTCAATATCGTTCGTTACAGAACAATCTATCCAAGTATGGACCCAGTGGAGGAATTCACTCTTCGCTCCGCCCTCTCTCAGCAGGGAGTCTTGCTGGGATGTCAGCAGGATCAAATGCCTCTGCCTCGAACCGGACTTTGGAGATGATGGCTTCGCAGCTGATTGAGCTCTCCTTTTTGTTCAGCTGCTCTGCCTATCTCCTGATACTGGCCCATCTCAGGAAGCTTCCATACCGGCTCTGGCGGTTCCTCTGGCTCCTGGACACTTTGAAGCCCGCATTCCCCCTCCAGCCCCGTATTCAGGTGAGGCTGAATCCTGCAGCGCATTCCTTTCGCAATTTTCCCTGTTCTTCATGTTACAGCCCTCCACTTTCACATTGGATATGAAGTTGGCTATAGCAGTGTTATTACGCTCCTCACCGGAAGGGCTGGCGAATGGGGCACTGCCATGTGGGACAACAGACATCCCTGCTGTGCTTCCTATCATGCCTTTACAATGGAACTCCGTCAATTATTTGAATGCTCGGCTCAAGGTCGGGAGGCAGCGAGGGTTTTATCTGGACTGTCTCAAGGAGATTGACGAGTGTCAGATTATGCGATTGAATTTGCACCCTAGCTGCTTCTTGTGAGTGGAATGACTACGCTATGTGGGATTGATTTCTGCATGGTCTTTCCGATGACATTCTGGACAAGATTTATTCTTTGGATTTGCCTCCGCACTTTGATGACTTGGTGGATTTGGAAATCTGAGTCGATCAATGCCTGACCCTATGCTGTCGCCACTGTTGCCGCCACTTTCCACCTACCCTGGCGGCTGATCCTCCTACCTGTTCTGCCTCTCCAACCAATTCGACAGTCTCACGGCCCGACACTGAGCCTATGCAAGTCGCTAGAACTCAAATCTCATGCAGGGTGAAACAGTGACATCTCATTAATGGACTGTGTTTTTACTTTGCTGCTTCTGATCATCTCTCTGCTTCCTGTCCGTTAAAAGACATCACTTGTCAGTGGGAGAGGGGTTACTGGTGAGTGCAACACCTTCTCCCGGCCCGGCGGCAGTATGGATCTGCCTGTCACATGGTCCCACCCTTCCTCCTAAAGGGAACTTTATGGATTTTGAATTGGCTTCTAAATGGCAACATCCTATGGTCCAGTAAGAAAGACGCATCACCACCCACACCCTAAGTGGCATGCTGCTGTCCGTTATCACTCAATCCACAAAGCCGGACACCTTCGTCTCTGGGAATCATACGGAGCAGTTGTCCTTCTACCTTATCCAGTCTCCAACGGCACTGGTAGTGTTGGGGCATCCTTGGTTGGTAACACATAACCCACACATAGATTGGTCAACACTGTTCTTGCTTGGAGTCCATATTGTTTGTTGCACTGTCTTAACTCTGCTGTTTCCTCTGTCCAGTCTTGTGTTTCATTGCAGGATGAACTGGCGGACTTATCCGGAGTACCGTTGACATACCATGACTTGTGGGCTGTGTTCAGCCGGTCCCACACCACAACCCTTCCTCCTCATCGCCCGTACGACTATGCTATGATTGAACTGCTTCCAGGCACTTTGCCACCTCGGGGATGGCTGTATTCGCTCTCGGCTCCTGAGAGGAAGGCAATAAATGGATATATCAATGATTCTTTGGCAGCCGGTCTCATTCACCCTTCCTCTTTCCACCGGCAGGGGTGGGGTTCTTCTTCATGGAGAAGAAGGATGGCTCGCTTAGACCCTGTATAGATTATCGGGGGCTGAATCGTGAAGAATCGCAATCCTTTACTGTTGATGTCCTCAGCCTTTGACTGGACTTACGCAATGTTTATGACCTTGTCCAGATTAGGAAGTGGGATGAGTGGAAGACGGCTTTTAACACCCATACGTGCACTTTGAATATTTGGTTATGTCTTTCCAATTGGTCAACGCCCCCGCCTTCTTCCAGGGGCTCGTGAATGACGTACTTAGAGACATGGTTGATCATTTTGTGTTTGTCTGTCTTGATGATATTCTGATCTTCTTCCAGAATATCCAGGACCGTTAAACTCTTGGGACTGTTTGTCTAACTATCGTTCGTTACAGTGTGTGTGTGTGTGTGTGTGTGTGTGTGTGTGTGTGTGTGTGTGTGTGTGTGTGTGTGTGTGTGTGGGTGAGATGAGAGCGAATGAGAGAGAGAGAGAGAGCCCAAGGATGCTTTTCAATCGAAATTGAAATAAATGTAGGATATTATAGACATTTTTTGTCATTCTTATATGATGTACTTAACCAATGTCTTTGTTTTTGGTTATTTTGTTGTGGTAGCCAATAGGGCTCTTTGAAATAACTGAAATAATTTGGCGAAGTGATATGGAACCATTATGTGGTCAAGACCTGGAACTACTTCATAGCAGTGCATTTACTGGAAAATAACTGCACACCTTAGAACATCTGTCAACGAATAAGAATCATGCATTCAACAGACCTGTGGTATATATATGTATATACTGTATGTATGTATGTATGTATGTATGTGTATATATATATATATATATATATATATATATATATATATATATATATAGATAGATAGATAGATAGACAGATAGATAGATACATACATACATACATACATACATACATACATACAGTATATACATATATACTGTACCTGTTCCATTCAAGTTTGTACATACAGTATATATGTATATAACTTGAATGGAAAATCTCCAGACATCATGGTAATGAGTATTTGGTGGGAAATTATCCTGAAAATAACGTTACAATGGAAAATTAATGGTCCTAAAAATAATCTTTACTTTCTTAATGCAAAATAAAATTACTTTCTCTCTCTCTCTCTCTCTCTCTCTCTCTCTCTCTCTCTCTCTCTCTCTCTCTCTCTCTTTTTGGGGTGTCCTCACATAGTTTCTTCTAGGTCTGGATAAATGTTGATGGGATATGTTACATGTCCAATAGAAAAACTAGTGTTGCTGCAAAAATCGAGTGGAAATAATTTAATAAAAGATCACATACAGACAACTATAGATAAGGCAGGAAAGAACTATGCTAAAATGACATAATTTTATTAATCTGTATTAAAGGCAGAGAGTCAAAACACAAATAAGAGAAACAGTGTTATATTGTATATATCAGAGAAAAATCCTGTTCTTGCAAAATCGTTGATTTATGTCAGAAATAATTGTCAGCTTTGACATGTTGCCTTTTGACTGTTTGTCATTTGCTAATTGCAAGAAAACAGAACTGTTCATAAAATATGAAATTAGCTTCTGTGGGGTAAAAAACATTCATTATACATAATGTTATCATCACTATATGTCATGAAATATCTAGCACACAATTCATATTTCTCCTTGTCTGTTTGAATTTTGCGATGGTTATCATTTTTAAGTTGGGCTTTTGAATAATGTGTGCAATTTTTTTTGCCACTTCTGTCACAGAACGTTCACATATTATGTTGATAGTGGCAAAACTGAGCTTTTGTGTTTCTGGTTTTTGTGTATTGACTGTCTGAAGTGCAAGGCTTTACAAAACACACCATCGCCCCTCGGCAGCGAGAGAAAACACAGACTGTGCTGACTGGTTGGAAGAATTCTACATTTTGGGTAGCTGAATCAATGTAATTAAAATGTATCTCCGCTTTGTGGATCTCTTTCTTGCTTCAAAGTGGAACCTCAGCAAAGTTCTTGTTTTCTTCAGCCCTCGAAACTGCATCAATATTATCATCACTGACAGCCTGCTTGTGAACTTCCCAGGCTGCCGTCTAAGACAAATCATCTGTTTAGGTCAGCAATATGGCAGCTGTGATGGGGCGATGATCTGTTTACCGCTCTCCATCAGAGCCAATAAAGGTTGCTTTTGTGTTATGCATATTGAATGCATGTCAGGGAGCTCTGACTTGAGAGAGTGTATGAGTTTTTGTGAGTGTGTAGACATTTACACATTAATCTTAGGCACTTTGGGAGGGTTTGCCAGAAGTAAGCTCTGTCTTTTCCAGTCTGTCAAACTCGAAAAATGACAATTTAACACCATAAAAAGTCAGTTAAAAAATATTCCAAGTATTCTGAAGTGATATGATCACTTTGTGTGTTGAACAGAACAAAAATTAAGTAATTATTAAAGTGGACAGATCAGAAATGGTGGCTACATCGATAACATCCAGACTTATTAGTTCTCTTTGCATCTTGTGACCACGTGTGACGTTATGAGGTTTGGATTCCAAAACGTGATACTGACAGTACAATGACATAATTTTCATTTTGGGTGAACTATTATCTTCTTTTTGAACCCAGGCCAATTTTCAGCCTGATCTCATGAAATTTACGCGAACATGACAAAATTTTTGCAGTTCAAAATTTACGTGCTGTATAACACATTTGGCTGCAGTTTTCCAGTGAAATGTCCAGCTGGGGGCGCCAAAAGCGAGTAAAATGGTGTCATATTCAGATGAGGTTTCAAGATGAATTTTAGATGGATGTTTTTAAAACATACCTCCCTAACCTAAAACTTTTGCCTGAACCAAACCAATAGTGTTTTAAAATACAAATGAGACATTTCAAAAAGACATTCTTACCAAATCAACGCCAAAACTTAACCATTCGTGTTTTAAAATATATATGAGACGTTATAAAAGACATCCTTACCACATCAATGCCTAAACCTAACCATTAGTGTTTTAAAATGCAGAAGCGAAATGAAAAATCACATTTTCTGACCTCACGACCTCAGATCATGCCGCTTCTATGACCCTGTTGTGTCACCTGTCAACTTGAATTCATAGCTCCAAGTCCAATGCTCTATCAGGTGAGCTACCGTGAAAGCTGTTCATTTGGGAATATGTGTATATATACAGGTGCATCTCAAAAAATTAGAATGTCGTGGAAAAGTTCATTTATTTCAGTAATTCAACTCAAATTGTGAAACTCGTGTATTAAATAAATTCAATGCACACAGACTGAAGTAGTTTAAGTCTTTGGTTCTTTTAATTATGATGATTTTGGCTCACATTTAACAAAAACCCACCAATTCACTATCTCAAAAAATTAGAATACATCATAAGACCAATAAAAAAAAAAATTTTTAGTGAATTGTTGGCCTTCTGGAAAGTATGTTCATTTACTGTATATGTACTCAATACTTGGTAGGGGCTCCTTTTGCTTTAATTACTGCCTCAATTCGGCGTGACATGGAGGTGATCAGTTTGTGGCACTGCTGAGGTGATATGGAAGCCCAGGTTTCTTTGACAGTGGCCTTCAGCTCATCTGCATTTTCTGGTCTCTTGTTTCTCATTTTCCTCTTGACAATACCCCATAGATTCTCTATGGGGTTCAGGTCTGGTGAGTTTGCTGGCCAGTCAAGCACACCAACACCATGGTCATTTAACCAACTTTTGGTGCTTTTGGCAGTGTGGGCAGGTGCCAAATGCTGCTGGAAAATGAAATCAGCATCTTTAAAAAGCTGGTCAGCAGAAGGAAGCATGAAGTGCTCCAATATTTCTTGGTAAATGGGTGCAGTGACTTTGGTTTTCAAAAAACACAATGGACCAACACCAGCAGATGACATTGCACCCCAAATCATCACAGACTGTGGAAACTTAACACTGGACTTCAAGCAACTTGGGCTATGAGCTTCTCCACCCTTCCTCCAGACTCTAGGACCTTGGTTTCCAAATGAAATACAAAACTTGCTCTCATCTGAAAAGAGGACTTTGGAACACTGGGCAACAGTCCAGTTCTTCTTCTCCTTAGCCCAGGTAAGATGCCTCTGACATTGTCTGTGGTTCAGGAGTGGCTTAACAAGAGGAATACGACAACTGTAGCCAAATTCCTAGACATGTCTGTGTGTGGTGGCTCTTGATGCCTTGACCCCAGCCTCAGTCCATTCCTTGTGAAGTTCACCCAAATTCTTGAATCGATTTTGTTGACAATCATAAGGCTGCGGTTCTCTCGGTTGGTTGTGCATCTTTTTCTTCCACACTTTTTCCTTCCACTCAACTTTCTGTTAACATGCTTGGATATAGCACTCTGTGAACAGCCAGCTTCTTTGGCAATGAATGTTTGTGGCTTACCCTCCTTGTGAAGGGTGTCAATGATTGTCTTCTGGACAACTGTCAGATCAGCAGTCTTCCCCATGATTGTGTAGCCTAGTGAACCAAACTGAGAGACCATTTTGAAGGCTCAGGAAACCTTTGCAGGTGTTTTGAGTTGATTAGCTGATTGGCATGTCACCATATTCTAATTTTTTGAGATAGTGAATTGGTGGGTTTTTGTTAAATGTGAGCCAAAATCATCACAATTAAAAGAACCAAAGACTTAAACTACTTCAGTCTGTGTGCATTGAATTTATTTAATACACAAGTTTCACAATTTGAGTTGAATTACTGAAATAAATGAACTTTTCCACGACATTCTAATTTATTGAGATGCACCTGTATCTAAGTGGATCTGTAATACAAGCATTAAAATGTATCGTTTTTCAAAAGATGTGTTTGAGTAAAAGTGTGCCGATATCATAAAATGGCAGGGTCTGAGCAATAGAGAGAAAAATATGTATTTATAAAGTCATAATCAACCATTAAAGTCATGATTTGAGTGAAAGTGAATAAAACACACAGTTGTTGTAGCGCCTTTAGTGTTCATTTCTCCTGGAAACTGCAGGGAATTGTACCTGGAGATGTAAATGGAGTCACGTTTTCACTATGAGACTAGGTTGCCAATTTTCTTGCAATTTTCATGCAATTTATTGGCTTTGTTATAAAAAAAAAAGAAAAAGAAAAAAAAGGGGAGAACCAATAGGAAAGACAGGTGGAACAGTGCATGACCTAGACTGGATTCAAACCTGCACAATATAGACACAACAGCTCCTTATTTGTCGTGAGCTTTACACTAACTACACACACTTTTTGTGAAATAATAATTATATTTTAATACATTTATTTTGCTTAATTGTAGTGCAAGGATATAGAATTAAGATTAGTTGTAGTGGTGGTGTTTGTGGCATATCTTTTTTAGTGGCATATCTTTTTTTAGAAAAGAATGCCCTGTCTACACCGGGCACATCTGTTGACGTGACACACCGGCTTGAGGCTGTACACACTGGACACGTTGACACAAACATTCTAAACTGTTTATTTGTGTTGTTGGCAGTAGTAGCGCCAGCAAAAATGAAACGGGACACCTGTTTACTGTCGGCACACCACGATGGTTGCTTCCAGTGTAGAGCAACATTAATTATAATGGATTCTATTGCTTTTGATGCGACACGCTGCTCGCATATGGTGTAGACAGGGTGTTAGAATATGTTCCTCCACCCAGTTTTCAGATCGTTCCTGTGGCCGTTTAAATTTCAAGTGTGAAAGGCCCATATGTGACCACACCAAGCACTCTCCTGGATTCTGAGTCAAAAGCTTTGGTTGTTAGGTATATATTTACTTATCTCAATAGACATTTTGTAAGGTCTACTTCAGCACTTCCCTCCTTGAGCATCTCTTCTATGGCCCACGCACCTGTCCTGAACCGGGGGGTGATTTATGACTTGTGTGTTCTTCATATTTTGGACTAGGGCTATGTTCCTGACATACCAAGGCCCCATGTTCACTGTGGTGATGATAAGTACTCTCTCACAGCAGATGCTAGGTTTCAGCTTAAAAAAGCCTCTTCTTTGCAGAGCCATGACGCTTCTAATTAGCAGCCAGGGCCATGTTGAACAGTCAGCGGCTGTCAATGCAGCCAGTTAAGTGAGTTCAAAGGGAGAGCAGAGTGGCTTGGAGATGGGCCTTCTAGTGGGGTCTCAGACTCAGCTCTGACTGTACTTGGTTGGTTTACTTGTCAATCACAGTCTGTACTGTGTAAGAGGGCGATTCTTGACAAAAATAATCTGCAATATGGACCAGACCTTTTGCTATTAGTCAACGGGCCTTGGGATTTGGCCTATCCTTGTGACTTTTACTCACGTTCTTCCTCCAATGCTTCATTTTTTATCAAGTATAATTATAATTCAACTTTTCAATCTCCTCAGCCTCCTAATCAGTCAATTACAGTACAACACAATATTGATTTGTTCCAGGAGAGGCCATTACGGATGCGCGAGCTGGAAATCAGCTATAAGCACTCTAATATGATAAATGTTTTAATCCTAGGTTTGGTTAATGTGCCATCTCAAGCTGCTATTAAGTGCCAAATAAATGGTTCAATTAAACTAGTTTGGCTTTTAGACATATGAGCTCCTGGAGTGGCTTTCTCTAGGCATTTCAGCATTGATGTTGAAACGCGCCCTCTGTGTATTATTCTGCTGCGTGAAATTCATCACATTTAAAACAAGTCTGATAAATCATCACACTTGCTTTGGGATAACAGGCATTAGATGAATGTGCAGATCTAAAACAATCACTCTGCATGAACAGAACGGCAACAGGGTTCTATTTTTTCAGATGCACAGTTGTACTAACATTTACCCCTATGTGGATAACAATAAACTGTACAGGGGGTTCAAAAGTCTGACTCCACAATAAAAATATGTGATTTAAAATCTAACTTGGACCTGAATCTAATGTGGATTTTGAAAAATTGTAAACAAAGAAACATAAAAAGATTGTGACTTTATTAAGGTAATTCATATTTTAAATATTTATTATTCCAGACCTCTAGGTCACTAACCAAATAAGCAAACTTGTGACTGACCATTTTATCTCCTTTTTATAAAAGGCCAGATATCCAAGCTTCCATTGAAGCACACAAGATGCTCTTTAGAACATTCTCAAGTCATGCTGGAGAACATGGATCATCATTTTACGGACCAAATTAGTAAGGCTGTAGATTTAACATGTTAATTCAATGCGATTAATTGTATTTAAAAAGATGTAGCCGGTGGGTTGTAAATAACACAGGATACAAAAATATTTTTTTTGTTTTATCTGACAGCTGTGCAAAAAAGGTAGATGGAGCCATATTGTATTTAAAAAAAATAAATAACAAAAAATGAAATACAAAAATGAAATATGGTTCAACGAAATACAGTAATGAAATACGGTAGAGGCTAATGTTAAAAGAAAATACAAACAGGGCATTAGCTTAACTATATACTTCAACACATACTTAATACCTGCTTATAACTTTCACAGCACTTTATACATTCAAGTACTTTCTTAAATCACTCAAAGCATTTTATGCATTTAACACATGCTTAAATCACTCACAGTATTTTACTTATTTTTAACCAGGTTTTAAGGACAAGTGTTGCAGAAATGTGAAGAAGAAAATTCACATTACACGTTCTCATTACACATATTTCCACATATAACACGTATTACAGTTATTCACTAAATTGGAAAACACTGTGGGCTATAAATCATTAAATAAGATACGATCAATGCTAAATTTACATACACAGTTCTGTATGTGCAAAAACGTGGTCCACACACTCCACTCATGCAATCCATATGCATCCTTCAAAAATAACCCATAACAAACACTCAATTTTAAAATATGACTCTTGTGAACACATATTTAATACAATTTAACAACATTTTGTGTAGAATTGATATTTACCCAAAGAATTATCAACCGATGAACCAAACAGGGAGCTCTCTTGCACAACGTTTGTTTTCACTGTTCTAACACAAGAGAGTACCGGAAAGCGGGGGTTGCAAAACTCTTAAAGGGGCCACGTCCTATTTATGACTAGAGTTAAATTACATGAAATTTCTCCACTTGGCTACAAAGAAAAAAATGTGTTAAAGAAATTATACGCCCTGACTATACAGAAATTTCATACCAACGGAGCAATTAAATCTTGAAGTTCCAACTTAATTTTTTGCAGTCGCAGTAAGCAGGATACAATCAGCACATCCTAAATTTTTTTTTTGCATTTATGCACAAGTTGCTTAAAGGCTTAAGCAAACAATATTTTGAACATTAACTGAAGCTTCTGACCCATATCTGCATGTCTTTATGCACTGTACTGCTGCCACAGGATTGACTGATTAGATAATCGCATGGATGATTGTTGGTGCCAGATGGGCTGGTTTGAGTATTTCTGTAACTGCTGATCTCCTGGGATTTTCACACACAACAGTCTCTAGAATTTACACCAAATGGTGCCAAAAACAAAAAACATCCAGTGAACAGCAGTTCTATGGATGGAAATGCATTGTTGATGAGAGAGGTCAACAGAGAATGGCCAGGGCCTCGTTTCCCATTAACGATTGATCTTAGCATTTAAGACCATTTTCTATGAGCGATTTTATGAACGTTCGTTATTTTCTACGTGCGTTTCTCAAAACAGCACTTAACATGAACATGTGAGGATGTGCTTTAAGTGCAAATTAAGAGAGACGCTGTCCACAAATGTGAAGTGCTGAAATGTGACCGTATAGTGCTGCTCATCATTGCAACTTCATTATATTTGTGCATAACTTTAAAAATGTTTGTAATTTAGGTTGCTGGAAATAGTAAAAAATATTTTCTTAAATGTACAACTTAATTCACCACATAATTGCATCTTATTTTGCAATCGTTTTGTGCAGAACGATATATTTATTTTACACAACCACTGCTTTGTTCATCAGATGTGCATTTTAATATTTAGTTTTAAAAATTTGCTCTGTGGGTCGAGATTAAATCTTCCAGGATTAGTGAAGACAGCGGAGGCCCTGTGTATGATCCTGCTAATGACAACAAGCATTAATTGAATATAAAGAGGTTCACCATGTTATTGCAGAGCGCAAAATAAGGAGACGCGTGGAAGCTGCGCTTTAGGGACATTCACCAATCAAAAGGAGATCTGCTGTTTACTCCCAAAAGTGATAACGGTAACAGCAATGTTACACAACATGTGCGGTACTACACAACACGTGATGCATGTGAGAGCTCCCTTCTGTGATTGTCCTGCAGGTGTCTGCATAAGTCTGTGTCCTTACGATGTTCTTAGCACTGTATGATTACTCCAGAGCACTCGCTAATCTACTAGCATTTTCAAGTACTACTTAAGTTACAATCTGCTTTTGGGAAACGAGGCCCAGACTGGTTCAGACTAAGAAAATCTACGGTAACTCAGATAACCGCTCTGGGGTATGTCGAAGTTGATTTCACCGCAGCTGGGGTGTGTTCTATGCAGACTTATCACCCGTATGCCCTATTCCTTTCAAAGACTTCTTCATCCACCATGAGAGCCTTGGAAGGTTTAAAGTTGTGGTGCTCAAAGTTATTTTTATTGGAAATTCGATCTTCTATTTGAAACGATCTTCCAGCGTGACTGTCACAATTGTTCTCCCTTTGAAGTGCTCTCCTAAGGCATTATTTATGCCATTTGGAACACAGGATTGGCTTCGTTTTCATGTAGAAAAGGTAAGTTATTTTATTATTACAAGCGAATATCATACAACATTTTCCAAAGAGAAATTTCACATATGGCTATATATGTAAAACACAATATGCATGTTAATGGTTTTCACTGATATAAAAGTTATCTGTATTGTACAAACAGTATATGCAACAAATCTGCAGTACTTTGAGTATAGTGTCAGAAAAGCGCTATGTAAGTGTAAAATTAAATCATTTACATATTTCAAAATATAACACTTTCAGATATGTAAAACATAATTTCCCAAATCACAGAGTAATTTGATATAGTCAAAATGCCCAAATAAATGAACAATAATTGTAGAAATATACATGTATGGCCATATATCTGATTTTTGAATGGGATAACATGTCTGTGTAAGTGGTTTTGTGTTTATTGTGAGGTGTTCACAGAAGTAGAATGTAATAGAATATGGAATATTCTCAACAGGCTTTGTTATAGAAAACAAATGTATACTTCTTGTTTGCAGTAGTCTTTCAATTAATGTTTGTAGGGGGAAAAAACATAGACCAAGGTAGGAAATTACACAAAATGTTTATTAAGTTACATATGTCAGATGAAATAAAATAAAAAACAGTATCCAAACTGTATTTAAAAATGAAAAAGTAACCAAACATTTTCTGAATTAAATGTTTTCTGACTTCTGCTCCTGTAGGATGCATTCTGCCTTGATGTGGGTTCAGTGGATCATCATCATCAGTAGCAGCAGCATGACCCCCTCTTCCTCCTGAGGAAGTTGAACAAATTTCCGTAACTGATTTTTTGAAGAGTTTTGGGGAAAGTCAGCGTGGTGTTCATAAGCTGTAACAGCAAAGGTGTTACTGCTTTCACAGCCTTGCTGACCTAAGACTTGCTGAACCACAGGCCATCACCAACCACCTCCATAAAACTTCCCACAGCACAATAATGCAGTGCAGTTTCTTCTTGTGGCCCTCTGAAGGTGTGGTTTCACAACCTGAAGCAATTCAAGGATCTTGGTCCTTGGAATCCAGAATTTTCTTATGATGTTGTCATCAGATAGAGTGTCAAGTGGGGAGAAATTTGTCCTTATGTAGACATTTATATACACCACCTGACTTCTGCATCGCCTTCTGTGCTCAAGCTGTAGGATTCTTTGTAAAGTCGCCATTGTTGAGCATTTGATACACAGATACTGTATTTATTAGGAGAGTCATTAATACAACTGCTACTGACGCACCTGAGGAATGGACAGAAACATCTTGGTGGCTAATAATCATCTAAATTAACTAGCTAAATGTGTGTTTCATCAATGATTTGTGACAGTAATAGGGCACAGCTTAATTTGATTATCAGATTATTGTATTCATATGTTAATGAGTTTTTGGTTTTAATATAGGCTGCTTTCGTGCTGGTTTTTTTTTTTTTTTTTCATAGTTATGCTGTGGCTTGGGAAAAATGAGAAGGCCTCTCTTTAGAATTGTCTGAGGATTTAAATAAAGGATGTGTTTTGTTTCATGTTTTGCTTATATTATCATGCTATTATCTTGTGTATTGAGAAAATCTTTACATAGCCAGCTTTAGTTGCTTGACTGTTGTAGTGTATGTGATGGTGGGTCATCACCACTGCAAAACATTAAAGGTTTTTATTTAATTTCATACATAGGATTCTTAATCACACTTACAGTATATAATTTATGAATGACATTATTCTGGTAGTTGATCATGAAGTAATGACATTGCATTACATGATTCACACAATAATTGCTTACATTTGATCTGGCATTCCAATAATACTGTGATGCACCAAGTCAGAAGTATCACCTATTATGTGCTCATTTCTACATGTTAAACTACTGGATGAATTCCCAGTGTATTAGAAAAGCACTAACTCAAAACACATGTTAAAAACTGTATTTTTGATCATCAAATGGGATATTATATTTTGTATTTAAATTCAGAATGTGAAGGGTTTTAACTTCTCTCTCACTGAAAAACGTCTTGAAAATCATATGTTTTTTGCCATGCAGCACCACACGGCTTCACAAGAGCCCCAGTTGCAAGACCCAGTCTGTATCTTTCACTCCATATATCTTTCATTCTATATCATTCACTTTGTCAATAATAAAAGTGCCGTTCTTATTGGTTTTTGAAAAGTGTGCATCTGTATGTGCTCAAGTGTGGTAAAGTGAGGTAAGAGGGAAACCCCACTATTGCAGCTCAATGCTGCGAGAAGTCGCGATGAAAACAAACACACCAGCAACAGAGGGGCATGTGAAAATAAAGCGAAACAACGAAGAACAGAAAATAACAGAAGTAGTCCTCAGATGCCATGTTCGTTATTTACAGCAGCGTCATGGGGAAATAATGTTGCTGTGGAGCTGCTTACTGACCGAACCGCTTGTATACTGTAGTAAAGAGTACGCCACTTACAGGGTGCATATAAACGTAAATGTAAATGTCTATTTCATGTCTTAAGCAGTTTTTTTTTCACAATAAATGGCTTTCTGACCATGTAAATGAGCTGTGATAATTTGATATCCATTCGATCTCTGCAGAAGTTTTTACTCCACCCCCTGAGTAACGTCATTAACGACAGCTCTACATTGTTGAACCAACATGGTTTGAACGATGGATGTGCGACATAGTTACTAGGCTTTCGGGAAACAGCCGTGAATAGCTAATTAGTTTCTCTAATGATGCATCATACTTTGGTGGTTAAGCAGTGAGTTACGTCGTTGTATGGGAAATGCACCCCTATACATCTGTGGTGAGAAGAATAGTGTAACAGTAGCCAGCTGATAGATAGCTGTGCAATGTGTATAAACCTCACTCTCCTCAAGAGGTGCACTAGCGACTGATGCTAGAGGCTGTAGCCTTTAGCCTCCTTATTAGCGTACCTGCCTTCCATGCCGGAGACGCCAGTTCGAGTCCCGTACGGAGCAGGTAGAACAGGAGCATCACAATGGTGCCATGACCCGGATGGGAGTGAGGTTTAGGGGGGTGAGTGTAATGGTAGCCAGCTGACAGAAAGCTGTGCAATGTGAATAAACCTCACTCTCCTGACCTCAAGAGATGCACTAGTGACTGACGCTAGGGGCTGTAGCCTTTAGCCTTCTTGTTAGCGCACCCGCCTCCCATGCTGGAGATGCCGGTCGAGTCCCGTACGGAGCAGGTAGAACAGGAGCGTCACAATAGCATCTCAGAATACTGTTCTGAGATGCGGGTTTGCGCTGTTTTGGCGGCATGAGGTGGACCTACACAATATCAGGCAGGCGGTTTTAATGTTAATGATCGGTGTATGTGCCCAAGTTAATACAAAGTAAATATTTTCCAGCTAATGATTTTATTTATTTATTTATTTGGCTTTTTTATTTCATTTTGCAAAAATGAAAAAAATTTTTTTTTTTACAGTTTATAATATAATTCTTACTATATTTAACACAGTATAAATAGTCCTTTATACATGAAAATATATCGCTGCATTTTTATTTTTTGGAAAGGGGTCCCCTGTAAGGAGATCATCATATTTTTAGGTCCTTGGCAAAAAAAAAAAATCAATGCTTTATTCATCTGTCACAATTATCTGAATTATAAATATGTATTTGTAACAAGATCTTTGGGTTCTGGGCAAAGGAGGAGTCAGGAGACAGAGAACAATCAAGGTGAGTGTTATATTACTCTTTCTCAGTCTTTACATAAAGGGCTCTTGGTGGCCAAACAGACACACACAGCTTCAGGTGGTGGCTCTGGTCTCTCTCCCCACTCTGACGCTCTGGCGTGCCTTTTCAGGTCTCGTTCCGCCATCACTATAATGAGAGACAGGTGTTAGAGGTAATTATGGCGCAGGTGACGAGCCTTACCGCTCTCCCTCTCCCGCAGACCGACACGTGACCACGCCCCCCCATGCCACAGTATTATATATATTATTATATTTGTTTACTTATTTTTTTATTATTATATATTGAATTTATCTTTTTTTTGAAAATTGGTATATGCAATCAATTGGGTAACACTTTACAATTGCATTTGTTAACATTAGTTAACACTAGATAACATGATCTAACAATGAACAATACAGTATTTATTAATCTTGGTTTATGTTAATTTCAATATATAATAATATATTCTTAAAATCAAAAGTTGTATTTTTTACAATAGTTAATGCACTATGAACTAACATGAATTAACAATGAACAATTGTATGTTTTATTAACTACAATTAACAAGGTTTAATAAATGCTGAAAAAAAATAAATTGCTCATTGTTTGTTCATGATACTTAATGCATCAATTTATGTTAATAATGGAACATTATTGTAAAGTGTCACCATTACTTGCGATAACATAAATTAATTTATAGGCATGTCAAGTAATTAATTTGATAAAAAATTGAATTGATTGACAGCCCTACAAATTTGTACATTTTTCATTTCAGCTTTTCACACACATTTTATTTGAATATTTATGTATTTTTAAGTATTTTATGTTTTTTTCTTTGAGAAGTGTAAACACTGATGATTTGGGGGCACAATTAAAACATAACTCTTTTTGTTTGAGCATCCTGGCCAGCAACACTTGGCATGAATTTGGGGCAGGGCTATTTGTTCATTCGTCCAGTGGTGTTCGAGAAACCAGTTTTCAAAACAGCCATTATTTTTTTTAATTCCGTTTAATGATGCTAGTGGTGCAGAAGCTTTACACTTCATCTTTAAATCTAAAAAAATGTAAAATAAAAGCATTTTCACTACCATACTCATACTTCTGAAACCCACTCTATCTGTTCTTTGTACGCTGTGGCCTTTACCAACCCGTGCATTATTTCAGCAAACACAGAATGGGAGCATGTGGCCGTGTGTCAGAAGCCCCTTCGCTCCTGCGCCTGGGCGGAATATGTTACCCATGTTGGGGCGATAAGCTCCATACGGAGGGCCGTGTGCCTGGGGCCCTGGGGCCATGCTGTCTCAGGTCAGCAGATGGGCTTGTGATTATTATTTCCAGGCCTTTACCTGACCACTTCCCCCTGCGCTCCGTGAACAGCTGGTTCACTCGCTTCACTGGAATGCTCCATGGACGGCCATTTTTCTTCTCGTTCTTTACTTTGTACATAATATAAATCTTTATCGTGACCCTTTGCCCGGCTCCATCCACCTGTGTCTTACCTCAGGCGATATCTCCCACTGAGGATTCGCCTTTTTTCTTTGTCTTCTTTCTTCTCCCTCTTCTTCCATTTCTCTTGTCTGATAACTGAGTTGGAAGAAATTAAAGTCTTTTTTGTTGTCCTGCTTATTGTGTCGATATTGTAAAATGGGCAACGATATTATCTTTGTAGTCTCATGCAAAGGCATGTAAAGAAATGCTTTGGCAAGCAAGATTCCACTAAAAGGACTCAACGGAGAGACATTTTCAGGGAAAGCACATCATTCAAGAGCAGAAGTGATGTTTGCTGTCACTTCTGTATTGTGGTTGTTAATATTTAATCAAACGAGTTCTTCTCATGTGCCAACTTGAAAGTTACAGAAACAAAATACTAAGGCCAAGTTCATAACACTGGTTTATGCCCTTAATGGAATATCTATCTTTATGTAGACTTTTATGTACTAGTGTAGATTTTCTTTTGCACTGTAATTCCCTTTGTTATCTATCTATCTATCTATCTATCTATCTATCTATCTATCTATCTATCTATCTATCTATCTATCTATCTATCCATCCATCCATCCATCCATCCATCCATCCATCCATCCATCGTCTGTCTGTCTGTCTGTCTGTCTGTCTGTCTAATTTATTATTATTATTTTTATAGGCATATTTTTTGGTACTTTTATGGTGCTTTTTTGTTTCTTTTGGAGCTTTACATGGTCACTATGAACTGTTATTATAATTTCTCCTTTTACATTCCACAGAACAATAAAAACACCATTTGGGTTTGAAATGACATGATGTAAGTAAATAATAATAGTTTTTTTTTTATTATTATTTATTTATTTATTTATTTTTTTTAGGTGAACTGTTCCTTAAATTGCTTCCATCTTACAGTAAGTACATTTCAGTATGCACATTTTTTTTTTTTTTTGTTTTTGTTTAAACTGATGGACAAGTCAACATTTTTTACTGTGGTAATCAAAAGCAGGCTCTAGATGCTGCTGATTGAGCTTGAATTTGATTTAATATAGTATTCCTGTTATGGAATATTTAATTTTTTTTATTTAGATAAACTACTCTGTTAAGTCCTGACTGATTCCTTTCAAGCTATTAATTATACAAAAGTATTTTGGGTGGTGTATACAAATGCTTTAAAAAGTGCTTAGCTGCATGTTGACTGATTAAGCGATATCTCTTGCTTTATCTGTCTATTGTTTTCTATACTGTGGTCTATGAGAGGCAGACTGTAGTTTTTTGGATGAATACCCTCTTTATGTGGACCAATTTATCACACCACAGGGAAAAATGCTCTACATCTACATGAGCACCTGGTGTCCAGACCTTTTCAACAGTCAGAGAGAAAGACAGAGAGAGAGAGAGAGAGACTGCAGGAGGAACATTTCACACTCATGTTTGGATTACAAGCTGGCTGAGTTTCTGGTTTGTTGTGAGTTCCCAAATGCACTCCTTTGCCAGTTCTAATTAAAAGCTCTTTGACAAAACCGTCAATAAAATGTATAATAAATGAAATGTAAAGGAGGCATAAACAATTTAAAGGTGAAAGTACAGTGAAGATGAAGGATCTGAAAAGTCTGGCTTGAGAGCACAGTTAAACTTTAATCACATCTCCATAGCAACATGTGCATGTGTAAGCACACGTTTGAGAATGTGTGTGCATGCGTTATGGGTGGTTGGAAATACAGAAAATAAAGAACAAAGTCGTCCTGATCAGAAGTGATTATCGGCTTGGCTAGTCGTTTTGAGACCCATTCAGATAAAAAAAAAATGAAGTGAAAAATGGTTTTGGGGGAGAGTGTGAAGGAAAAACACAAAACAAACTGCCGGGAAACGTTCAACCACGTACAGACAAAGAGAATAGCTACTGCTCTTTAGAGTTGCCCCTAGACATCCAACGCCAACTAAAAAGCTGAGGGAAAGCACAAGGACAAGAGGGAAAGGAGAGAAAAGAGAGAGATACTTTATTTATTGATAAGGTGAGAAAAACCGTGAGGAAGTAGCTTTGAAATGTACAACATTAAGAATCACTGCTGATATTCTGCCAAGCTGCAGAGGCGTTATGATGTTGCATCATCCCAAAAGATAGTTTAAAGGAAGGCTATAAGTTAAGATATTTGTAGTTTATTGCCTACAAAGAAATATCTGCTGGAGTGTCTTGTCAATATGGCCACCAAGTGAACTTTCTTGCCTTAAAGGGACTCTGACCATACCATGTGTCCATTTAGAGCCAGCTAGTTTGATCCATCAATTGATTCGGTTTGAGACCAGGTTGCTTTTTTAAATTCATTGCAGTTTCTTCCAGCAGCCTGTGGCAGGATTCTCATTCCCTGAAAGAGAGTGTGTTGGGGGTTTCCTGTTCAAACCAGCCTCCAATATGCACTTTAGGAAAAAAATGGCGTGAAAATGAATTATGGAAATTTTGATTGGAAACGTGTACTGTGCCTGTGTTTCATTTAGTCTGGCTGCATCCCCGAGGAGTGCCACAGCCCTGCGACAAGCTGAAAAGAAATATCACTCCGAGTAGCGGGAGCACCTGGAGGCCGGCTCTCTCCCGGTCGGAGAGACCACGATTTATCTGCCAAGTGGCCTGGAGTCTGCCTGATGCATGCACTCATGCAGGTGTATTTTTTAGCCCCTGCTAGAGCCTCAGGGTGGGTGTTGTTTTATACTGATCTTAGAACAGCTTCCTCTGCCTGTCTTGAAAACTCAGCATCACCAACCTAACACATGAAACAACAATGGGTTAAATATTGTTTTATACTTTTCTTTTAAGTATTGGTTGTTTAATGCTTTTGGCAGCCATTAATTTACTGCAGAATACACTTTGTAGTCGGGCACAAACCATATTGATAATCATTGCAATTAAACCTGTATTTATTGTAGTTTGGGTTGTATGTTCTTTTAAGTTATGTAGTCTTATACATGTTTTTTTTTTTTTTTTAAGTGATGTCATGTTATGCAACCTGTCCATGTGCCTAATTTGGCAAGCGTCTACCATGAATTTGTGCCAAAACACCAAAGAGTTGGATATATGCTGTTCATTGACATCAACAACATATAAGACAAGATAAGGGAAACATTTTCTCTGCCATTTTAAAAGTTTATTTAATTTGCTATTTGAATATATGATTAGTTACATCTTATTATTTACTAAGGCTGTCAAGTAATTTAAATGTTTAACTGAATTAAATTGCATGACTTGTCGGTTAATTCATCGAATCAATCACATATATTAATATTTACTGAGAAAGAATCTTAAATAAAAAAAATTTGATATATATAGTACATAATAATTCAAATAAATATAATAATAATTCAGATATTCACATTGAAATATGTTGCATTATTGTGGCAGACGTGTAAAGCATTGGTTAGACAATACAAAAAGTGGCTTTAGAAGTCAATACATTGTTTATTTTGTGCCTATATCTTTGAACAAAAGCCTACATTGACGACAGTCCATTTTGTATTGAGTTCATCAATCTGTCCTGTTCTCACAGGACGCGTTCTTACATTCTGTCTGTGCTATTTTTCTTCTGTGTAGTACATATACAGTATGTCAGACAAATGTTTTTTGAGTTTTCAGCATCATAAGCGGCATGATTTTTAGGACACTGTGTCAAGTTAAAACGTTGAAATGTTGAAAATCACATCTCGAGATCATTGCATTCTGTTGTGCTTGGTCCAGCTGTCAAAAACTTTAAGGAATAGTTCACCCAAAAAAGAAAATTATCTTATCATTTACTCACTCTCATGCTATCCTAAATGTGTATTTTTTTTTTCTTCAGCAGAACACAAACAAAGATTTGTAGAAGTATATCTCAGCTCTGTATGTCCATACAATGCAAGTGAATGGTGATAAGACCTTTGGTGCTCTGAAAATCACATAAAGGAAACATAAAAGTAATCCATAAGACTCCAGTGTTTAAATCCAAATCTTCAGAAGCGATATAATACTGTAGGTGTGGGTGAGAAACAGATACAAATGTATGTCCTTTTTTTACTCTAAATCTCCACTTTCACTTTTACATCTGAAAGTCACATGTGATGCCTGTTTAGTTTCACTTTCACATCTGAAAGTGAAAGTTAAAGTGGAGATTTAGAGTAAAAATTACTTAAATATTGTTCTGTTTCTCACCCACACCTATTATATTGCTTCTGAAGATATGGATTTAACCACTGTCTTTTGGATTACTTTTATGCTGCCTTTATGTGATTTTTGGAGCTACAAAGGTTTGGTCACCATTCACCTGCATTGTAGTGACCAAAAGAGCTAAGATATTTTTCTAAAAATCTTCGTTTGAAAACAAGAAAGTCATAACATCTCGGATGGCATGATGGTGAGTAAATGATGTGAGAATTTTCATTTTTGGGTGAACTGTCTCTTTAAGCTGACTCTCCTTCTGACGCTGCTTGTGAGTTTTGTTGAAGTGCACTGACTGCCCCCAGCTGATGTGGCTCCTAAAAACATGAACTTAAAGTACTCGTACTTTAAGCTTGAATTGCTCCGATGGTAGAAAATATAAGATATAAGATATGATGATTTACATAATTTTTTTAACACTAAATTAATGCACTAAATCGACAGCCCTATTATTTACATTTAGTATTGTTTTTCCTACTCTCCATGACCCTATCAGAACAGACCTGCAACCCATTTCAGGTTGTGATCCACCAGTTGAGAACCACTGGAAGAGAGTAACTTATAGCAGAACCTGCCTGAAGCTCCCAGCCCACAAACTCAGCTGGTGTTCAGCAGTTGCTGTGGGTAATAAGCCCCTCGTAACTTTTTATTTCATCTGTTTGTTCTCTACAGTAGTTTATCTTCTGGCACTTTTTACTCTTCCCGCTTCCGTGGTTGTTTTGAAGTATTCTAAACAAGTCAAAGGGAAAGTATGCCATATCAGTATGATTTATTTTGAATTCTCTTTCATTCTGCCTTTATGATGCAATAGAAGGTTTTTAGTGTGTGCTAATGATGTAAATGTGTGAGCAACACTTTCTGCTTAAGAATGATTCTACGCCCAACCTAATTATCGGTGAACATTTCTCAATAAAAATATTGCTGCAATTGTTTAGTCAAATCTACATACATCATCAGTCTCTGAAGAGGCCAAAATCTGGTGAGGGCTTTCATCATTAAATGCTGCTCATCATATCTAAAATGTAGGGTCATGAATATCATGGTTTTGCTTCCTTCTTAAATGTCTAAAGTTACTGTCTTGTGGGTTTTAGTTTGTTGATTGGAACAGCATGATGCCCATTTTGGATTCTTAAGATTCTTAAGATACTAAGATATTAAAGGAAGAGTTTACTCCAAAATTACAGTTTTGTCAATATTTACTCAGCCCCATGTATTTTTCTCACTTCTGTGAAGTACGTACAAAATGAGATGTTAGGCAGAATGTCCGAGCTGTTCTTTTCCAAACAAAGAAAGCGAATGGTTGTTTACACGGCAAAGCACAAAAAACACAATAATATTATCCGGGTTCAACAAGTTAAGCTCAATCGACAGCATTTGTGGCATAATGTTGATAAAAAATAATTTTGACTTGCCACTCCTTTTCTTTTAAAAAAGCAAAAATCTGGGCTACAGTGAGGCACTTACAATGGAAGTGAATGGGGAGGGCAATTTTTGAACGTTAAAGTACTCACTTTTTCAAATGTTTAGCCACAAGACATAAACAATATACATATAAACATGATTTTAGTGCGATAAAACCACTTACTAACCTTTTCTGTGTAAAGTTATAGCCAATTTTACAACTTTGATGCCATGACAACGTAATCTCACAAACCCTAAAACCCTGAAATGACTGCAAAAATGTCTACTTTACAGCTCAAATAATACATGAGTTTTAACAGAAGAATTAATGTGTGCTTTTATTAAATTATAAGCTTCACACTTCTGCCTTTAAACCCTCCAAAAAATTGGCCCCATTCACTTCCATTGTAAGTGCTTCACTGTAACCACGATTTTTGCTTTTTTAAAGAAAAGTACGGACAACTGGTAATCAACAATATGCCTCAAATGCTGTCCATTGAGCTTAACTTGTATTGAACCAGGAATATTCCTTTAAGATGCCATACATCTCCATTTACTTGCTAACTTTAAAAGAAGTATTTTAGGTATCTCAGTCAGTAGGTCACTTGATGACCTTTGTTCTGGCAGTAACAGGGTTAAAATACCTCTGAACGACCAGTTTTGTGTTGCTCTAGGAGCTATTGTAGATACACCACAACACAAGCACAGACAACAAGCTTTCAATGCACATTACCTTATAGCAACCAGAGGCCTGTTATGGCCCTTACATAAGCAGAGAAGCTCAAAGGGAAGAGCCTATCAGTCGCAGGTGTGTGTACGTTGGAGCATGAAGCTAATGGTAGCCTGTGGAATAGGGATGTCTGGGTTAAAATGGCACTATTATTTGGAATGTCTCCAAACAACACCCCTGTGGAATAGTGGAATGGAAGTGCCCATCGTTGCCTTGAAAATGACAGCTCCTAAAAGCTTTCACATAAAAAACTGCCTCAGCAAATGTCCACTTAAATCATGTCATCACTTCTGCACCCAACTGTAAATATTGAGTGAGTGAAACTCAAACAGACGTTAAGGCAATAAAGCCACTGTGATTTTAGAAAACAACATTCACTAGTCACTCATGGGTTTGTCATGATTTGGATTTGCAGCCACTTTTTTCTCAATATACCTGTGCTGTGCCATAAGACAGCTGTAAAATTGATTATGACTGTTGTGCAGACTAGACCTGTGTTCTATCAAACCTGAGTTATGATTTCACACAGATGTAATGTTGAAGTAATGATTTAATTATGCAAAGTGTATATGCCATGGCTGTGACATTATATCCATAAAACGCTTGTCACTTAATTATACCAAAACATGTTTTTGCTGTGCAGACATTATTTCATTTCTGGAAGAAAAAAAAATGCATTGAATGTCTGGAATATTTTTATCTTTGTAATGAGGAACAAAAAGTCTGTCGTGTTTGCAACAGGATCACATGGGAAATCAAAATTCTGCTTCAAATTGACCACATTCAGCCAAATTACTGACATGCGCCATCCGTCATTAGACATTTTTGCATCAATTCAAATGTGTATTGCAACCTCCAAGACACTTGTTCTGGTTCTGTGGAAACCAGGATTTATTTGCATTCACATAAACAATGGTAAGCGTGATTTGGAGGTTGCATATTCGCTCTACAATAAAATTGTAGTCCATTGGTGGTTAGGTTTGGGCTTTAGGTTTGGTTTAGGTAGTAGGGTTAATGAAATATGCATTACTGTTGACTGTATTACATTATTTTACAACTAAAATACAACTCACATTTGGCACCACCCTGGGGACACTTCACCTCAACAAAACTTCCAGCATCGACCACTGGGGGCAGTGGTGCAATTTTCAATGTGCACAGACCGATTACAGCAGCAGAACTCTCGACCTCCTGTCAGCGAATTAACAATGTGATCAGTCTGGTGTTTGAAAAGCGTAGTTTAATAAGAAGTGTTTGCTAAGGTAAGCATCGCAATTACTATTTCTCATACTTAGTGTTTTTCAAAGCCCCTAACCATACTGTAAGTATGAAACTTTTATTTAAGCATTTTATTTTGACTTTTTATTAACTTTTATAATCTTTAAACTATAAGAAATAAAACTTATCAAAGATAATAGAACAGTGAATAAGAGTAAATGATTACAGGCTGAAAGACAGATAGAAACTTATTAAAATGTTAGTAAGACAAATGAACAATGAAATAAATGAAATCAAATTTTGTTCGCCAAAAATAACACTCTAGCACCTCCTAGCTTTCTGAAAAATTACAGCACACATAGAAGAGAGTTTCACAGCTAAATGTTTTTCCTATGGTATAATTTACCAGAAAACATGAACGTTTTTTTCTCAAGAAATATGAAGTAAGCATATGAGAATCCATCAAGATTTTATATCTAAATGTGGAAACTTTGGACTAAAAATGAATTCATATTCGCAGAGCCTGCATGATTGAACAGATGTGTGCACTTCATTACATTCTAAAACAAATATGTTGCGTTTTGATTTTGCATGATTTGAAGTGAACTCCTGATACAAATTAAGAAATTACTTTCGATGTGGCATTGTAGTATTGAAGCTGGACACCTGGAGTATGAGCTTTGCAATGATAATTGTAAAAAATTATTTAAGGATATTTTTAAATGTGATAAATGTCAGTTCATTTTATTTGTATAGCGTTTTTCACAATACTCACATTTCAAAGCAGCTTTACAGAAAATGAACCTATAATGTGTGCAGTGTCTTAAAGTACTCTTTGAGCAGTTTTGTAAAAGTATCATTGAAAATCATGCCTAAAAAATTATTAAAATTGCCTTAAAAATAGTAAATACCTTCATGCTGTCACATTTCACATTTCTGCCGTTTTTTCTCCTGCTTTTTTCTCCTGAATTACGGTAGTTTCGCTTCAAAACATTTGTGTACTTCTACATTATGTATCATTACCTGGGCTAGTGTAAACATCTTTGACAGCATGGGGCCCCCCTGGCGGATCGGGGGGCCCTACGCAACTTGCTTAGTTTACGTATGAGGAGGACCGGCATTGTACCAACATTAGTAACCTATGAAATTGTACCTTAATGTAGAGTGGACACCCGTGAACCATTTATTAATGACTTACTAATATTAATAAGCCATGAAACGTACCGTAAAGGAATATTCTGGGTTCAATACAAGTTAAGCTCAATCAACACATACATTTATTTAGACTCATCCCTCCTTTTCTTTAAAAAAGTAAAACTTGAGGTTACAGTGAGGCACTTACAATGGAACTGAATGGGGCCAATTTTTGGAGGGTTTGAAGACATTTTTGAAGAAATTTGAAGCTTATAATTTTATAAAAGCACTTACATTAATTCTTCTGTTAAAACTCATGCATTATTTGAGCTGTAAATTTGTTTAAATTGTAATTTTTCACAGTCATTTTAGGATTTTAGGGTTTGTTGGCATTACATCATCATGGCTGTTGTAAAATTGGCTGTAACTTTACAAAGAAAAGGTTAGTAAGTGATTTTATCACGTTAAAATCATGTTTACAGGCATATTGTTTGTCTTGTTGCTATACTTCTGAAAAAGTTAGTATTTTTTCATTCAGAAATTGGCACCCATTCACTTCCATTGTAAGTGCCTCACTGTAACCCAGATTTTTGCTTTTTTTAAATAATAGGAGGGAAGAGTCAAAATAATTTTTTGTGTTAATCAACATTATACCACAAATGCTGTCGATTGAGCTTCACTTGTATTGAAACCGGAACGTTCGTTGAATGTGAAGTGGACAATTGTGAACTATTTATAAACGAGTTACTAACATTAATAAGCTATGAAAGTGTACCTTAATGTAAAATGGACAACTGTGAACATTACTAATGACTTACTAACGTTAATAAGCTATGAAATTTAGCCTTAATTTTAAATGGACAACAAACCATTTATTAATGGGATACCAACATTAGTAACCTATAAATTGTACATTAATGTAAAATGGACAATTAAAATAAAATAAATGTATTAAAGAGTTTCCAACTCCTGCAGGTAATTTGTTTATGAGTGCCTAATGGTTTAGTATTACATAATCAATTGTGTACATAAATTAACATACATCATGTAATATAGTCTGATGACCATTTACTGAACTTTATGTAAAGCAAATAAACAGTGCAATTTATCTTCATTAAACAATAGTTTTTCTTTCATTTTCAATGTACTGCATATAAAACGCATGTGCAATTTATTAATAGTTTCGCTTAAAAAAAAAATATCCAAGATATTAATTCCAAAAATATTAGAAGCAATGCTAAGACAGAAAATGTACCTATTTAATAAAGCCTGATGGGTGGCAATTAATCCAGAGTGAACCTTTATTCTTTATCATCATTAGGAGAAAAATAAGCACTTGTCTTAAACATTATATTTGCTTACATCCACAAACTCAAACTAGCTTAAACTAGTTTACCAACACATACCAAACTCTGCTGGCATGTAGAGTATAGAATAACTAGCAAAACTGCGCAAGTACAAATACAGCCTCTTACTATCACAGTGTGAACACTGCCGAATTAAAATAACTTTATGTGAAGTAATAAAGTTAATCTACTTCGTGGACACTGACTGTCTTTCACATAATTTCCTCTTTTTTTCCTCTTTCTTACACCTTTCCCTGCACCAATGTCCCAGATAACCTGGTGTCCGGCCTCACAGACAATCACTGCTTTGAAAATTAATAGGACAATTAGCTCCACGTTTTAAACCTTGTACATTTTAAACAAAATAAATATTGAAATCATGACAAAATAAGAGAAATTTAAGTAGTAAAAACTTTTAAAGCTGTGATTGGCCAAAAATGAAAATTTGTCATCATTTATGTAATGGAAGCCAGCTGGTATGTGATAGCTGAGCGGTATATGTAAACCTAGCGACTGACACTAGAAGCTATAGCCTTTAGCTTCCTCGTTAGCGTGCACGCCTCCCATGCCGACTGACCCTGGTTTGAATCCCGTTCAGATTGGGTCGAGCAGGACCGGTTACAGTGGTGCCGTGACCCGGATGGGAGTGAGGTTTAGGGGGGTGAGTGTAACGGGAGCCAGCTGGTACATGATAGCTGTGCGGTATGTTTAAACCTCACACCCCTGGCCTCAAGAGGTGCATTAGTGACTGATGCTAGGGGCTGTAACCTTTAGCCTCCTCGTTTGTGCCCGCCTCCCATGCCAGCAGACGCCAATTCGAATCCTGCTCGGAGCAGGCAGAGCAGGATCGGTTACATTTACTCATCCTCATTTAGGTGAACTATCCCTTTAAATGAATTATTTACCTGTTCTTTTACAGACATACATGGAGTTTTCATTACCTTATATTTAAACATATATATATTTAAAAAAAAACAAAAATTAAACTTTGTCTCCGCGGGGCTATTTCAAATGAATTAGTGAATGCAAAAAGGTCATTACAAGTTGCAGGACCTGATTTATAGATTTAAAATTGAAAAAATATTTATGACATTTTTATTTCTCAACTACTCATTTACAGTTTAAAGTCATTTTGTTAGCATGAAAGTGCATTTTGGTTGTTGATTCAGCCATTACTGCTTTCATGACTTAAAAAAAAAAAAAAAAATGTTTTCCTTTCATTTGATATTTTAATGTCATCTTCAAATAATTTCTGCAGGCCTCACTATTGCATAATAACATAATTTACAATAGTCCACTAAAGAGTAATAAAATCATATTCTTGGCTTAAAATAATACTTTACAAGAATAATAACAGCAGCTAAAAAATATGTTTTGGCACAGACTCATTTACATGATAGAATAACCTTCTGAAGTGAAAAAAATAAGATGTAAAAAAACAAGAGGATAATATATGCGGCGTGTTTGTGGTCATGCACTTCAGTTGTTTATTACCAAGAGAATTGCATTAAATCACCCCACAAGAGGAGTGTGTCGAGGGGGGAGAACACAATGAAGCAAGCCTGTGGATATAATGAACTCCTGTGGGGATAAGCACACCTCACTATAAAGACCTAACCACAAATTAAGTACTTGTTGCCATCATGCCTTTGTAGAACACAGGCAGAGATATAACCTGCATGACTATGCGCCTCATATGAGCTGCTGTTATTGTCTTTTCTCTACTGGAGGAAAGACAAAGACGAGATGAGTGGAGAGACGCTGTGGCCCTTTCCCATGGCGGCTGGTGGCACACTTGAAGTCTTTTGATTCCCAGCCATGTCTGTGTTTTTACTGGGGAATTCAGTGTTAGGCAGTATAGAGTGCTTCATGTTGGCTTGATACTCAATATAAACAGCTCAGTTATTGCATTTTTGCATATTTGATCAAATGTTTTCTTTGGATTGATTACAACAAACTAATCAGATCTCATTAATATCTTAATTGTGCTTATAGAGACCAATGAGACTCAATGAAAAGCAAAAAGTCCAATGTGATTTTTCTTTCCAATGGATTGAGCTATTTATCCAATGCCTGAACAATGGTGGTAAGTCAGTTCACTTCAGAAACTCACCTCAAAGAACATTTTCCCCCTTACAACAGGGGGGCCCATCCAGCAGGCTTTAATCAAAACAGAAAAAAACATGAACTTGAGGGGACACATAGGACCTCTGAATGCAGAAGAAGATTAACCACCACTGTTTAAGACATGTTCTACCCATCTCCATCGCCACATGCTCCAACTACCACCGGATTCATCTATCACTGGCGATCAGACAGTGTTTTTCTAAGCAAGCAACACAGGATGACATGTATTTTCCTCAATAGTCATAGGTGAGTATCTGTATCATAAATCATATCAGACAAAGCCCAGCTTGAACTCTAAATGTGGGAGATATCATCATATTCAAATTCTCAGCTGTTAGGGTTGCTCATAACCTCAGGCATTTTTATTTTATTTTATTTTTTATTTTTTGCTTGTCTTGGTTTGAGCTTTGAACAATATTTGAGTAATCCCATGGGCCAGGTGAGAATAACTAACGATCCATGTCTTTGGCCTCATACCGTGCTCTCTCCAGTAGACAAGGAGTGCTCTCTGTGTCTTTCCGTATCAGTCGAGTATGATGCTTTCTTTCCTTAAACTTCTTTAATCTGGATTGTTTAATTGAATTTTCTGTGAAAGCCCTGTTGAAAATACTAGTTTAGAAGAGCATGAATTTCCAAGGTGGCTTTATATTGGTGTTGGTTTGGTGCTGGTCTTGCTGGTTGACCTATTGAAATCTGTGATGCTGATTTAACTTAGCTGGTGATTAGGGAAGGGAATCTTAAAGGGATAGTTCACCCAAAAAGAAAAATTCTCATAATTTACTCCCCCTCATGCCATCTCAGATAAGTATGACTTTATTTTTTCTGCAGAACACAAATTATGATTTTTAGAAGAATATTTCAGCTCTGTAGGTCCATACAATGCACGTGAATGGGTTCCAAAATTTTGACGCTGCAAAAAGCACATAATGGCATCATAAAAGTAATCCATACGACTCTGTTTAATCCATATCTTCAGGAGTGATATGATAGGTGTGGGTGAGAAACGGATCAATATTTAAGTCCTTTTTTTGTTAGAAATTCTTCACCCTGTCCAGTAGGGGGCGATATGCATGAAGAATGTAAATCACCAAAAACACAAGAAGAATGTGAAAGTGAAAGTTTACAATGGCGACTGACTGAAGATCATTTCTGAAGACATTGATTTTAACACTGGAGTCTTATGGATTACTTTTATGCTGACTTATGTGATATTTGGAGCTTCAAAATTATGGCACCCATTCACTTGTATTGTATGGGCCAAAAGAGCTGAAAAATTCTTCTAAAAATCTCCATTTGTGTTCTGCACAAGAAAGAAAGTCATACACATCTGGGATGGCATGAAGGTGAGTAAATGATGAGAGAATTTTCACTTTTGGGTGAACTATTCTTTAATGTATTGATTCCGGTGGGTTCCTTAAAGGTACCATTAATTTTTTTTGTTAGTATGCAAAATACATGTTTACGCAGACTTTTTAATTCAGAAGAACCGAGTCATTTGTTCTGAAACCAGGCTACACTGGTCGCGCTGTATGTTTTCTGCTGCAAATTCAAGAGTTCCGTCTCATAACGCCCTGTCTGCACCGGGCGCGCCCGTTGACTAGCCACGCCTCGACGGCTTGAGGCTGTCTGCATTGGACGCATCGAAGCGAATGTTCTAAGCCATAAATGTATTTTGTTAGCAGGAGTAGCACCAGCGTGTGTAGTACAAAATGGAACATCTGTTTACTGTCGATGCTATGTGATGCAATGCAACGCGCTGCAGCGGATGCTTCCAGTGTAGACAGTGTCATTGAAAATAATGGGAAAGATATGCTTTTGACGCGATGTGCCTCTCGTAAGAGTCGACTCATTAGAGTCATTTATTTCTGAATCGAGCTACACTTGTCAAGCTGCATGTTTCACACAGAAGTTTCAAAACAACCGGCTTATAAGAGTAATTTGTTCGAGAATCAGGCTACACTGGCCACTCAGTATGTTTTTTCACTGTAGATTTAAAAGAACCGAATCCACAGAGTCATTCGTTCGGGAATCAGAGTGCACTGGCTGTGTTGTATGTTCCGTGCTGTAGATTCAAAATAACAGCTCATAAGGGTCATTTGTTTGGGTATTAGAGTTCACTGGTTGCCCTGTATGTTTGGTGTTGTAGATTCAAATGAACCGACTCAGAAAATAAATTTGTTTAGGATCGGACAACATTGGTTGCTCGATGCTATTTGTTTCACTCTGCAGATTCAAAAGAACCGGCGGATAAGAGCTATGTGTATTGGAATTGGACTACATTCGTTTTACTATATTTTACAGGATATATATATATATATATATATATATATATATAAAATAGTGAATAAGAATAAGTGAATAAGTGAATTTGAGTATCGGGCTACACTGGTAGCGCTCAATGTTTTTTTGTTTTTGCTGTAGATTTAAACAAATCAGCTTATAAGATCATTTGTTTGGGAACCTTCCACATTACATTGGGTGTACTGTATGTTTTGTGCTGTAGATTCAAAAGAATTAGCTAACAAGAGTCATTTGCCTGAGATTCAGACTACATTGGCCTACCTGTATGTTTTGGGCTATAGATAAAAAAATGTAAAGAAAAAAATAGGTGAAAAATACTTTTTTGCCTCTAGGAACTGCATTACATGCTCTATGTTTTTCTCTGTAGATTTGAAATAACCAGCTCATAAGAGTAATTTGTCAGGGAATCTAATTATAAGATTCATTTGTTCTGAGTACGAACTAGTTCTCGATTCCCAACCCTACTGGTGATGCTGGTCAACCAGCATAGTCTTTTTGGAGAAACTAGCTTTGGTGAAGTTTTTGCTGGTAAAGAAAGTTACACAGTCTGATTTGGACACCAGCACACCAGTAACCCATGCTGGGGACCGTCATGCAAATCACAACATATGCTGATGGACAGCAGTGCAGGTCTTTTAGCAAGGAAATAAGTTGAAATGCATTTCAAAGTGACTAGATCTGGCAAGAAGAAATTTAAGGTGAGTCCAAGTATGATGCAAGCTTCAAGACCATGTCTGTATGAAATATAAATTGGTAACACCCTCTGTGATGCCCATGTCGGTTTGTCTGCAAACCAAGATCAGATAACCCACAATCAATGTTCGTAAAATGCTTCTGGAACTTTAGTATCCAGTATGGATTCCAACCCTCTCTGCATACTGTTTAAACTTCACTCTCTTCTTGTCTCCACAAGGTACATCCAGGTACATTCAAGCTTCCCTCATTTTAGCCAAGCGCTCTGCAGGCGCCCGCTGGTTTCTTTTGTGTTAATTAGTCACTTGCCGTGCCTTAACAACCAGAGATCAGAGTTGTTGGGCCGGTTTCTCTCTGTTCCACACCTTTGATGATGGTTCGGGGAGCGGGGCTGGAACTCAGGGGCTCGTGTGATGAAGCGCTGCCTTGAGCGTGATCTTTTCCAATCAGCCCTTCAGCATGGAGAGGACACAAGCATGGCTGCCCTGCAGTGCCCACATTGGTCCTTATTGGCAATGCTATTTTTTCAGCAATCCTCATTTGCTAGATGAAAGACTCTTACTGTAAAATTGCCTCAGTATTTCCAACAATGTTGGAGACTGCATTCCTTTAAGTTCCCTTTTTGTGGAATTCACCTGTGTCCTTGTGCAAAATGAGGTAATGGTGGATTAAAGAGGCGGCAGCACTGGTTTGTGTCACTGGCTTGAAGTCTTTTTGGGGAGCACCGGTCCCAGTTGAAGGGTCTTGTTAAATTATTTATCAATGAGACTTGTGGTGAAAACACAGATTAGCACTATGTCCCCCAACCCCCTTTTCTCTTTCTTTCCCACTTCTAGTCACTGATTCATCAAGCCCAATATAAAAGCTCCACTGTGCAGAAAGCATTCAAGTTCAGTTAAATTATTCAACATCCCTACACGATTATGAATTATTGAGGTAAAAGCATGTTCGCGTATATGGCCATGCGTTTAGTTCAAGACACTAGACACTCATTGGCGAGATAATGAAGAGGGTCTGTCATTACAAAAGTCAGTGGTTGACTTTGGAGCAAATGATTGAATGTTTTTTAAAATGTAACTACTGTGATGTGCAGTTAAAAGGAAAGATGGCTCAAAACTCCAAAGCCTCTGTCATGTTTAATAGTTTACAAAAGAAAAAGAAAATTTGCTCACCCTCATGTTTTTAATTTAATAGCAGTAGATTAAGCTCTTAAAAGCTTAAAACATTACCCAAACATATCATGAAACAATTATACATTTTAGTTGCAGCAAGAAGTAACTTTCTTAGGTAATCAGATCTCAGCTTGAATTATTGGTACTGATCCAGGTAAAGTTGAAGCGGTCTAGCAATGGAAAATTCCCAGTACAGTTAAGGAATTACGCTCGTTCTTAGGGTTCTGTAGTTACTACAGAAAGTTCATTGAGGGTTTTTTTTTCTAGAATTGTCATCCCTCTTTATGATTTAGTGAACCTGTGTACCTGTGTATCATCAAAAATTATAAACAGCACCATTTTTGAAGCAGTGCTACATTTACCACTGTGAACAAGCTTCTTTCACAGCACTCATGAATGTGCAACAGACTTTTTCATAGAATAATTACTTGAATTTCAGGTTGTTTCTGACCAAAATTGTATGACATCAGAAGACTTGGAATATGAAGTTCAAGTTGCATGGACTACCTTTATGATACTTTTAGATTCTTTTAACAACTGTAAAGTGAGGCTCTATCAACAGCCATTGTATTGAAAAGACAAGGTATTCCTTAAAACATATTGGGTTTGGAATGACGTAAATGATTATAACATTTCCATTATTTTGTGAACTATTACTTTAACGCATTATACAACCAATTAGCCAAATTCGAGTTCCTCTATGGAGAAGAAAACTTCAAACTATCTAATTGTACTCTGCTCTCTTGATACAAGAGCATTACAATGCAGTCACAAGGCTAAATCCCCTCTGTTGATGCAAATATCTCCGGCATCCTCCGGCGTCTGTCGAACCATCCGCTCTAGTGATGCTATCTCGAACGCTGGCTTCTGTTGACAAGCCTCACTCCACTTTATCTTGGCTTCACGCAAGAGAGCAAGCAGATGATCCAATAAATTATCGATAACGGCCCTGTAAACCAAAGCCACATTGGCCGCGTGGTACTTGGCGAGGAGCAGTGGCCCCTAATCATTCATTCTCAGCAACTGGTCCCTGGCTCAAGGCCCCATTTTGCTAGCCTCTACAGGCTCAAACTCTCCACAAGGTGTTTGAGTAGACTGCTTAAATATTTTCATTGAAGAGTCTTTCTAAATGAGCGGTGCACCCTCTCATTTTCAGATTAGACGGGGATGAGAGGAATTATTTAGAGTGTGAAAAAGCAAGCAGAGAGAGAAAGGCAGGATGAGAAATGAGCGATAGAGGACTGGAGTGAGAAAGAGAGAGCAAATCCTTTTGACTCACTGCATTAGCACTGCATCCCCATCAGTCTGTTCTTAATGAGCATTCAGTTGCTTCCAGACCCGATCGGGGCCGAGACTGTGGCTCCTTGTTATTTCCTGAGTCACTCAAACCATGCTGTTTGAGGCGGGGGCTCAATCTCTTTATTTCTTATGCTGGCATAAACATTCGCCCGGCCAAGCGGGGCACAGTGAAGAACCGTTGCCCTTTTCTTCTCACTTGCGCTCGCTTCGGCGAGAACCTTTTATTAGACTTTATGGCCATTAGGACAACGGGGTTCTCGGCAGCAGGAACTGCCTGGATGGATAGGCCCACAGAGCAAAGGCAGAATGTTTCAAAGTTAAAGGGCATAATTCTTCGCATGCACTAAACAGGTGCACATAGAGGCATTGCCAGTGCCTCACAATAGTCTCTGACAGGAAGATCTCTGTAATATCTCAGTTGTTTCTTCTGGATCAGTGGCTCTCAACTGGGTGGCAGGGATGGACGGATCGATCCTAAAGTATCACTACTTCCAATACTGATGTTGTAACTAGCAATTTTATTATGTATTAACCATGAAATTTAGGTATATTATAAGCTTCTAAATGAAAAAAAAAAATTATGATATGCCAATTGTCGCTCAACACACAGAAACACTGAAGGATACAAGCACTCAGTCACTGATAGCTTGTTTAAACAAGGAGCAGTGCTTGGCAGATAAAAACCAGAAAAAAAAAACACATCTGAAGATAATTCTTACTAAATAGTGACAAACATTTTCCTGATGTCTGTTACAAGTCTCTTTACAGTAATTTCAAAGTTGTTAAAATATTGATAGTGGTTTGTAATTGTTAATAGATGACAAATTATTTGCAGTTTAGGCCTATACATTTTTTACAATTTTAATGCAATATTAAATGACAAAAATTAAATATATTAATAAATGGATAAAATTACAATATTTTAGTCTTAGAATTCTCCAAAGTCCATTTAAAAAAAGTTATTGATATCGATATTGGCCTTAATAGTACTAGGGATCATATTAAAAAAAAAAATTGCCCATTGCTGGGTCAATTTGTTTTTTGGTTTTTTTCATATCTATTAGATTATTCAAATGTACATTACAAATGTAATTCTCTAAAAACAATTACTTGAATACACACCTTCTGTAATAAAAATGTTTTCAAATACTGAGTTCAAAGTCAAATTTGATATTTTTATGGGGCTTAAAGTAAAACATTTTGTGTAGTGCAACCATCCAGAGACAATAAATAAATAAATAAATCTGTTTTAAAGCTGAAATTCTTGAAAACAAACAAACAAACAAATAAAAATAAAGGTTGGCATAAGTAGTTTGTAATAATCGTTTATAATTATATCTTTAAAAGATAAGAAGTAAAAAACATTTTATTTTAAAATGTATTTAATATTTGAAAAACGTTTGTCCACCAACCCAAAAAAGTAGATAGCCATTTTGTTGAAAAAACATAAAACAGACTTCTTTAGACTGTTTGTGAACTTTAAAAAATCGATATTTATTTTGTTATGTCATTAAATATAATTGTTTTTACATTTTTATGAAAAGGCATATTTTGTTGAGGTCATATGGTGTAATCCTGAAAAAAAATCTTGATATTCTTGACTCAAAAATCATATATATTTGTATTCTTCATCTTTAATTTATTTATTTATTTATTTATATTGTGGTGTGGAAAAGACACCACTAATGTCAAATATGTCTCCGTTTCAGAAGTGATTTCAACAATGTCTGACACAATTTGAACTCAAATTGAACTCAATTTGAACTCAAATATTTCTCATTAAACTCTTCCAAAAAATTAAATTATATAACAAAAATCTAATGCTATCCATGCTAATTTTGTAGCTATATACTCTTTCTCGATGACAATTATCTAATTTGTGCCTCTTTTTTATGGGTGGCTCTTTTCCCCCAGGCTCTTTTTTGCTGTTAGGGACATTTAAAGTTATAGTTCCCCCAGAATGATAATTCTATCATTATTTACTCACCCTCATGTCGTTTCAAACCCATATGACTTTCTTTCTTCCATGAAACACCAAAGGAGATGTTAAGCAGGATTTCCAATTTTTTTTTTTTTTTTTGTCCAAGTACTTTGTTATTTCTTCATACAATGAAAGTGGATAGTGACCGGGGTTTATCAAGCTGCAAAAATGAAAAAAAAAAAAAACACCCCACCATAATATTGTCACAAAAGTAGTCCATACAAGTCAAGCACTGTTCAAAATCCCCTGAGGCCAAATTAAATCTTTGTGTGAGGAACAGACCAAAATTGAAGTGATTAGACTCTGAAAATCTTGCTTAACAGCCATGGAAAAGAGCCGCTTGGACATTCGGCTGATAATCATTTCCTTTTGTGCTCCGCAGAAGAAAGAATATCATGTAGGTTTGTGGTTGCATGATAATGAGAGATTTTTCATTTTGGGGTAAAGTGTGCCCTTTAAACACTTAAACCACCTCTAAATGAAACATAAGACCTTCATTAAGTCTCCTGAACTATAAAAAGAACAACCTCTGAGCAAGAATAATTTGTTCTGTGTCTGAGTATATACCTTAATGTTTTATTCTGCTCCTTTGGACTCATACTGTACACATTTAGAGTGAGTCTAGATGTAAAAGACTCACTGGGGAGGACATGTCAGCTTAAATAAAGTGCATGTATTGACTTTATCAGAGAAAAAATCTATACAGACCTTTTCAAATTTTCATTGCCAGCCATTTGATTTCCCATCATTTTCATGTTCAGCCCGGTAGTTGACTGAGAATGTTGCTATAGACTTTCCTATGCAGCATAAATAGGTCAGGCCTGTAACCCAGCTGGATGAGACTGACAATTGGCTGGGCAGTATCAGTGTGTGTGTTTACGCATGGATTCAAGCATAGACATAAAACACACTCATGCATGCTCACTAACAACACCCTTAATTATTAACAGCATTCCTGGACATTGGAGCACACTGACTCTCATCCATCCATCCATCCATCCATCTATCTGACACAATAACATTGGTTCAGTTAATGGCGTGAGTTTAGAATGGGACTAGCGTGAGCAAAGACGGTTACATCCAACTATAATTACGATCAAGATTTGATTGCATGAGAAACTTGGAAGTTATAGTGATAGACCCTCTGTGCAAAGAGATCAAAATACCTTGGGGAAAGATTTTATCATTCCTTCTGATTTTGTCTACAATACCTTTTTCTACAATACCTTTTGTCTCTCCTTTTTTTCTTTTTTTTTTTTTTTTTAAATCTGCATTGCAATGTCATAAATATAGATTATAATTTTTTGTGTTTCATGTGCATAACCTTACTCTTGAACAATATGCCCCTTAACTGGGAAGGATTTTTCACATTATGGATGTTCTTTTATATCTATATTTGATAGAACTTGTAACATGCTCCAGGCACAATGTTCCAAACATTACCCAGTTCTCCGCTTAGCTATTTTAAAGGATTTCAATATGCAGTCGGAAAAGTTTTCAAATGATTACAAAACATACATTTAAAAAAAAATGAATGAATATATTTTTCTATTTTTCTCTTTTCCATTTGCTAAGTTTGTGCACTTAAATTCACAATGCTAAACAATGGTTTGTATTGTATTGCAAACCCCACATTACAACTTATAATTAAGTAGTTTAACTATTGTTTTCCAATACTAATATATTTTCGGGCTAAACTCCTTGACCACAAACCTTCATTAAATCTACATGTTTTCCAAATAAACAGATAATTTCAGTCAGCCTCTAATGAGTGGCCCACTATTGTGGTCTGCAAGTGATTACCAGTGTTTGAAACTGATATGTCAAAGGGTACTTTTAAGAACATCATGTACTTGTTTGTTGTCTGATAAGTCTTTTCTTACCTTTTTCCACCAACTTGGTTAATTAGGAGTACAGTTAGGGTTCTCTAGCCATGCCTGATCCACATTTCAACAGACTGACCTCACAGTGAAATAAGAAATAGTAAGTTGACTTTTAGCCAAAATCGGTCTGTGGTTACCGAAGTTCAAAACACTGCCCCGTGTGGCCAAAGTGGTAACTGTTGTTGGGCATATGTGCACGTGGAAGCTCCTTTTTCAGGGTGTACTGTCAACGGAGGGGTGTCAAAAGCAAGTTGATTTCAGCTGTACAGGCTGCAATACAGTGAAGAGGAATGTATATTTTATAAACTGTCACCAGCCCAAACCCAAAACCTCAACCTAACAATCAGTGCACTGTAATATGTAATAAGTTCACTTAAAAAAAAGTGAGGAAACCAATTGCCTTAAAAAAAAATCAAGTAAATATACTTATTTGGCTCAAGTAAAGTAGATTTTACAGTGTGGAGTAAAATGTAATGTTAGAGGGAAAAATGCAAACCTCTAATTCACACTAATCACTGATTATGCAAACGTGGTTTCTTCCTGGTTTCAAGATGGGATCACAACCTGGGTGTCCCACGCTGCTGACGCAATATACTTCCAGACGTGCCACAGAATGTAAACATGCTGGAGCCGATGCAAAAAATGTCTGAAAGGAGATGGCGCTCATTAGTGATCCTAGGGTACTGAAACTCTCGGAAACAACATGCTGGCTTCCCGTGTGATCATGTTGTTTTCCGGTGTTTAGGGGCTCACTTCAGATTTATGCTTTTCCTTCAGTCTTGAAAAACAGAACAGCTTGTGCTTAAATCTAATGCAGTCAACCATATATAGGAGAGACTGTGTTTTTTACAACAGAATACTCTCGTGGGGGAAATCTGCAACAGGAGGTCAAATTTTTAATCAGCTAAAATCAGTTTATGCTTTCTGGATTGCCCCCCAGTGGCCATAGCTGGAACTAAAGTTGTACGCATGCACACTTTCACTCAAATCACTGTGCAAGCGCAAACATGATACGAATGAAACATTTAAGCAGTAATTACATTAATATACTCTTAACTTAAACCCTAACAGTACCAAGACCAAAAAAGCATTCTTTCACTTATCTCTTTGCATATGCAACATCTCGACAGCTGGAGATTCTAAGGCATGTGATGTCAAAGGCACAGCACTGGCGATATATAACACATCAGTTTCCTGAGTGATCATGTTGGTTACACAGGGAAGTTGTGATAATGGCTATAACAGTAGCAATTCGTTTTTTGAGTCAAAATTCCAATTGCATAAAAGCTTGTTTTCTCTAGTGGTTTTGTATGTTAGTTTCAAAGTTGTCACTTATGTTTACCTAACACTGGTGACAACATGCCCTGCTACACAAAAAGTGAATTGTATCTTTTATACCGATTGAAAAAGTGTTTTTATAGCCAAGACTTCAAGGTATTGTACAAGATATGTAAACTGACTTTCAAAAATCAACCTACCATGAGAAATATTTCCTGGTGTTAAAAATGTGACAAATTATACTTCCATATACATCATTTACCGTGCCACTTTTGAGTAGGTTCAAATACATGAGAAATATGACTCTATGACAATGCTATAGGGTACGGTATTAAAACAGAAAAAACAAAGCCAGATGCAATAGTGGCCCTGGTTACATGAGCTCAATAACTTATCATGAGTGCTCCTCTGGGTTCATGTCAAAGGATTCAACCCCCGCAACTCCTGTTGTCAGGAGAACAATGGGCATTTCACAACTTTACCAGGTTGGTGTTGAAAAAAAAAAACGGTTACCAGAATAGGATAAAACAAAGAAAGCAGGCCAAAGCCGAACGAGGCCAACATCTACCCCTCCCAAAGGGAGCGGCATTGCTTTTCCACCCTCTCCTTTAAAACTTTGTTACACTACAAAGAAACTACAAAAAAAGGCCTGCACAAACATCCAATGTGCAAGACTGCGGATGGAGTGCGTTCAAAAATAAGTCAGCTAAGCAGTGGAGTCAAACTGGAATTCAAATTCTTTTAAAGAACGTGCCCAGCAGCAAATTACTCCAGTGCAATGGGAGAGAGACCATTAACGAGAAGTCATTTTATAGCACGGTCCATTGAGCAAATTGCTGAAGATGCACTTGAATTTTATTAAAAGGCATGTTAGGATCAAAGTCAAGAGAATGGGCACCATCGACCGCTGTTTTGTTTTTCTTCTTTGTTTCAAACAGCCGTCGGAATAAATCCCCCAAAGTATATTTTTGTATCCCGTGTTGATTATTTTTAACTCACCGGCTACATATATACATATATGTACAGTACACATGGGTAACCTGGGCTAGTTGTCACACAAGGAAGTTGTCACAAGGGCAATATCTCAGTTAGGTTTTGAGCCAAAAGTTCAATCATCAGTATTTTGTTATAGCTCATGGGTGAATAAGTGAACACCATAAAACCACATTTTGATACATTAACCTAAGGTTTATTTGTATAATGAAGGCATATTTTAAATGATAATACATTTTCCTTAAATTTCAGGTTGGGACATGTTGTCACAGTGGTTGGGGGCAAGTTGTCACATGGTTTTATCTGTTGAAATTTTATTAACATGTCCCTATCATCGCCACCACCTAAACAAAATCTATGCCTCTCTTTGGATCTACACATACGTACATTAAACATTCTGCTAAAGGCTTTTCAGAAAAATTTAAGAAGTTAAACAATTAGAAGGCACAAAATGATTCATTAAACAATGAAAATGGAAATCTAAACTGTGTTTTGGCCAACAAATATTGTAATAGATAAACTTATACATTTAAATATATTTAAATAAATATAACTTATACTAAATTTATGACATTTAAAACACATGACATCATGCCCTGACCTGACTTTCATGAAAAATACCTTTGTCTTAAAGACATATTCAAACTTTTCTGAAAAAACAAAAAACAAAATCTGCTTTCATAATATAGTTAACACTTGCCTTAATGTATGCCAGAGTGGTTCTCTTGTTACCCAAGAGCTGTAATAAAAAATGAATATATACCCTAAGAAATATTAGCCACAGTCTCATAGATTTGCATGAATATATAACAAATGTGTGTGCACATTATGCATACAAAATCTGAAATCATGGGCTAAATGACAGCAAAAATAGGTAAACAGGCAAACAAATAAGAATGTTGTCTTCGTTTTGGTGTAGTTATTGCTGATATATTGTTTGTATTGAGTATGCTACGTCAATAATTTTAGTTAATACTCACAAGGACAAAAAAGAAAGAAAGAAAGGGAAACCCAAAGACAAATAGAAAGAAACATATTTCCGCATTGTGTGTTTACTTCATGTGCCAATATGTCTAAATGACCGAGCCCTACTGCCTCCTGTCTCAGTTTGTTATTTGCTGCTGTTTGACTCCAGATACTGTATATCATCAGTTGCTCATCTCCGGTGTGTCATCAGGTGTCATCACCGTGCCACATCAGGCATGAAGAGGCAATCACAACGGTCTCACCATATATTTATTTATTTATAATACAAGTGACAGAGTTACAGACATACAGCATACAGTCGAGAGTGTTTATCTCTCTGGACTGATGCCACTGAAAGTGTGACAGACCTCCCCTGAGCTGTGTGTACGTGTGTGTTTGTGTGTGTTTGTGACTAAGAATAAGGAGTCAGTCATAGCAACTTTGTCGTATTGAGGCTGTCGGTTGCAACACTGAGCAGCACATGGACTAGGATTGTTGTCCAGTCCTGTCCTATGCCTGAGTGAAAATCATAAACAGTGATACCTGGCTGGTGTGTGGCACCGATTCACGGACCTATTATTTAACAGAGACAAGAGCAGCCCGATCATTGCCCTGTCAGGCAGATGTGTTATTCAGAGGCTTCTGGCTTATCGCATGGTGGGCGCACTCAGTCGTGCATGAAGCCACAGACCTTGAAGTGATGGGCAATCACATGGCCTCAGGAGAAGAAAAAGAGTGAAAGAAAGAGAAGGAGAGAGAAAGAGAGTGGCAAAGATTGAGGCATTCCAGTATATTCAGAGATTTACTGTCATTGTAATATCTAGCCTTTAACTTCCGAACAAATTAAAATTCTGAATTTGTTTAGAGATTTATAAGATGAGAGGTAAAAATGCAATTTTCACATTATTATAAAGTCGTCCCAGTTCATTCAGCATGATTAGCGGTAATAAAACCCCCAAACTAATTTAAGTAAAAATAAACAAGTATAAAATGGTCACACTTTATATTTCAGTGTTTATGTTAATGTGTATTGGGTAATGATAAACAATATGTGCCTTATTACTTGTGGTGACTTGACTTTAAGTGATAACATGTACTTGTAATAATAAGTGTTAGTGTTATTACTATAGTCTAAATATATAGTAACATGTAATATGTTTCACACAGACACTGTAACATTAAGTTTCCAAATAAACAACATGTTGATAGCAAAAATGTCCTTAATATGATGAATTTAAAATCTGTGCAACTCAATAGTAAAAACAATGTCATTATAAATCTATAACATTGTAATTATACAATAATAACCTTTTTACATTCTAAGGTTAAAATAGCGAGAACGTGACAAAAATGGGCATAACTGGTTCATAAAGTACTTTATTACTTGAAGTATCTTGAAGTGATAACATGCACTTGTAATAATAAGTGTGCAGAGCCTTATGTAAACATATAGTGTTAATGTTATTACTATAGTCTAAAATATATAGTAACACGTAATATGTTTGACACAGATACTGTAAAATAAAGTTTTCACATAAACTACTCTTTGATAGCAAAAATGCCCTATATATGATCAAATATAACATCTGTGCAACAAAATAGTAAAAACAATGTCATTACAAATCTTTAACTTTGTAATTATACAATAATAACCTTTTTACGTTCTAAGGTTAAAATAGCGAGAAAGTGACAAAAATGGGCATAACTGGTTCATAAAGTACTTTATTACTTGAAGTATCTTGAAGTGATAACATGCACTTGTAATAATAAGTGTGCGGAGCCTTGTGTAAACATATAGTGTTAATGTTATTACTATAGTATAAAATATATAGTAACATGTAATATGTTTGACCCAGATACTGTAAAATAAAGTTTTCACATAAACTACTCTTTGATAGCAAAAATGCCCTATATTTGATCAAATATAACATCTGTGCAACAAAATAGTAAAAACAATGTCATTACAAATCTTTAACTTTGTAATTATACAATAATAACCTTTTTACATTCTAAGGTTATAATAGAAAGAAACTGACAAAAATGGGCATAATTGGTTCAAAATGTTCTTTATTACTTGAAGTATCTTGAAGTGATAACATGTACTTGTAATAATAATGGAAATTTTTATGTTATGTAAATTTATAGTGTTATTCTTTATTACTACAGTGTAAAATATATAGTAATAGGCTATATGTGTGACACAGACACTATATAAATAAGTGTTTCCATATAAACTACACTCTGATGGCAAAAAATGTCATTATATGATAAAACAAAAACAACTGTGAAACAAATAATAAATACAATGTTATTACAAATATACTGTAATTATAGACTAATAAACTTTTTTTTACATTTTAAGGTTAAAATAGAGTAAGGTGCAAAAAAGGGATATAATTGGTTCACATAGTTGCTCTGTGATTTTTACCGTACCTCAATTTGAGCTGATTCTTTTAGACATCAATGTTTCAAAACATTGAGAAAGTCATTCATCAGTCAGCAAAATACTCCTCTTATTCTGCTCCCATATTGTCATGTAAGTAGTGAGTAATACTAATGAACAACATGTACTGTATTACTTGAAGTGACTTAAAAAGGATTCCATGTACATGTAAGAATTAGACTAAGCCACATGTAAATATACAGTGCTGTTGCTATAACAATAGTGTATAACAAATAGTAACATACTATTTGTTTTGCACCAACACTGTAAAATAAAGTGTTTCCATATAAACCACTGTTTGATCACAGAAATGTCCTTCATTTGATCAAATAAAAAAATAAAAAACTGTGAAAAAAATTGTAAATACAATGTTATAACAAATATACAACATTATAATTATTCAATAATTAACACTTTTAAGTTCTTAGGTTAAAATAGACAGAGAAAGTGACAAAGATGGGCATAATTGGTTCATAGAATTGTTCTGCAGTTTTTACCATGCCACAATTTTAACTGATTCTGTCAACCAGGAATTTGTTTCAAAACATTGAGCAAGTCATTCATCAGTCAGCAAAACACACTGTTTATTTTTCTCCTTCATCACCTTGTTTCTTCCCAAACTTTCTGCCAGGGAAAGACAGTTCTAATCAGGTTGCCTGGGAACAAAAAGTATTTAATGTCCTAATGGAACGATAGAGTTCCACTTTTAAAAAGCCACACATTACTTGTAAAGTGACTTCTCCGTGTCGTTACCTGAGTGCCGGTGGTTTATTTTTAACTCACTTCTCCCCTACTCATTCTTTAGCCGCTTCGGGAGATGGCGTTAGTTTGGCTTCATCTCTGACAAAAGATAAATGAGCTTGGGGTCTGTGGTGATCCACTATGGCTGCCAGGGGGTTCCAAAATAGCAAACTATTTTTCATAACGGGCCAAGTGATATGGAGTAGGATGCAGCAGGCTGGCTAACATTTACCATCTTCGTGTATATACAGAGATTCAATTCTTTTCTTTTTCGTTAAAGTTAACTTAAGGTTAAGGTTGTCTGTTGCTCTTGAAGGGTGTTGGGGCTTTTGCTTAAGGAGCGCGCTGGTTTTTCCGTCTTTCTCTCTAGTTTTCTCATAAAAGGCAAAGACTGTGTTGACGATCTCTTCCTTATTGAGTAGACGTGGGTGCCATTGTGAACAGGGGCATCATGCATTTTTTTTTAATGTTTTTCTTTATGAGAGGTGAGATGAAACATGGCAAAGAAAAAAATATGTGCAACCATGACAAAATATGCCAAGACTTTTTTGTAGTAAGCTACTATATGCATGTATATTAATGGAGGTGATAAAATAGTAAAAAAAAAAACTAATTGTTAGTGATAAAGGTTTCATGTAGTGTGTGAGAGGACCCGGGTTCTAGCACACAGTAATAAGAAGCCAAGCAAAATTATAATGCACTTTCTTTTGTATTCTTTGTATTTTGTATTCAACCAAAGCACTAACTGTAAATGAAATGATTACAGATCATAGTTTGGATGCACTCTGTTTGACCGAAACTTGGCTTAAATCGGATTAATATATTAGTTTAAATGAATCTACTCTCCCAGGTATTTTTATAATCATTTCAGCCTAGCCAGAAGGGTCAAGGAGGAGGTGTTGCTGCAATTTACAGTGAAGTTTTTGGTGTTACTTAGAGGACAGGATATAAGTTTAAGTCTTTTGAACTAATCATGCTTAATGTGACACCGTCAGATACAATTAAAAAACCTCTGTCGTCTTTTGCACTCGCTACAGTATATAGATCACCTGGGCCATATTCTGATTTCCTTGGTGAATTTGCTAATTTTCTATCAGATCTAGTAGTTAATGTAGATAGAGCTTTAATTGTTGGTGACCTCAACATTTACATAGATAATGAAAATGACACACTGTGATTAGAATTTATCGATATTCTAAACTCCCTTGGAGTCAGACAAAATGTAACAGGACCAACTCATTGCCATAATCATATGCTAGATTTAATTCTGTCATATGGAGTTGATATTGATACTATGGAAATTCTACCGCAGAGCGATGACATCTCAGATCATTACCTTGTCTCTTGTATGCTGCGATCAGCTAATGTTACTCAATCTACACCACACTATCGTTCAGGTAGAACTATTCTTTCAACCACTAAAGACAGTTTCACTAATAATCTTGCAGATTTGTCTCATAGAGTGGTGGCCAAAAATATTGGCACCCTTGGTAAATATGAGCAAAGAAATCTGTGAAAAAAAAAATCTGCATTGTCTTTTGATCTTTCATTAAAACATAAATAAATAAAAACTTTCAATTGAAGTAAAACAATTGAAAAGAGGGTAAATATCTCATTATGAAATAAATATTTTTCACCAAAATGCATTGGCCATAATTATTGGCAAACTTTTATTCAATACTATGTGCAACCTCCCTTTACCAAGATAACAGCTCTGAGTCTTCTCTTATAATGCCTAATGAGGTTGGAGAACACATGGCAAGGGATCTGAGACCATTCCTCCATATAGAATCTCTACAGATCCTTCAAATTCAGAGGTCCATGTTGGTGGACTCTCCTCTTCAGTTCACCCCACAAATTTTCTATGGGGTTCAGGTCAGGGGACTGGGATGACCATGTCAGAACCTTGATTTTGTGGTCAGTGAACCATTTTTGTGTTGATTTTGATGTTTGTTTTGGAACATTGTCCTACTGGAAGATCAAACCAGGTCCCATTGTTAGCTTTCTGGAAAAAGCAGCCAGGTTTAGATTTTTTTCTGTTGGTATTTGATAGAGTCTGTGATACCATGTATCCAAACAAGATGTCCAGGACCTCTGGCAGAAAAACAGCCCCACAACATTAAAGATCCAGCACCACATTTAACCGTGGGCATTGGGTACTACTTCATCTCTGTGTGCGCCAAATCCATCTCTGGTGTTTGCTGCCAAAAAGCTTTTTGTTGTTGTTGTTGTTTCATCTAACCATAGAACCCGGTCGCATTTGAAGTTCCAGTAGTGTCTGGAAAACCGAAGATGCTTGAGTTTGTTGATGGATGAGAGCAGAGGCTTTTTGTCTTGAAACCCTCCCAAACAACTTGTGGTGATGTAGGTGATGTCTGATATTTTTTTGGAGACTTTCTGACCTCAAGACCCAACTAATTTCTTCAATTCTCCAGCTGTGATCCTTGGAGATTCTTTGGCCACTTGAACCATCCTCCTCACTGTGCATGGAGACAATATAGACACACGTCCTATTCCAGGCTAATTCTTAAGATCTCCAGTTGATTGGAACTTGTAAATTTTTGCCCTGATGGTGGAAATGGGCATTTTCAATGCTTTAGCTATTTTCTTATAGCCACTTCCCATTTTGTGAAGCTCAACAACCTTTTACCGCACATCAGATCTATATTCTTTAGTCTAACCCACTGTGATTGATGATTAAGGGAATTTAGCCAGTGTGTTACCTCATATTTATATGCCTGTGAAACAGGAAGTCATGGCTGAACAATTTCATGTTCCTAGTCACCCAGGTGCACAGAAAAATGTAAAATATGTATGGGAATATACTTCAGATATATTTTACGCATAAAAATTTCTAAGGGTGCAAATAATTGTGGCCAACATGTTTTGGAGAAAAAATATTTATTCAATAATGAGATATTTCCCCTCTTTCAATTGTTTTACAAAATTATTTGTGCATTTTTTGAATGAAAGATCAAAAGGATAAACAATGCAGATTATTTTTCACTGCCTTCTTTGCTCATATATACCAAGGGTGCCAATATTTTTGGCCACCACTGTATACTCAGTAAGCCAAATAGTCAAGAAGAACTTGAAGTAATATCATAAAATATAAATACAGTCTTCTCTAGCACTTCTGAAAGTGTGCCCCTCCCTCACTCATGCTCTCAAGAAAGCAGCTTGGAAAAAGGAGCGCAAGTGGAAGAATACAAAATTAGAGGTATATCACGATGCAATGGAAGGATAGTGTCTGTAGCTACAGACACTAAAAGCTGCCAGGTCAGCGCATTTTAGCAAACTCATAGAAAATAACCACAACAATCCTAGGTGTTTATTCAGTACTGTGGCTAAATTGGTTAGGAATAAAGCATCGACTGAGCCAGATATTCCATCGCAGGACAATAGTTATGACTTCATGAATTTCTTTTCTGATAAAATTGAAATAATCAGAATTATGCAATGGAATTACGAGCAGCTTCAATCTTTTGCCCTCATAGGTCATGAAGAGCTAACAAAACTAATCGAAACATCAAAAGCAACAAAGAGATATTCCCTGTAATCTCAGACCCTCTTCTTAATATTAGTAACTCCTCGCTATCCTTAGGACATGTCCCAAGAACTTTAAAATGGCAGTTATCAAACCGCTTATTAAGAAGCCACAGTTTGATCCTGGAAAATTGGCTAAATACAGACCGATTTCAAATCTCCCGTTTATGTTGAAAATACTAGAAAAGGTAGTGTCCTTCCAACTATGTTCATTTCTACAGAGAAATAGTATATATGAACAATTTCCATCTGGATTTAGGCCCCATCACAGTACAGAGACTGCACTTATCAGAATTACAAATGACTTGCTCTTATCATCTGATCGCAGCTGCATTTCTCTTCTAGTGCTGTTAGATCTTAGTGCTGCCTTCGACACCATAGATCATGACATTCTCTTGAATAGGCTTCAGAATTATGTTGGCATTAGTGGACTTGCATTAGCACTACCTGAACCTTGGACTTAGGATAGACCTCACCGAAATGACCTGCTGGTTGAACTGCGATGCACCTCACTCATCTCTGCCTGCATCACCTTGGTCTAATGATGGACTACACTCTTAAAATGGAATACACAGACTTTCAATTATTTGCCAACAAAAGCCTTCATCAGTCAACTAACAAAGGACAATGCATCTATGTGAACTTCTGCAGTTAATCCAGGCTGAACTTCAAAGACATTAGTCATTAATCTTACAGTTCATAAAAAATCTTTGTATAAACACTGGCCCTTAACACTTACTTAGTTTACTAATTTTAAACCATGACCTGCATAAATAAGTAATATTGGCATTATATTCATGCTGGTTAGCCAGAGGTGAACTGGCCCCCACAGTGAGCCTGGTTTCTCCCAAGGTTATTTTTCTCCATTAACCAACATTTATGGAGTTTTGTGTTCCTTGCCACAGTCGTCTTCGGCTTGCTCACTAGGGTTCTAAATACAATTATGATTTAATTATTTAAGTAATTATTTTTATACACAATTTACAATTACACAATGATGACTCTAAGACTTTATAGATATTACAGTTTCATTTTCTGTTAATGCATGATTTTCTGTAAATCTACTTTGAAACGATGTGTGTTGTGAAAAGCGCAATACAAATAAAAATTACTTGACTTAACTTTTATGAAAAAGAGCAGGGTATTGTGCTTGATATCTCCTTTTTGTGTTCCATGGGGAAAAAGTCATCAGAGTTTCATCTCGACTGGGCAGACCAAATTTAGACATGGGAATTTCTTCATACAGCATTTTAAATAGGCCTACTTTTCCACCACAGTACTTAATTCAGGTTTCCCACACCTTTTGAGCAATGAATTTCTGAGATTTATCCATTGACAATACAGAGCCAATGATATATTTGAGCTGATCATAATTAGAAATTATACATTTTAAAATAATAATAAAAAATAAATAATTAATTAAATAAATAAATAAATAAATAAATAAATAATAATAATAATAATAATAATAATAATAATAATAATATATATATATATATATATCATTAAAAAAATACAAGTAAATTCCATGTTAGGAAATCACTATTTTCCAAGTTGTGTGTCCATGATTGTAGGAACCATATTAATTATGAACTTAATTATCAAAAATACATATTTGTATGATTTAAATTTTTTAAATTTTACTTGATTTAAAATTATGGTGGGTGCACGTGCAGTTTAAATGAGCATAAGGCATCTGGTTGTGAATTAAGTAAATATTTTAATGTATTCCCACAAAAATTTTAAATATGGCTTATGTGCAAATCAAAACCATGTTTGTCGTGCTCCCTGGTACCGTCACATTCCCTACCGTATGTTGTAATTAATGTGGTGCTGTAGAACAGCTCAAATCCTTTGATAACCTCTGTTCTGCATCTCAGATCTGGCCATTAATCATCCTCACAAACATGAGCGAAAGAAGAGAGCAGGGTGAGGAAAAAATGCAAAAAGGTGGATGCATATATGTTTGTGTGTGTTTTTAGCAGGAAACTGTCCTGTTTCAACAGGAGCATCCAGTAACAACACTGGAATATTTGAAAGAAAGTTTTCTATTTAAATTAGCTCTGGTGAGCCACAGAGGCATTTTGAAGAGTGTTGAGCGAGGCACAAACAAGAGCAGCAACTCTTTTTCAAAAACGACTGTCCCACAGTTTGTGGTTTCATTTCAACCACACCAAATTCCACGACAAAACACTTTACAAGGAGACTACAGTGTCATTAAAGAGCATGCTTGATATGAAATAAAAAAACATGTAATATCTAAAGAAAAATCAAGATAAATATCACTTACGGCATAAACTGTATCGTTTTATTGAGTCATTTCCAATCAAACTGTAATTTTACCAATTATGCTAAAAGTGAAAATATTAATTGTTTTTACACATAAAATGCCTGGTATGAAGTTGCATTTCCACCAGTGTCATTTCCACTACAGAATGCTATCAAACACAATATATAATTTGAGATGTGCTGGAAAAGATGATAGAAATGTTCATGACTTTGAGAAAAAAATGCACAAAAATAACAGAATTCTCCTGTGATGCATGTATAAATACTGTTGGACATTGTTAGTGGAGAAATTAAATAAACTTTTGAGATTGTGAAAGTGCCAAAACTCAAAAACTCGACAAATCCAATAGAGGCACGAAGAAACATTGTAAAGGATGGTCCTGGCTCTTGGATTGTTGCCTAAAGGCTAAAGGCTTTGTATGTAATGGATGAATTGCTATAGTTTAAACTGGCTCCAAATGGCAGGAAACTCTACAATATAAAGGACTCGTCTACTTTGCCACATGTGGCACAGCGAGGGCCTTCAAGTTATTGAACAGGACATGATAGAATGTGTCTTTGCAATAAATATAAATAGAAGTATTTTCATAAGTGCATAAAGGTATGCTTGAGTTTTGAAATGAAGCAACAAAATCAAAAAAATTTACCAAGGCCTTCGATACAATCTGAATGCTGTTGGTCAGACTGGTCATTCATGGGTAAAAAAAAATAAAAATAAAAAAGCCAATTATTGATTTAGTTATGACTAAAGATAGACAATTTGATGTTGAACTTACAACAAAGCTATTTTTGGTTGTTTCTGAACTTATAGTAATTGTTAAACCTCCACAGAACCTGCATACTTTTTCACATTTTCTGTGTTGGTTGTGGAGGGAAATCTATGGATTACAGCCTGATCTCATGAAAATTACAGCCTGGTCTCATGAACATTACGTGACCATGGACATTTTTTTGGCAAAATGAAATTACGTACCTTATCACACATCTTGCTGGAGTTTCCCATTAAAATGTCCAGTGGGGGGGCCCAAAACTGAGTGAAATGGTGTTGCAATCCGGTTCTGTTAAGGTGAATGTTAGATGGAGATTTAAATGAGTAAAACGTCCCTTCCTAACCTAAAACTTCAACCTAAACCTAACAAATAGTGATCTAAAATTAAATGAGAGGTAGAAACAAAATAGATATCATCTAAACTTAACCGATAGTGTCCAAAAACAAAATGAGAAATGAAAAGCACTTTTTCTGAAGCACCCACATCATCTTCGTGTTGTTTCTATGACACTCTCATCTCACATTTCAGCTTGAGTGCTTGACTGGCCTCAAACGTTGTACTTCAGAGTTTAAAGTCCAACACTCTATCAGATGAGCTACCATAGAAGCTGAAGATATTGGAATAAATGTGTAAATGTAGGTGAGTCTGAAATTCAAGCATTAAAATTGATAATTTTTCAAATGATGTTTTACAGTAAAAGTGTTTCGAAATTATAACATAGCAGTGTGTGAGTAAAAGTGCGAAAAGTGTTTATAAAGTCATAATCAGCCGTTGTAGTTGTGAGTTGTGTGAAAGTGATACACATTTATTGGTTGCTGGAAGCATTATAAAATTAGCCAAATTATTGTGAACTGTGATTATTGTGAAGTTTATGTCTGTAATTTCTGTGCAGTAAAAGAATTACTGTTTAGTTGGTTTGATTTAATTATAGCCTATTGCCTGCTATTCTCGCATTGATGTAATGTTTGGAACAGGCCTGAGATCAGCTGTAGTGCAATGCTGAATGACAGCAGTCTAGTGGTGTGGAGATGCTGAGGTGAAGCCTGCCAGACCGGGCACACCTGGGCCTGTGGGCAGATGGTGAGGGCTGAGAGAGGTTACGCAAAACCATGCCCAGCCATATGTCTTTCAACAGTACAGAAACTTCTGGAAGCTGCAAGAGCTCCATCAAGGCTGCAACCCGAGCGAGTGCATGACGAGCATGTTCCAGCATGATCCCAGACCAGGTGTTGGGCAAATTGTTTCCTCGCGCCTTCCTGATTGGAGAGCAGCTGGAAAACAAGAGACGAGCCGCAGCGGCCACATCATTGACCTTTATCTGAAAACAGCAGTGTCGGGAAGAACATGATGGTTGATTTGCTTTGGTTTTCTAGCTGAAAATAGACATCACCATGTTAGTAGGGTCTTATGATTTGACAAATTGTATCTCTTCACATGCTTTCTAAGCACAATATTCATGCCATTTACTGGTAATGTACATGTCATTTAGTTAGTTGAACCTACAAGTGATTGTGCTTTTTTTTCTGCAGTATATCCTCATAAACAACATCCATGTAACCTTTTAGGGAATTTATGTTAATATTTATATTGGAGCATTCTCAGCCTTTTGCAATAATGATTTGGGTACTATATTGTAAATAGCTTAGTAAGAAAGCATCTGTTAAATGCAATGTAAACCAAGCTATGTAAAACTACAACAATCCTCTAAAAGTTTCCTCTGCTCTGACTATACTCAATTACTAACTCAAACTTACTCTGCTGGTGGCATAAACTTGTATTATACTGGGAGTCAATCATGCAGAGGGTGAACAGAAGTTCCCTGGCATACATATCTTTGCTAACCACCATTTTCAATGCACAGTCCTAAAATATTACATATTTCAAGCTGTGATAGTTCTTTTTAATCCAAGAGACAGTGGAAGATTCCAGACACCAAAAGCGAGTTGTGAAGTGGATTGTTTTCAGCTGTACATGCTGTAATATAGTGAAGATGAATGCATATTTTATAAACTGTACTACCCAACCCAAACCTCAAACCTAAACCTAACCATCAGCTCTCGCCACTAATTATGCTAACGCGATTACTTCCTGCTTTCAATGCAGCATGCAAACCCAGGTCTCCCAAGCTGCTGACGCTTCTAGTCATGCTACAAGGTAAACATGCTTGAGATGATGCAAAAAATGTCTAATGGGAGTTGCCGCTTGTCAGTGAGTTTGCATAATGTGGCTGATCCTAGGGTACTGGAACTCACGGAAACAACATGAAGACTTCCCATGTGATCATGTTGATTTTTATAAAGCTATATTTCTATATCATACAGAGTGAGAAAATTATATTTTGCAGTGTAGTCAGCTCTGAAAGCTCTTCCATTTTCTTTAATGATCTTATGTGGTTCATTTGTACATAATGTTTGCATCTTTTTCAGTTTTTTATCCAGCTCTTTTTCCCAGGATGCCAGTTCAGTGCCATTGGCGACTTTGACTTTGTGTTGCCAAGTGTATGGCTGTTTGTTTTGTGTAGGAGAACAATAGCCTCTTCTCATCAGTCACACCATCCATAGTTAAAAGTGCAAATGCCAGGAATGATAGGAAAATATTTCCTGTTGATTGCTTAAGACCGAGACTGCACTTGAATAAATAAGAAGTGCACAACAAATGAAAGCTGCTTCAAATGCCATTTAAAATTGCTTTTAAAATTGCATTTTAAATGGTATCTGATGTTCACCCATGCAAACAAAGCACTTCCAGAAAGGCAAGCACAATTTCCAAGCAGATTCTTATGCCCATATTTTGAACTTTGGGCTATTTTTAGCCCCAGAATTTGGGTTTAAGCAACCTCTGAGCTCCTTAGACTTTCATTCTTGACTAATTTTTCATGGTAGATTTCTCTATTATGGAAATATTGAGTCTAGAAGGGGAGCTAGCTTAGCCATATACCAAGCACATAAATTTTCACCAAGCCTATATTTTTCTAGCCAGTATGTGTTCGAAAGGAGATTGAGAGAGGAAAAGAGAGTGCAAAATAGATAAACTACAATAGACAGAATACAAATGCTGTCAACACACTGCTAAATTGTGTGACACACCTGATTGGCAAAGAGTTCTTTCTTTTTTTAAGCATAAATCAGACTAATTTTGTGAGGTTAAAACAAGAATTGGTCAGTGGGATAAGAAAAATGAACTAAATTCAAGGCTTTTAATTCAATAAAAAGAAAAGCAAGTATTATTTTCCTAAACAATTTTCTTCTCAGGTTACGGTAATTTGTCTTGCTTTAAGGATGCTCAGATAATTTTACTGGAAGACAAGTCAAAAATATCATTTAAGATTTCTTTCTTTCTTTCTCAGGAATGATTGATGGACAGAATTATATCAAGGTGACTTTTCTACCCACAGAAACTGTTAAGCCATGATGCTCATGTAGGGGATATGAGTTTGAATCTGGATCGTGACATTTCTTGAAACTTTGCTGCCTGCTTTGCTTTGTTTATTTTATTTTATTTTAGTTTAGTTTAGTTTAGTTTAGTTTAGTTTAGTTTCAGCTCAGTGTTTTCCTAGAGTGCTATGCTCATATTCCCATTTATTTATCTATTTTGTTTTGTTTTGTTAAAGTACTTTTATGTTCTATTTTTTTCACATAAATATTAATCGATTAATTCACAATTTGGTAGCTTTCAATGCAACCCCAACATGGCGCATCGCCTCAAGGCAGAGGTGTCGGCTGCAGACTGCAGGAAAAGCCCACTAAATGAGCAGAAGCTAGAGTCGTTCATGCCTGTTACACCAATGAAAGACTTCCTCTGGGGAGCAACACACACACACACAGCATCCACACAGATACACACACACAGCAAGGTCCTCAGAGGGGACCTGACCACTCTGATGAAATAATCTCTTCAAGATAGATTTCCTATGGCTGGGACAGGCCGAGAGAGACCAGCGGGTCATTTTACTAGAGAAGGAAACACACACATGGGGTCTGTTCCAAAACTTAGCGAGCTGCCTCGCTATCTCCTGCCTACATTGCAGCTGTCTACTATGGCAGCATCCTTTCTGAAATTATGCCTCATAAAAGAGGGATTTGGAACGCTCTACATAGGTGGTTCTGCACATCATTCAAATAGCGCTCCTCACACGCAGCGCATGGGACATTTGACTCGCAACTGATTTCAATGCAGGTTACGTAAGAGAAACAACGCGATCCTCTAATGAGCCTAAAAATGCACAGCACACACACATTTTGGGTAAAATATTCGGTTTTGTGTCATATTAAACTGTTATTTATCAACACTTTTCAGTGTCGAATGGATTATAAGTATATTTAAAATCTAAATTTCTCTCGCTTCATCCGCCATCTTGGATTTATTGTTCTGCAGAGCTCATTATGGTGCATTCTGGGATTGCCTACCTGGGGGAAGGATACATACTGTACGATGCTACCTTGGAATTTGGCAAAAACGAGATATCTTTTGAGGCTGCAAAATTAAGGTACCTAACCTTTGGAACAGCCTTCGTGTCTGGAGCGTGCCTACAATGCCTTAAAATGCTGCCTCCGGAGGACACTCACTAAGTTTTGGAACAGACCCATGCTCTTTCAAGCAATCTGACATGCAGAATTTATTCTGCATCTAGTCAGCACAATTCTGGCTGAGATGTTCGACCTTCCCTAGCAGGGGCATTATAACTACTTGTTTTAGAGGGGACATCCTAACAGTCCGGGCTTACTTAATGTCCTAGGTGAGAGAAGAAAAAAAAAAAACATGACTAAGGGGAAATATGCACTTTTAACATCTTTGTAGTTCTTTCGTTGCATTAAGTGTAAGACATACTTTTCAACTGATAAAGATTTGTTTTAAGTGCAAGAACACCTGGGTTATGTATTTATATCAAATATGTATGATATATATATACTCTATTTACTATATTTATATACTATCTATCTATCAATACAGACAGGCAGGCAGACAGATAGACAGACAGACAGACAGATAGATAGATTGATCGATCGATCGATCAGGGATGACCCCATAAGATATCAACAATTAACTTACAAAAAGAAAGAGAATAAAAATTTAAGACGAAAGCAAGAATGAAAATGTACAGTTTTTCTCAGTCGCTTTGGTACATTTCTCGAATCATCCTTAACATTTGCAAACCAGTAAGTGCATTTCTCGAAACAATTCATACAAACAGCACCACACAATGGATTACCTGCTAAAGCCTGTAACTTACTCAAAAGCCTTAGTTCATCTCTCAAAAGTAAATATTTATGTCAATGAACATATCAGTGCCATCAGAGTGACAAATCCTTGTGTCACTGATCACAAACAAGACAGTCAAAATGCTTAGCCATGTTGTCAATATAACAGTGTTCTCTGTCAGTATTTCCTGATGTAAACTATGGTTACGGTTTTGATGACAATGATTGAAAATGCACAATGCTGCACTTTTTCTGTATGGCATATATCAGTTTCAACAGTACAAAATTACACATTACTGTATGTGGGATATTGATTGTAAGAGACTGGACAGGATTCACATTTACACTTTTACTGTTGGTCTGTCAACAAATTACAGTACAATGTCATTGCGATACAGAAAAGAAAAAGATAAGACTATTTTACAGCACAAAGGGAAAAAAATACAAAATTAGAAAGGTAAACATAGGAAACACCCCTTAGGCTGAACTGTACATGCAGCGCTGTATAAGAAATCACAGTGCAGTCTTTCTACACCTCCTGACGTTGAGCCACATATTCTCATCCACATCACAAAGGATATCTTCCCTTGCAATGCAGTGTGGAAAGAATCTTTTGGAATGTCTTAACCAGCCTCTGCAGACGTCTGCTGTGAAGTCCTTACATGCTGCATCCATGGCAGCCAGCAGGGTCATCTGAGTATGTGGCTCTGCGATCGTAGACCTTCCACCTCCATGCTGAGTAGAACTCCTCAGTTGGGTTAAGGAATGGGGAATAGGGTGGGAGGAATTCCATCAGTATCCTGTAGTGGGTCACAAACAATTGCCTGATGGTGTTTGAGCGATGGAAACTCACATTATCCCAAATTACCACATACTTTGGTTAATCATCTCTCATTAGAGGGTCTCTAAGAAGGTGAGGACATGCTGTGTGTTGTATGGCCCTATAAGGAGAATACGAGTTGCATATATTGTATGTTCTTTTCTACAGCCATAGTAAATGTGTACAGGCCACAGTTACTGTACTGTATATCACTATAAAATGTTGTAATGTTTATTGTAAAGTAGTTACTGTATGCACATAGATGTTTTACCTGTACATACTGGTACCGTAGCTCCTTCACTCTGTCACCATTCCTTTCAAATGGTACATGGTACAGCTGTTTCATGCTCATGTGGTGTCTTTTCATCACCCTGTCGATAGTTGAGATGCTAACAGATTGGATGTTTTCAAAGACATTGTTGTCTTCTATAATGGCACTCTGTATCTTCCTTAGTCTAATGGCATTATTTGCTCTGACCATGGTGCAATTAGCCTCCTCCTGTTGAGGTGTGAGAAGGGGCCCTCTGCCACCCCTGTGAGGTAGTCTTGCAGTCCTATGTGGGAAAAATACAATAATGCAAAACACAAGATTGAGGAAAATTATTTCACTGTGCAAATATACATATATATATATATATATATATATATATACATACACTGTATATGTATACGTGTGTTTGTATGTTACAGTTTGTATCTGTATAAAGTACATTTACTGTATACTGTATAATGCAAGTGGACTAGTGTAAAATTAAGCATTACAGTAAGTATACAGTATTACAGTACAGTGCACATTGTTGGATTACATACCTGTTCTGTCTACGAAACGTTTGAATGATTGAGGACACAGTTGTTCTCCCAACATTCGGCTGCACGCTTCGACCAGCCTCGGCCAATGTAAGGCCATGATTGAGAACATGGTCCACAATAGTGGCCCTTATTTCATCGGAAACCTGCCTATGTCCTTGGCCTCTTCTGCCTCTTCCTCTGTTTTGCCTCCCTACCCTTCCACAACTCATCCTTACTCCTCATCTTCTTCCCGGCTGTTGACCCTGTTCGTTTCCTTGTTGTTCTTCAATTATCAGAAATTGTAACACTGTGTTGTGCTCTGTCTATTTATGCTTGCCAACTGAAGGTTCATGAGATGCACCTCTGAGCTATTTTAGAGAACTGGTTGATCATTGGTTGATCTAATGCTTCACACATTCCCCTTCATTAGTGAAAGTCAAGATTCACATGAGAGCAATTCATTTACAAAAAATAAGTCGAATAGAAATGTATAGAAAATATGCTTGACAGATTATGACAACTGGTTCAATCATTTTGCATTTAATGACTTATGCAATGAACTAATGCCTAGATGTTTTGGAGGGTAAGACTATTCAACAGAGAATCAGTATTTTATATTATGATCAACATGACATAAGCAACTGATAATGTAGGAAACAGCAGTCAATTGTACATAATCAATTGCATGAATGTACCAGAGCATTGGCAATTTGTTCAAAAGAATGTGAAATTGCTTCTATGATGTAGTTTGAAGTTATTAGATGATGTGGAGGTTGAACAAGTAGTTTTGAGAATTTCAGTTGTGATCTGAGAAATGTACCAAAGCAACTGAGAAAAACTGTAAAAATGTAAAAGACTTGACTGACAGGGAGAAGAGTTACACTCGTGCAAGATGGAGTGCAAGTCAACAACAGCATAGGGCACGGAAGAAAGCACAGAAAGAGCTAGAGACCTTCTGCAGGGAAACAACTCCACCTTGTACGTCAATTGAAGGTGAACGTACACCAGACCACAACATACCTGAAACCTGAACATACATGAACATACTTGCTAAAAGTGTCATTAAGTGACCTGACATTAAAACATATAAGTAAATGATGTTCCATGAAAATAAGGTCACTAGCAAAACATCAAGGTCACCACTGAAGCACATTTTTTTTTAGTTTTTTTCTAAAACCTAATGTTATACCATATTTTTATATATATATATATATATATATATATATATATATATAGGCACCAAAAAAAATAAAATAAATAATAATAATACAATTTAATATTTTGTGTTGAATCAACAAAAATAAAGAGTACTTAGTTGTTTCCTATTTATTACAGTTATGTTTTGGTATTGACGAAAATAGGGACGCTGTCTAAATTTAGGAATAATTGTGAAAATTCATTAAAAGATTTCAGTATACCCATATTAAATTTCAGATACAGTGCAATACAAATGTAAAATAAATTTGGGAAGAAATTATAAAAAAAATTAAAACACATCCAACCCTGAATTTGAACCACTTCTGCAGAATGACCCGTATATAGGCTACTAAAGAAAATTTTAAAATGATGCTCCTAAAATCACCAGAAATGAATGCTTTGGTGATATTTTTGCAAAAATAAAAAAAAATAAATAAATAAATAAATAAAAAAAAAAAAAAAATAAAAAAATAATAAATGAAAAAAATCTCGGGGGAGTATGCTCCCAGTCCCCCCTGCAACATCATGGTACAATAGATTTTGAACTTGATGGGCCCCAGACTCCCCAGTAATGATGAAAGACTACAAATGCACCTGCTGTTAAACATACTGTAAAATGTGTATAGGATCTTTAGGACAGTGCACCTTTGCTTTCTTTTTTTCTTTCTTTCTTTCTTTTTTGAACAGCTTAGACCACTTGGTTTGGTTTAAGTGCACTTTACATTCAGTTTATTTCTATAGGCTATATGGTGATACCCATTTAATAATGATGCATACTTAAGAAGGCATAGCATGCATTTGCATATTTCTTTCCAAAATTGTTATTCTTAATGTTTTGCTAGTTTGAGTTTATACCCATCGGTGATTTATAATTATGTATTAATGTAAACTGTCAAACAATTTTATCGGGGCGGGGGTGTTACTGGAGGGTCTCGCCTAGGGTGCCAAATGGGGTAGGACCGTCACTGTGTATAATGTATACATGAAATGAACAAGAGCAGCTTGATCATTTTGACTGTTACTCTTTGTTTTCCACTTGAAATGTGCATATTGAGTGACATAAAGGTGGGGAGAGGATAACCAATTTTTCCATTTAATGCTGAAGTGTGTATTTTTTTCAATGTTACAAAAATATTTTATGAAATATATTCTCCAATCCTAACTGAATAAAAGTGTAAATACTGTGACTCTGTGGCGCAATCAAAACATTCCTCAGTTCATTTGAGTGACTCGGCAAGCCCAATGCAGCAACGCTGGCTCAACCAATGGTGTGATATTCGACCAAGGGCAGAAGGTGGGAGTGTTTAAAAAAGCTGTTTGGAAACAATATTAGTTTTTGCAATTACGTTTTGTGACTCCAGGGGGTGCAGAAATGACAAGCTTTTAAAGCCAATGATCTGAGGAAGGTGTGTTTTGATGGTACTGACCAAATGTAGACATGTGAATGGGTAATTTGGCCACATAAAACACTTAACAGTATGTTACCTACAACAGATTTGTCTTTATCAAAAATACAAAAATACAAAAAAGGGGTCACATGCCCCCTCAATTTAAATGGGCATGATGCTTCTGTTTCCTGATGTAGGGGGTGCATAAGTCTCCCTATTATCAGAGAGTCACCCCAGCAGAAGTGCAGCCACCTTTCACCCATTCTGTTCTCTGACCGCTTGGCCAAGTGCCCCCTTACTCACCCGAACACACACAGCAGATGTTGCCTAAGGGCTACAGCAAATCCCAGCATCCACAAAAAGGCTGCTTTATGTGCAGGGCCACAAATGACAGATCAAACATTACTGTTCTCTCTCTCCTGTATTCTTTCTCTCTCTCTCTCTCTTTGTCTCTCTTTTTCACTCCTTGTCTCTGTATCAGAGTGGCTGTTTAATCACTGAAGTTAACATGCTTCAGTCGAGAGGAAGTCCCACAAGTATTCCAAAAGAATGTTGTGTTTAGTAGCAGATCACCACAAAAGCACAACAGGAAATTATTTCATGTTAAAAAAGTAAAGGCCATTTTGACCACAAGCTGATCCAAAAGATTCCTGCATGACTAGAAACTACAAGGTTAGCTCTTTCAAACTTACTTTTCTTCTGCAGGCTTACTGAGTTCATGCAATAAAGTGAAAGTAAGAACTGTGGTACTGTGGTGTTAATATGGTGCAGTTATTAGATGGTAATACCATGTAACTGGAAATATATCATGTACATGTATGTATATGTTATTGTCCAAAAATCATGGCAATATCATGTGAACACTGATTATTACAGTGGTTTAATCACAAGTAAAGGGGTGTTCTTTAAACCACTTAACCATGGTAAAATAATCATAATGCAAGACCTCAACTGGCTTATTGTTATATAAATTGGTTGCAACAGCAATATGATTAAACTTATTGACATATTTAATATGACATATTTAAATGTTTAGAAAAAGTCACATTTATTATTAATAGTGATAATAATCAGAATAAACTATAATATAGTGCATTAGTCTAACTGTATGCTAGTAGCCAAGCAATGCAGCAACTTAATTAATGCATATGACTCCAGTGGTTAAATCCATATCTTCAGAAGCAATATAATAGGTGTAGGTAAGAAACAGATCAAAAATGTAGTCTTTTTTTTTTTTTTTTTACTCTAAATCCCCATTTGCACTTTCAGATGTGGAAGTGAAACTAAACAGGCACCACATGTTATTTTCAGATGTGAAAGTGAAAGTGGAGATTTAGAGTAAAAAAAGGGCTTATATTTTGATCTGTGTCTCTCCCACACCTATTATATTTCTTCTGAAGACATGGATTTAACTACTGGAGTCTTATGGATTACTTTTATGTTTTTTGGTGCTTCAAAGGTCTGATCACCAGTCACTTACATTGTATGGCCCTACAGAGCTGCGATATTCTTCTAAACATCTTTGTTTGTGTTCTGCTGAAGAAATAGAGTCCATGGGGCCAGGGTAGCTCAGCGAACAATGACGCTGACTACCACCCCTGGAGTTGCGAGTTCGAATCCAGGTGGTGCTGAGTAACTCGAGCCAGGCCTCCTAAACTTTATGAGCTGGCCATATGTGTCTGTATTCTGCTGAGTTCTGAGATCAAATACAAGCAGACAAGAGAAATCCCAGGATGAGGCAACGAATAGCCAAAACAGTGGCATCTCACCTCTCTGAGAAGATTATGCAAACCCTGGGGAAAGGTGATGGATTCTTCTCCTTACCCGGCATGAGAGGACCAGATGCCGGAGAAAGATTCTGGGCGTCACTAGAAGTAAAATATGAGCGTCTGAGTCAGCTCAGGAAAGGGGGGGGGTTAAAGTTTAAAACACTTCTTGTATTCTTTAAGAGGAGGAGAAGGGAGTGAAAGGAAGAAAGACATTTTTGGGCCTTTGCTCTGAGGTTTGTAAGTTTCTTTACCCAGGTAAGAGCTCATTTAAGACTCACATTGAGAAGTCTGCTAACAATAATGGATGATCTTTCAAGATAACATGTAAATTCAGTTACTTATCCAATGAAATATAACCACTATATATGCGTTGTTGTACTGCATAAAAATCATTCTCTCAGCATCTTTGTCTTGTTTTCCAGTAAAAAAATAAAATTATATATATATATATATATATATATATATATATATATATATATATATATATATATATATATATATAATTTTCATACAGTAGGTTACTAAGGTTGAAGAAGAGTTATTAAGCATTTATAACATGTTATAACATGTAGAAATTATGGCTATTTGGCAAGTATTGCATGAAAGTCTTCCTTTTTATTTGTGTTGTAATAAACGCATATCCGTGAATTATAATGCATTTGTAAATTATTGATTAGTCATTAATGAAGCCCTTTATAAACCCTTAACAAAGGAACCTTAATGTAAAATGTTACTTAAACATCTAAACATATCAGATACATGATACTTTTACTCTTTATTATCTACAGCAATACTGTTTATCTGATGATAAGACTTGTTTTCAGAAAATAAATGTTGACTTTAGTTTTCTTATCCCATTGGCCAATAAATATATATATATATTTTTCTTGTTTTTTTTTTTTCTTGTTTTCCTTGTTTTAAGCAGAAATTCGCTTAATTTGGCAATTCAGTATTCTTTGAAAACAAGCTTTTTTATCTTGCACAGATTTGCTCCTTAAGTAACTTTATCTTGGATGTTTAGATATATGAGGATGTTTAGATATTTTCAGTAGAATACAAGACAAGTCTTTTGCAGTATGTATATTATTCAGTTCAATATTTATCCAAAAGGCTGCTTTTAAAGAGGAATTTTCAAGGCCAAAATAGCTGAAAACATATGGTGGTGCAACATGCCTTTCATGAAAGGTTAGAGTAGTAAGAAATAATAAAAAAAATAAAAATAAAATCAAAATATTTTATCAAGGTTATTCTTGTAAGACATCAACAGGGAATGCTCCAGTACCTGGCTGATTTGTGGCCCAACTTTTTACACACACACACACACACACACACGATGTATAACTTTTCAAAGATTTTCTTTAAACACACAAAAAAGACAAGACTCTCTCTCTTTCTTTTCCAGTTCAAAATGAGATTTCCCCAGTCATTATCTATTATCATTCCTGTGAGCCATTAGCTAATGCATAGTTTATTTAGAAAAAGAGGCATTAGGCAGGTATTAAGGCAAGGGGGAGCAGGAAGACTGATCTGGTGGCGCTGGCAGAGGTAGCGGTGTGCTGCTCTGAGTTATGGACATCCAGCCGAGAGGAGTCTCTTCATTAGGGCAGTGATTAAAATTGATGGGAGACCAAGGAGCTGGGACTGGGCTCAGCTCCCTCGAGCATAGCTCTCATTCTCTGCTCATTTATTTGGGAGTTTGAGCTGATCAATAAACAGTGCCTGGATCTCACCATGAGGTCTGGCTGGTGGGAGAGAGACGGAGGGAAGGGGGCAAGAGAAATGTGGAGGCAGGACTGAGGCGACATGTTTTGCTTCTCTGATAAACACAAGGGTGAATGAAAAGAGGCCTGCAGTGCAGGTGACTTTGGGTGAAAGGGACATTTGCCATGTATACAGACAGACAGACAGACAGACAGACAGACAAAAATAGATAGATAGATAGATAGATAGATAGATGGATAATTTAACTAGTTACTGTAATCTAATTTAGAAAATATCTTAAAAGTAAAGTAATTAATTACTTGTAATTGATTACTTTTTGATGAAATAGTAAAGTCAAATCAGTAAAGTAATCTGATTAAAATGTTTATGGAAGTAATGAGTAATTTGTAGTGTTTACTCTTCTGAGTAACTTACCCAACACTGTATGTGATACAAAAATAATAATAATCATTTTTACAAAAGCACATTGTAGATTTGTGATACTTTCAGAGGTGCATTTTTTTTATTTAATTTTTTATTGCCTGCCTGCCTGCCTGCCTATTTGTTTAGTTCATATTCTTTTACTTAATTAATTTTATATCATTGAGTATGAATAACCATTATCAATGTCTTTTAATTTTCTTTTTCTCAGTATCTTTGTCTTGTTTTTCAAGAAAAATATTATTTCCATGGTTCCTAATGTACAAAAAGTGTTATGAAGCATTTATAACATGTTATTACTTGCCAATATGCTCACGATTTAGCAAGTATTACATGAACATCGCCATTTTAATTCATGTTGTTATAACTGCATATGAATGATTTATAACACATTTATAAATGACATATTAGTCATTAATGAAGCCCTTTATAAACCAGTTTTTACAAAAGCATATTGCAGATTTGTGATACTTTCAAGAGGTGCATTTTTTCGGCATGCCTGCCTATTTGTTTGGTTCATATTCTTTTATTTCATTTTTTTATCCTTTTTATTGAGTGTGAATAACCATTATATCTGTCTTTTTAATCTTCATTTTCTCAGTATCTTTGTCTTGTTTTCCAAGAAAAATATCATTTACATGGTTACTTATGTTCAACAATTATTATGAAGTATTTATAACATGTTAATTCAAGCCAACATGCTCCCTTTTTAGTAAGTATTGCATAAAAGTCACCCTTTTTATTCATGTTGTTATAACTGCATATCAATGATTTATAATCCATTGATAAATGATTTATTAGTCATTGATGAAGCCCTTTATAAAGCAATTTTTACAAAAGCATATTGCAGATTTGTAATATCAAATCAAATCAAATCAAATCACTTTATTGTCACACACCCATATACACAAGTGCAATGGTGTGTGAAATTCTTGGGTGCAGTTCCGATCAACATAGCAGTCATGACAGTGATGAGACAGTACCAATTTACAATAACATCAAATTAACACAACACAATTTAAACACTTCAGAGTTTCAGAGGTGCATTTTTACAGCCTGTCTGCCTATTTGTTTGGTTCATCTTCTTTTATTTCATTTATTTCACCCTGTTTTGAGTGTGAATTACCATTATACAGTTATTTTAACTATTCTTGATGTAAACAAAAAAAACAAAAACAAAAAAACAGTTTAGGTTTAACTGTAATTTCATGAATGCAATGTTTTGTTTGCTGGCTGTTAAAAACCAATTATGCTGAATCCGAACATAAAACCCATTCTTATTATTGAAGGTGCAATTATCAAACTTTTGTGTGAACAGGTCTCGCAAAATTGATCTGAAATATTGCGTTAATTAAAATGTGTATTGTGAAAAACTCCACATGGACCAAACACACTTATGTAATTACTTCGGGGAACATGAATTAATTTGGAAGAACTGGACAGAGGCCAGTTTGTAGAGCTGGGTTATTGAAGCTCTCCCCAAATCTATCCGAGGCCCTCTATGTCTGTGCCCAGATTCACTAATTAGTGCAGGCAAGGATGGCGCATCACAAACTGACTACTGACAGATGAAACCAGATGGAGCTGTGGAGTGCTAGTTTTTGATAAATTGCTGTGCCATCTTCTCTTAACAAATCACATAGAAACATAGGACCAAGAGATCAATAGATCTGTAATAAGTGTCCATAATATTCATAGAATAATGCACATACATATTAGCTCTTTTTACATGATAGTACAGTGATTACACAATAAATAAAAATGTTTTAGTTTGTATAGGTTTTAGAGCTTAAAACGTACATGAGTGGCCCTTAATTGCAGTGTGCTACAGTATAAACGCCTAAGACATAAAAACCATTTCGATATTTGCATTGCAGAGAATGACCCACTAAAGAGGTACTAGCAACACCTATACTCTGGACTGTCTTATTAGAGCCAGTTAAATCTCGGGAGCTAGTTTCATTTTGCAAGGAACCAGCTCTGTGCACGTTCATAAGTTCAACTGCTCACGCACGCTGCACATTCATTTGCTTGCACGCTGTCTCCAACATCATTTGCATGCTCTGTCGCTTTGACTCCTTTTCATTAAGTGATCTTCATTCCCTCTGCCAATAAGCAAAAGTTACCCAGTTAACCAAGACACAATAATGGAAAACTGAGAATGCATCTGATCACAATGCTGATGAACAGCTACTGCATAGATATTTGGATGAGCTTAGCTTTCTCTTGCCTTTAAGGCCCTCTTAAACACATGCTCCTAAACTCAGACAAATATATCCAGGAGCTATCAGTGGGATCGCAGTGAGTGTCTATGATGAATAATTGTTATTACAGAGCGTAGGAAACTGGTGTCAATCAGACAGTGAGGCTGCGGAAAAGACAAAGTGAAATAAACATGAAACACGGTGAGAACTCAAAAGGAAGTTATATAAAGCTCTCCCCCTTGAAGCCCGCCGTCGTACCTTTTTACCCTCAGCATGTCTGTTCTATAATGGCGCAAAGCAAGAGATGGGAAAGATGTTGTCTTTTTCATCTCCCTGCCTTTTGTTAACATGTAGAAAGAAAGAAAAGAGTGGAGGAGGGTGAGGAAGACGCCGCCGAGGGTGCCTGGGATTGGACTCGGTCCCTGTTCACCCAATTAAAGGAATCTTGCACTCAAAGTCCCAGTCTGGCAGCATGTGTTCTAACATTTGTCTTCCTGAGTGTTGTGATATACAGCTCCGTGGAACTAAAGGATAAATTAGTAGCCCGCCCAGGTTCAGAGAGCGGTCGGTAATATCTGATGGGTCGAATTTATCAAGCATCATGGAGGAGACGGCATGGTGTGTCAGTTAAATTCACCCTGATTCACCATGCAATATTTTGAGGCATGTATGATATTCTATCAGATAATCTTTTAATTTTTAATTTTTAATCTACATTAATTTAATCAACCAGAGTAAAACCGTGTTCCCCTTAGTGACATCAGTGTGTCTCCATTCAGTCATTCCCAGAGATTAATATGAAATTCTGTCAACAAACACACACAAACAACTACAACAAACATTCCTCTCACCCCACACAAATTACGTGCACACTCCTCGACCATTCCAAGACCCGCACATCTCTAGCCTAGTATTTGCAGAGCACAGTACTGATAGTAGGCCATCTTATGCACCTTTTGGGATGGTGTGTGTGTGTGTGTGTGACTCTCACAAGGTGAGTTGCAGCTAGAGGATAAGGCAGGCTCGCGGTCAGCAGGGAGCGACTGGGCCACGGGGAGAGGCTCTTAACTTCTGTCAGGTACAAATAACTACGCCATTTTTCACCTCCTGATTTTGAGCGCCGTAACTCTCCCCAGTCATTTGAACTCTACACACATCCCATGATTCAATTCTGACTCTGGACACTTTGAGAGACACAAGTGCAACAGATCTGAACACAACGCCATGTCTGATACATGTGATAGTTCCCGCACTCAGACCGTTTTCTAACAAGTTGCATAACATTGCCAACAGTCGTGCAGATTTAGTCAAATTGGCACTTTATATTAGGGTCAATGACATGAAGCTCATTTGTTAAGTCAAGATCAATGAATTTGTTAAAAAAAAAAAAAAAAAAATGCAATTCATACAGATACAGACTTGAACACAACTTTTTATAATGAACATCAAATTCTGAATAAAAATTTAATTATAATTTTTATAGGGTATAAAGTAAAAAATATCAAGGTGATATTATTGTCCTCAGTGATGAGCAGTAGCTTCGCTACAAATAGAGAAGCTATTAGCTTAACTACATTTCTGGGTAGCGAGGTGGTAGCTTCGCTAGTTTTTAAATCAAGTAGCTTTTCAGTAGCAAAACTATATTTTTGATTATGTAGCGCCGTAGCTTTGACAAATGCTACACCGCTACATCATGCGTGCACCTGGTGTTTACTATTGCCAGTTTTGAATCAGAACTAAAGATGTCAGACTCACATCTGAGTCGGTAATTTACAATGAATTGGTCACACATAATGGCAAAGTGGTCTGAATTGGTAGTAATACCATGGTGTTCTTTGAATTACTTTGAAGCACCATGTAAATGCAGAATAGTACACAAATATGGTAATTATATCTCAAAGTACCATGGTATTACCATCTGATACCATCAGATATCACATTGTTATTGCCCTGGTGTGCTCTCACACACAAAGAATTTGGCCTCTGATCAGAAGCTTCTAGTATATACAGAAAAACAATAGCTAGACAAAGAATTACAAGATAAGATGAAAAGTATATGTACGAGTATGTTTTATACAGGAATGTGCGAAAGAAATTATGTTCAAATGGGCATGGGTATGTAGAGGTACTAGTATACAGTAAATGTGAAAAATAAAGTGTCAAAATAGTGATTTTTTTTATTTTGAACATGTGGGTTTGGATAAGTAACATGTTTTTTTTACATGCACATACATTTCAGATTGCGCCATACTGTATCATGGCTTAGATAAACATCACGTGATAAGTATTTTAGATGCTTTGTCTATGACAGTATGCTCTGTGCATCCGGCTGGAAAAAAAAACATAAGTAGCTTAAATGCAGGGTTGGGGAGTAACGGAATACATGTAACGGGATTACATATTTAAAATACAAAATATAAGTAACTGTATTCCACTACAGTTACAATTTAAATCATTGGTAATTAGAATACAGTTACATTCAAAAAGTATTTTGATTACTGAAGAGATAACTTTGTCATTTGTTTCATTTAATATTTAGTCCTTTCAGATGGAAAACATTTATACATATAAATGGTGCGATCCAAAGTGCATTTGAACAGCGGTGAAACACTTTCTTATGATGTGTTACATTCATACGAGCAGACAGAGAAGTAAGTTTGGAGCAGAAGAAAAAGAAATAAACCTTGTGTAAATTGTCAGCTTTACGCTAAGCTAAAATGCTATTTCTAGCCATTTTTTACATGCACGTTACTGGGCACAATCATGTTTTTTATCAAAAAAAATTCACGATCATAATTTCTTTCTTTCTAGTAAGACCTTTGATATTAGGGCAAAAATCATATTCTTTATAATAATTTTTTTATTGTTTTCCTGTAAAAATATCTAAAAATCCTTAAAACAAGATCAATTTGATTGATCTTGTTTTAGAAACAACACTGCATACGATATTTAGGTTTTTTCAGAGAATGTATTTTTAACATGTGTATTTTGTCTTACTGTACTGGCAGAGTTTTTATAGTCAAAACAAGTGAAAAAAATCTACCAGTGCTGAAGAAGTAATCCAAAGTATTTAGAATACGTTACTGACCTTGAGTAATTTAACGGAATACGTTACAAATTACATTTTACAGCATGTATTCTGTAATCTGTAGTGGAATACATTTCAAAAGTAACCCTCCCAACCCTGCTCAGGACTCAAGATGGCGCCGAGTATGGCTGCTGCGTTGCGAGCTCCGACACAACATGGTAGTGTTTTGTTTGTTTACAGTTCTTATGTTTTTTGTCTTGGATGTTGTCTGCCTTATTGTCTATGACGGACAAACACTTTTGGACATTGGTTCAGCAATTACACACCGTAAACTGGACTTCAAATTCCTCAATGCCGACCCGCTGTTTACAACACGCAAGCGGAGCCCTTTGTCTGTGCTGCACGGTCGCAGAAACGCAGGAGGAAAAGGGGAAACAGAGCCGGCGTTCTCATCGGAGTAAGACGGCGCGCAAATCGACCCCCGCTACCCAGTATTCTACTGGCAAATGTTCAGTCTCTGGATAACAAGCTCTGTGAGCTGAAAGCGCGGATCTCTTTCAAACGAGAGACGAGGGACTGCTGCATTATCTGCCTTACGGAAACTTGGATGTCTGCGGAGATTCCATACTCAGCCATTGAACCCATGGGGTTCTCCGTGCACCGAGCGGACAGAGCGAAAGACCTCTCAGGTAAAAGCAGAGGTGGTGGTGTATGTTTTATGATCAACAAATCCTAGTGTGATCAGAGGAACGTACATTCTATCAAGTCTTTCTGCTCTCCTGATCTGGAATACCATTCTGGCTACCGAGGGAATTCACAGCGGTCATTATCACTGCTTTGTTCATCCCGCCACAAGCCGACACAGACCGGGCACTCAAGGAACTGTATGGGATTATAAGCAAACAGGAAACCATGCACACTGAGGCCACGTTCATTGTGACCGAGGACTTTAATAAAGCCAGTTTCAAATCAGTTGTACCAAAATACCACCAGCACATTAGTTTCAACACACGAAGGGACCGGGTTTTGGACCATTGCTACTCTCCCTTCCGGGATGGCTACAAATCCCTCCCCCGCCCACCATTTGGCAAATCAGACCACTCTTCCATTCTGCTTCTGCCCGCTTACAGGCAGAAACTGAAACAGGAAGCACCCGCTCTCAGAACAATCCAGTGCTGGTCGGACCAATCAGACTCTACGCTACAGGACTGTTTTGATCACACAGACTGGGAGATGTTCCGGTCCGCCTCTGATGACGACATCAAGCTTTACGCTGATAGCATAATGTGTTTCATCAGAAAGTGCGTAGAGGACGTCGTTCCGGCCAGAACAACACGGATCTATCCGAACCAGAAGCCATGGATTAATAGCGATGTTCGCACGGCACTTAATGTGCGGACCTCTGCTTTTAATTCCGGGAATGTGGAGGAGCATAAACAAGCCAGTTATGCACTCCGCAAAACTATCAGAACAGCAAAACACTAGTATAGGAACAAGATTGAAGGACAGTTTAACACCACCAACTCTAGAAGCATGTGGCAGGGAATTAACATCATCAAGGACTTTAAAGGGAAAAAAACTCTGCCATGAACACCGCTGCCTCTCTCCCGGATGAGTTAAATAATTTTTATGCTCGTTTTGAGGGAAATAACACCGCCCTCGTGGAGAGAGCTCTCGCGGCTGAAGCTACAGAGGTTAGTTCACTCTCCGTCTCTGTAGCGAATGTAACCCGATCCTTCCGACGGGTGAATATCCGCAAAGCCGCGGGTCCAGACGGCATTCCGGGCCACGTCATCAGAGCGTGTGCGAACCAGCTGGCTGGTGTTTTTACGGACATTTTGTCTGTAGTCCCCACATGCTTTAAAAATATCCACCATTGAGCCTGTTCCAAAGCAATCAAAAATCACTTGCTTAAATGATTGGCATCCTGTTGCTCTGACCCCCATCATCAGCAAATGCTTTGAGAGACTAATCAGAGATTACATCTGCTCTGTGCTGCCTCTCTCTCTAGACCCATTGCAGTTTGCTTACCACAACAACCGCTCCACTGATGATGCCATTGCATCTACAATACACACTGCTCTCTCCCACCTGGAAAAAAAGAACACTTATGTGAGAATGTTGTTTGTAGACTACAGCTCAGCATTCAACACCATAGTGCCCTCCAAGCTAGATGAGAAACTCTGGGCTCTAGGCTTAAACAGCTCGCTGTGCAGCTGGGTCCTGGACTTCCTGTCAAGCAGACGCCAGGTGGTTAGAATAGGCAGCAACATCTCCTCATCACTGACCCTCAACACTGGAGCCCCACAGGGCTGTGTTCTCAGCCCACTCTTGTATTCCTTGTACACACATGACTGTGTGGCAACACATAGCTCCAATGCCATCATTAAGTTTGCTGATGATACGACGGTGGTAGGTCTGATCACTGACAATCATGAAAAAGCCTACAGAGAGGAGGTGCACACTCTAACACTGGTGTCAGGAGCACAACCTCTCCCTCAACGTCAGTAAGACAAAGGAGCTTGTGGTGGACTTCAGAAGAAAAGACAGAGAACACAGTCCCATCACCATCAATGGAGCACCAGTGGAGAGAGTCAGCAGCATCAAGTTCCTGGGTGTCCACATCACTGAGGAACTCACATGGCCCATCCACACTGAAGTCGTTGTGAAGAAGGCTCATCAGCGCCTCTTCTTCCTGAGACGGCTGAGGAAGTTTGGAATGAACCGCCACATCCTCACACGGTTCTACACCTGCACTGTAGAGAGCATCCTGACTGGCTGCATCTCCGCCTGGTACGGCAATAGCACAGCCCACAACCGCAAAGCACTGCAAAGGGTGGTGCAAACTGCCAGACACATCATTGGAGGTGAGCTTCCCTCCCTCCAGGATACATATACCAGGTGGTGTGTGAAAAAAGCTCGGAGGATCATCAGAGACTCCAGCCACCCAAGCCATGGGCTGTTCTCACTGCTACCATCAGGCAGGCGGTATCGCAGCATCAGGACCCACACCAGCCGACTCCATGATAGCTTCTGAACTCTTGATCTCCCATGATCAAAATACATCAGCACTGCACTTTATTACTATTACTCTTATATCTCACACCAGAATGTCATAAATTATATTATTATTATAGTATATTCTCTCTTAACAACTTACTATCAACCGACAGCCTGAATGTCAATACAGTACAATACAACCTACTGTACATTCTATATATACTATATATACTTTTTTTTATTGAATAATGTGTATCTATATTGTGTGTATTGTACTGTACAGTGTATGTTATTATTTGTATATTGTGTTGTGTGTAATTATGTGTATATTAGACTTTAAATTGTGTTGTGTTAATTTGATGTTATTGTAAATTGGTATATGTCTCATCACGGTCACGACTGCTATGTTGATCGGAACTGCACCCAAGAATTTCACACACCATTGCACATGTGTATATGGCTGTGTGACAATAAAAGTGATTTGATTTGATTTGATTTTGTTTTGTTTAAATGTAGAAAGCTACCAATTTTTGGTGTGTGGCTTGTAGTGTAACTTGCTACTTTTTCTGAAGTGTAGCTTAACTAATTTTTTTGTTGAGTAGTTGGTAGTTTAGCTAGCTAAATGTTTTGAGCAGCTTGCCCAACACTGATTGTCCTTGAACTGAACTGAGATCATGACGAATCAAAGGAGTTGCATCAAAATGGTGAAATTCTTGAATGAAAACTTTATTATTAGTTTTTAACTTTAACTTTATTTAAACTAACTTGACTTCAGTAGTTTAGCATAGTATTTTAATATTTTTACTTAAAAAGAATAAGAATCCCACACATAAATCTGATATATGGGAATGGACAGTGTGCAAAACACATACAGTATACAGTATGAAATCAATGTTCATACTTGGTCTACACTGATATAAAAAGTCACATACTTGTATGCAATACTGTATGTATTTGAAAATACTACAAAAATGGCTGTTTTCATATATGTTTCATGTATATATTTTCCAAATACTAGTGGAATTTGAATACTGTATGTACATACACTGGCGGCCAAAAGTTTGGAATAATGTACAGATTTTGCTCTTATGGAAAGAAATTGGTACTTTTATTCACCAAAGTGGCATTCAACTGATCACAATGTATAGTCAGGACATTAATAACATGAAAATGTACAATTACACTTTGAAAAAAATAAATAAAAATGTTCAGAACTTCTTAAACTACTTCAGAGTACTCATCATAAAATCTTCCATGTGCAGCAATGACAGCTTTGCAGATCCTTGGCATTCCAGCTGTCAGTTTGTCCAGATACTCAGGTGACATTTCACCCCACGCTTTCTGTAGCACTTGCCATAGATGTGGCTGTCTTGTCGGGCACTTTTCACGCACCTTACAGTCTAGCTGACCCCACAAAAGCTCAATGCGGTTAAGATCCATAACACTCTTTTCCAATTATCTGTTGTCCAATGTGTGTGTTTCTTTGCCCACTCTAACCTTTTCTTTTTGTTTTTCTGTTTCAAAAGTGGCTATTTCTTTGCAATTCTTCCCATAAGGCCTGCACCCCTGAGTCTTCTCTTTACTGCTATACATGAAACTGGTGTTGAGCGGGTAGAATTCAATGAAGCTGTCAGCTGAGGACATGTGAAGCGTCTATTTCTCAAACTAGAGACTCTGATGTACTTATCCTCTTGTTTAGTTGTACATCTGGCCTTCCACATCTCTTTCTGTCCTGGTTAGAGCCAGTTGTCCTTTGTCTTTGAAGACTGTAGTGTATACCTTTGTATGAAATCTTCACTTTTTTGGCAATTTCAAGCATTGTATAGCCTAGATTCCTCAAAATATCCTGGTTACTTTCATAACCTCCGTTCCCTGATGGAGGTAACAAGACGCTGTGTCGATGTAGTGACACTAGGGGTCGCCCTTGGGACCCTGAACACCTCTGATCTTTGAAAAAAGGCCAATGGGAATTGGCGAGTGGAATTTGCATGCCACTCCCCTGGACATACGGGTATAAAAGGAGCTGGCTCGCAACCACTCATTCAGGTTTTGTGCTGAGGAGCCGAGACAAGGTCCCGGCCATTTCAGCGGGTAGTTCAGTGTTGTGGCAAGAGGGACACAACGTCTCGTTCACGACTGAACTGTGTTACGTGGACTGGCAGTGCGAGAAGGGCAGACCGCTGTGTGCCTCGTAGCCAGCGCACCAGGCTGTCACGTAACCTCCCCAGGGACAAGTCAACTGCCCAAAAAATAGGGACAGGCTAACCCAGCCGTGGCCTCATTTCCTCTTATTTCTCCCCAAAAATAGTAGAATTTATTTACCGACTGCGGGCTATAAGTGTCTACATCGGAGGGGGGGGGTGTCACTCCCAAGGGGAAGACACCGCGGAGACCACACCCCGCCCAGATGGGGGGGGGGGGGTATTTTGAGTGGAAATATGTCACATGGTCTTACTGAGTCTTGTCGGAAGTTTGTCATGTGGAGAAGTCCCATGGTAGGTCCTTCCCAAGGGGGGAGGAGCTCTACAAACACTGTGACTGGGGGCAGAGGAACCTCTCCTGTCGCGAGGTGTGTGAGGTCTGAGAACTACATCTGGGTGGACCAGTAGGGTGCTACCAGGACGACCTGTTCCTCATTCTCCCTGACCTTGCACAGCGTCTGTGCAAGTAGGCTCACTGTGGGAAACGCATATTTGCGTAGTCCCGGGGGCCAGCTGTGTGCCAGCGCATATATACTGAGGGGTGCCTCAGTCATGGCGTAACATAGCAGGCAGTGGGAGGATTCCCGGGAAGCAAACAGGTCTGCCTGAGCTTGATCGAATCGACTCCAAATCAGCTGGACCACCTGGGGTTGGAGTCTCCACTCTCCCCTGAGCGTAACCTGTCGTGACAGCGCGTCTGCTGCGGTGTTGAGGTCGCCCGGCATGTGAGTGGCTCGCAGCGACTTGAGGCGCTGCTGACTCCAGAGGAGGAGACGGTGGGCGAGTTGTGACATGCAACAGGAGCGTAGGCCACCTTGGCGGTTGATGTACGCTTCCGTCCAGACCAACACATACTTTCCCTGGATCAACAGCCGGAGCCTCCGCAGGGTGAGAATTACTGCCAAAATCTTGAGGCAGATGATGTGCCAACGTAGTCGCGGGCCAGTCCAAGAGCCTGCAGCTGCGTGCCCGTTGCATACGGTGCCCCAGCCCATCTTGGAAGCGTCCATCGTAACCACGATGCGCCTGGAGACCTGCTCTAGGGGAACCCCTGCCCGTAGAAATGCTAAGTGGCGGCGACAGATCGGCGTGATGACCACACGATGTGTCCCACGTGCCTTGGCCACCCATCTTCGAAGCCTTCCTTGGGTTCTTGGTGGACGGCCGTGAGACAGGTGTCGTCTGCTTCCTGTTGGTGGCTCCGTGCCGGGGCCGGGCTGCGGGCTGTGGCAGAGCCGGTGTTGTTGCAGCAGGAGGATGCCCTTGGCGATGAGCAGACGAGGTGCGAGGTCTTGAACTGTGTCGATGCAGGATGTGCTGAATAGCCTCCATCTGCTGTTTCACCACCGAGAACTGCTGGGCGAAGTCCTCGATGGTGTCGCCGAACAGGCTGACCTGGGAGATGGGGGCGTCAAGGAACCGTACCATGTCAGCTTCGCACATCAAGACCAAGTTGAGCCATAGGTGGCGCTCCTGGACCACCAGGGTGGACATCACCTGCCCAAGAGTCTGCGCCATGACCTTCGTCGCCCGGAGAGCGAGGTCGGGCACCGAGTGCAGCTCCTGCATCAATCCAGGGTCAGAACTACCCTCGTGCAGTTCTCTTAGCGCCTTGGCTTGGTGCACTTGCAGGAGAGCCATGGCGTGCAGGGTGGAGGCGTCCTGTCCAGCGGCACCGCAGGCCGTAACCCTACAGGCGCTGGACGGGGGTCTCAGGTGGCCCCATCAGGTGGCAGCGTTTTGCGGGCACAGGTGCACCACAACCGCCTTATCCACCTGGGGAATTGCCGAGTACCCCCTGGCAGCCCCACCATCGAGGGTAGTGAGAGCGGAGGAGCTCAGAGACTGGGTCAGGGCAGTTAAAGATGCCCACCACGACCTTGTGAGCTCCTCATGCACCTCCAGGAAGAAAGGGACCGGGCGGGGCGCGGCCGTGAGTGGCACTCCGGGCCCAGGAACCAATCGTCAGGCTGCGAGGGTTCAGGGGGGGTGGAGGGTTCCACTCCAGCCCGACACACGCAGCCACCCAGGGAAGCATGGCTGCCAGCTGCGTGTCAGGCTGCAACTGGGTGACCACACCTGGAGGTTGGAGCCCAGTCGAGTCCTCAGCATCAGACTGGACAGCCCGCTCTCCGATGCTGCAATCGAGAGCTCATCCACTTCGCGAGTGCCAAAACGAGATTGCGAACTCGCCCTGAGACGAGCCGGCGGTCTCATCCCAGCAGGGCAAACGAGCATACTGGGGAATGGGAGGTCCGTGGGGAGTTACCCGGCGGAGTGGCTCCCATTGGGGTCCCCAAATCGCCCCCAGTGCTAACCGACGCGGCCTCAAACCCGTAGGTAGAAGGACCGAGGCAGGGAGCCGCTGGGGTGGTCTTTCCCTCTAACGAAGGAAAAACCGCGACCGCAACATTGCCATGGTCACGCTCTCGCAGTGAGAACATGACCCATCCACGAACGCTGTCTCTGCGTGGGCAGTGCCCAAGCACGTAAGACCGCGATCATGGCCATTGGAAGTGGAGAGGTAATGACCGCAACCAGGAAATACACACAAACGGAGAGGCATCTTTAAAAAGACGCTCTCCGTTAATGCCACTCTTTTAGAAGGGAAAATATACTCTTTTAGTAGGAAGAATATACTCTTTTAGCTGCTGAAGCGCCCAGGGGCGTTCTCTGCACTTCACCAGTGCAAGAGGGGGAGAAGCCGCTGTAATGTACTATAAATCCAACAGCTTTTCGAGGTGAATGGATCGGCAGAGTAATTCAGCTCGCTGAACACAACCACTCGGCTCCAAAGAGAAAATCTGAATGAGTGGTTGCGAGCCAGCTCCTTTTATACCCGTATGTCCGGGGGAGTGGCATGCAAATTCCACTCGCCAATTCCCATTGGCCTTTTTTCAGATCAGAGGTGGTCGCGGCTCCCAATGGCGACCCTTAGTGTCACTACATCGACACAACGTCGAGCGAGTGACAGATAGGGAACAATGATTGACTGATGAGTTTCTAGAGAAAGCTGTTTCTTTTTGCCATTTTTGACCTAATATTGACCTTAAGACATGCTAGTCTATTGCATACTGTGGCAACTCAAAAACAAACACAAAGACAATGTTAAGCTTCATTTAACAAACCAAATAGCTTTTAGATGTGTTTTATATAATGGCAAGTGGTTTTCTAGTACCAAATTAGCAATTTAGCATGATTACTCAAGGATAAGGTGTTGGAGTGACGGCTGCTGGAAATGGGGCCTGTCAAAATTCGATCAAAAATTACTTTTTTCAAATAGTGATGGTGCTGTTTTTTACATCAGTAATGTCCTGATTATACTTTGTGATCAGTTGAATTCCACTTTGGTAAATTAAAGTACCAATTTCCTTCTGATACAGCAAAATCTGTACATTATTCCAAACATTTGCCGCCAGTGTATATTCTCAAATATATGAACTGTGATATTATATACTGTATATACTGTATAAACACTGTATGTTCATATATGGCAATATATCAGATTGCTGTATGGGAAGTTGTAGAGCAGTTAAAATATTATTAATATTTAAAAACCTTTTGTTAAATCAAAACCAGAGTAACCAACGTGCATGAAGCCAAATTATTGTCATGTGACAAGAAAACAGGAAATGATATCACAAAGAGGACCCCTGTAGACCCTCATGACTGTCTCACTGACAAGTTTCTTGAAAAAAAAAATCTAACAATTTGACCTTTTTTGACACAGCAAGTTTAGTTAAAGTTGTTAAAGTGTTAAATGGTTTAACCCCAAGAAAATGTTATGATAGTCATCATTCAAAAAAATCATGATATTCATAATAAACACGTGATACTGAGGTATTATAAAACTTTTTTGAATATACTGTATGTATTTATGGTGCAATTGTACTTGAAATGTTTAGAGTCATCAAGTCAAAACTTTTGTTGAACCCCCCCCCCCTCCTGGGCATTTTTATTTTTTATTTATCCTCCACTTGTTTCATTTCTTCAACTGACATCATGCAAAATCATGCTATGGATCTCTTCATTGTTTTGATATACTGGCATACAGGATATGCACTTTATGTCTTATTTATAATGATTTTAATGAATATATACAGACATTATAATCTCTGTTTGATATTGTGTTTTCTATTTTAGCCTGCACAATTTATACAAAGAATCCACTGGCTGATATTCTAGTACCTGCTGTTAGACAGGATTTTGACATTTTTAGGCATTTGAGAGCTGCTAGATGGTGCTGTTTGGTAGCCTCGCCTGGCTACACCAGGGAATCACCTTATGTGATTTTCATTGTCTTGTTTCTACGGTTTAAACATATGTTATTAGCACTAGCTCAGTCAGTCAACATTATGAGTATGATTTTTGGCTGAAACATTGCAGAAATCAGTTAGAGCTTATGACTTGATGTGTCTCAATGTTAGTGAGAAAAAGGCTCTCTTGTTTTGCCCAGGAGACCTTCGATGTTTCTGTTTGTGTGTGTGTTTGTGCACGTGTGTGTGTGTATGTGTGTGTGTGTGGGCGGGGTTGGGTGGTTTACGAGGACCTTTTTTTAGGTTGCAAACTGGTAATTACAAGGGTATTATGCTATAAATGTGGTTTATGAAGACATTTCTAGTGTCTCCATAATTCAAATCACTTAAAAAAAACATACTAAACGACGTTTTATTGAAAATGTACAAATGCAGAAAATTTTTTGTGAGGGTTAGGTTTAGGGTTAGGGTTAGGGGATAGAATCTATAGTTTGCACAGGATAAAAATCATTATGTCTATGGAGAGTCCTCATAAGGATAGCTGCACCAAGATATGTGTGTGTGTGTGTGTGTGTGTGTGTCAGACGTCTGTCTGTCATGCTGCACATCAGTCATTACTTTGAACTAGCACAAACGTGTCATTCCATCTCTCAGTTTGATGTGTGCGTCAGATCAGGATTTTACACACAATCGAGCCACTGTGTGTTGCTGCTCCGCTCTGTTCCTCTCTCTGCAGCAGCCTCTCACTTCTGTGCTGTGAAAATATAAAATCACTGCTTGTACAAAGAGTGGGAAAAAAAACATGAAAATTAAACTTTTAATGAAACAATATGGCAGTACAACCATGCTGTATTACATTTTTAAGGGTGAAATGAAGAAGGACTTTGTGGTCTGTGCCCTTGTAATTGAGCAATATTAAAATATTGGAAGATGTCAATAAACTGTGTTGCTAATTGTGCCCTATTTAATATTAGTTGATTATGATAACTTTTCAGTTGATAATGATTAAATATCAATTAATTGACTATGATTAAAAATGGATCTCTGTCTCCATGTGCCATAATGCAGATCTTGCATTTGTGATTTCAAAACAATATCATTATTTACCTATTCGCAGACTAAATTTATAGTCTTCCTCACACTAAAAAAACAACAACACATTTTTGAAAAATACTGTATATGTTATTACCTGTAATAATGAGAAGATTTTGTTAGTTATTTTATGAATAATATGAATTATCAGTTTTAGGTAGTAATGGACTACATGTGATAGATTATGTAATCATATTACAAAAGTATAATACTTGTAATTAGATTGCATTACATTTTAAATGTGTGTGTAATCAGATTACAGTTCTTTTAATGGATTACATGATTATGGGTTGATAACTATACCTATTAGAGAACTGTAGAAGAACTCAGACTGACAAATAGCAAAGCTATTTTGATGTTTAGTAATGTTTAACGAAAGGGTAACACTTTACAATAAGGTTGTATTTGTTAACATTACCTACATTATTTAACATGAACTAACAATGAACAAGAAGTTCAAATGTAGCATTTTCTAGATAATTACTAGTTAATTACATTTACATTAAAAGTTCTATTTGTTAACATTAGTAAATGTAATATGAACTAACATGAACTAACAATTAACAAAAGTAGGCCTATTTCAAAATTAACATTACTGAAATAAATGCTGTAAAAAATTACTGTACATTGTTAGTTCATGATATATAAAGCATTTTCTAATGTTATAGAACAGAATTTAAATGAGATATTCCTAAAAAGTATAATCTATAATCTAGATTATATTACTAATTAAAATGTGTGTTGTGTAATTTGTAATCAGTACCAGATTACATTTCAGAAGTAATTTACCCAACACTGATTATTATGAAATTTTTTTCTATTTTAGAGCCATCCAAAAACCCTATCTAAATTATTTATTTTAAACAATACCTCTAAAAGTCTAAAAGTTTGTGTTTTAATTTACTTTACAAAGGGTTATTGTTCATGATTATATAAATGTAACCAATTTGATCGCATTTAACAGTCAGCAGATACACTAACCAAAATTAAAGCAAATGCTTGCATTGACAAGGTAAAAATTAATTTAGCATGTTTGTGCTATTCCATTTATTTAATTTTATTATTTTTTTACAGAAAAAAAAAAAAGAAAAAAAAAAGAAAACCGTATTCTTTCATTATTTTGCTGTGAACTTTATCTGAAGGGTGTCCTGTCTGGGGGCCTGTGCTGTCCTCTTCTGTGCTCTCTAGATTTGAAATATTGTCTTAGATAATGAGGGAGAAAAATAGAGCAGCTTTGCACTCCTGCGCCAGTGTCAGTTTAATCAATCATTTTTAAACACAGGCAGGCATGCAGTGTCTCCCGCCCGGCATCCGCCACATCCTTCCCCTGCTCTGGTCTAGCACGGCGGCAGCAATTCATCATCACTCAAAAAAATTTATCAGACTCGTCCTTGCCTCATCTTGGATTTAAACACAGGGGTGGGGGCTGACGGGAAGGGTGGCGGTGGGCAGACGGCGGGCTATGATCACTGATGTAAGAACGGAGAGTTTTCCCTCAACTCCCTTTTTCTTTCTTGCGCTTTTTCTCTCGTCTTTCTCAGTCTCCTCTGCTCTACTTCTCTCTGGCACTTCACGGCATTGAGTTTTAAAAGAGCGTGACGTGGAGGGTCAAAGTTCAGGATGGCGCGAGGCCAGGAGGTTAGCGTACAACTAGAGTGGGGTCAGAGAAGAAATGGGCCTCATCTTGAGGAAGCGTACAAAGTTTTCCCACTGGAAACAGCGCTCCATTAAGCCTTTTCCATTTATCCAGTACGGACTCTGGATTCTCAGAGGTAAAGTTCTGAATGGGTCTATTCTGAAAGTGCACTCAATTACACTCACATTGTTCAATGTCTTTTCAACATATGAATTTGGGCTCTGTTGGCATTGTCCACAGGTTTGGCGAGGAAGTCTTGCAGGTTAGTGGGTCTGCCACCTTATTTTCCACAGAAAAACACAGACATAAAATTTTAAATCACATGTTGATGCTGTCATTGGTGCATTCTGCTTGAGCAGGCTATGAAAAGCAACTACAGACTGTTGCAACTTGTTTGTGGCATCTTATTCTTGGGGCCTTTTTTACACTTCATAACTTCATATTTTCTGTTTAATCAGATTAATCAGATTAGGAATGCCTTCCATTTACACTTGGGCACATTAAAGTGTCCCCATTAAACGGATATAAATCTGATATACAAATCACGCGGTACATGCAAATACAAGTTCACTTCCGTGATGATGCTAATGCCGCGCAGCAAAATTTGCTGCGTTTGACTGGAAACTTGAAAACTATAAACAGGGGACAACAAAAATTTGCTTCGACAATTGCGTTCAAAAGGTAACACCTGTTATGAGTCACATTTTTTCTTTGTTGTCAATATTACATTTTTTAAACCAAAAAGTTAAGTGGTAGAGAGCGGAGCTGGCACAGGCAGGAGAATGTAATGCTCACTACTTTCACTGAGGATGACTCGGTTTTTATAACGTCAGCATGGGACTTCTAATGTTCCATCAAATTTTGCGTCAGTTTGTGCATTCGCTTGATGTAAAGAGCAGTGTTGGGTGTAACGCGCTAAAAGTAACGTATGTTACGTAATCAGATTACTTTTTCATGTAACAAGTAAAGTAACACAATATTTTTTATTTTAGACCATAATATCTGAGTTATTCTTTTAAATAAGTAACGCGTTGCTTTTGTACACCTCTACTTTCCCTGTATTGTGATAAATCAGGAGTAAAAGTGTACAAACTTCGAGGAGGGTAATGATGGGCATTGTAGTTCTAGAGAGTGGGAGGCTTACTAGAGATGTTCATTGAAGTTGTAGAATGTGTGTGCATGATGGGCATTGTAGTGTGCGCATGATGGGTATTGTAGTTCTAGAGAGTATGAGCCATGCTTATCAGCAATAGGCAGAGCACAAGTCTTCTTTTAGCCCACCCTGAGATTTATGTTTTAAAAATGGCTAAATATTGCTGGCAGGGGCAGTGGTGGCTCAGCGGCTAAGGCTCTGGGTTACTGATCAGAAGGTTGGGGGTTCAAGCCCCAGCACTGCCAAGTTGCCACTGTTGGGCCCTTGAGCAAGGCCCTTGACCCTATCTGCTCCAGGGGCGCCGTATCATGGCTGACCCTGCACTCTGACCCCAGCTTAGCTGGGATATGTGAAAAAAAGAATTTCACTGTATATGTGCAAATGTGTGATAAATAAATATAATTAATTATAATTATTATAAAGGAATGTAAATCTGAACACTTCAGTTGAATCCAGTTGTACTCATCATTTGCAGGGGTGGATTTTTTTGTGCACTGGAGCTTAAATGAGCAGCCGTCATAAACTTTGCCATTATCATGACAATCACAGCAAGAGTTAAGACATGTGTCCTCATAAGGCAACATTTAGTCAAAAATGTAACATTCGGGTAAGTGATACTTTGATTCTCACGACTGATTCACGTAGGCTGCATTTAAAAGTGGGTAAACACACATTTTCATGGTATAATAAAGCACAGGCATAAGCCGGAGAAGTCTTCCCGTGGTCACGGCATGATTATACAGATACATACAATGTGGAATGATCGCTGACTGTTTGTGCATCCGAATTACTTTGTTTTAAAGCTGCCCGTAACTACTTCTCTAGGATCAGTTTGTATCCGAACTGCTCTGTGTTAAAGCATTTAACATTCAACATTCAGTTGAGTGAAACACAAATGATTCATGTGTTAGTACACACTGCGTTAAAAAAAATCTGTAAACGTGTTTAGGCAGAGGGATTATAAGACTAGTCTTCCACTGGCCATGACATGATACATAGGGTGGAATACTTGCTCAATTCACTGACTTATGCAGCCGAACTGCTCTGTGTTAGAGCTCCCTGTAACTGGGAGAATGGGATGAGAAAAGCTGACTCTGGATCAGTGACACCAAGCAACGTTCTACATTGATTGTGTACGCAGAGAAAATGTCTTAATTTCTTAAAATATTCAACATTTTTTGTTCTATAATAAAGTAATTTGATTCATGAAACAAAGTTTTGAAGACATTTTGGTAGCATTAAAAATTATTCCATTCAAGTTGTATCAACATGCGCGTTTGCAGTTGTATGCTATCAACCAGTGGCGTCTGTGGATCAGCTCAAAACAAGCACGCACTGAGATGACTTAAGTGAAAAATATTTATTTATTCATCAGACTTATTCCTTGAACATGTTAGACTGGCATTCCCCACTGAATTTTATGCTGATTTCTGAAGAACATCTTAAGTTGACTCTGACATTGTCGATGGGCACAGCACACGATGACATATTTGATGCAGGTTCAAGTGTTGGACTTGGCTGCTTTAGGTTATTCTTCATTATTCATACTGGCTGCCATGTCGATGGAAAAACAAATCATGCATATTTATGTTACTGATTCTTTATTATACATATGACGTGAAGACCTACTTTCTTAATATCTGTTTGTTTAATTTGTTGTTTTGACATGAGTATTGTACAGTAGCTAGCATGACCTGTAATGTCTCTACATATCTCTTGTATTTGTATTAAATGCACAGCAGAAGAGAGCGTGGCGGTGAGAAAAAAGTAATGCAAAATTAACATAACACTTTACTTTCCATAAAAAGTAACTTTTTAATTAATTGTTACTTTTTAATGAGTAACACGATTTTCTAAGAAGTTACTTTTAAAAGTAACATTACCCAACACTGGTAAAGAGCCACTCATCTCCACTGGGCCATTTGTAGCTCCCTATGTGGCCTGAACAACCAAGTTTAATTTTGCATGCCTGTTAAACCATTTTGTTGAGTGATCAGATTGCTATCCATCTCAATATTGTCTTGGAGGGCATTTAAACTTGATCTTTTCTTGATCATATAGCTCTCCGATCAGTAAAAATGCATGAAGTGACCAAGTGAAAATATTTACTTGTTTGTTATTTAACTTGACTCAAGACGTTCATGTTCTGTGGTCACACCTGTGTATGTCAAAGACTAGCGACAGATTTGTGTTGGTGCTTCATCTTACACACCAAAACGCACACACACTGACATTTAAAACTGGTCTGTGGATGTTCCCACATTATCCCTGGTGTATCGTCCTTCTCCTGGTGTATGCCGCCCCACGGACTAATTATCCCAACATAAATGCACAAACAGGCTGTGATTCTACTTCCATTTCTTGCCCCTCATCGGGTCTCAACTAGCCCTGCAACTCTAAAAGTGTTTATTTTCCACTGCTGGCAGAGTTTACTGTACAAGTTAATCAATTTCGTATTTCATATGGTGATGAAATAATACTGGTTTCATTTGTCTACGTTTTTAATTGCAGGATTTGAAAGATAGACTGCATTGCAGTTACAAAAAGGGGGGAGAGAGACAAATGAGACCCTGCATCAATGCAAACAAAATTTTATGTAACCTCTGTTTAAATCAAGCATGTGCACAAAGGTATGTGTAAACAATTAGGTGTGTTTATAAAGTGTGCTCTGGTGTCCGCCCACTTTTTCAGCCATCTTGATTTTGAAAGTATTTTTCCTATTCGTCTTTAAAGAGCTCTAAACCATGAACCAAACGAACCAGCTCTAAGATGAACCTCAACATTACAAACTTTGATTTGAAGAAAAAAAAGTGTATAAAATCAGACAAAGAGATAAAGTTTCAAAACTCAACATGTGTACTTTGTAGTTCAATCCCAATTAAAGACGTAATCTTGAAATGAAGCATTACAAATTACGTAATCGAAACTATTTATTTAAAGTTGTTGATTTTAAGTATAGAAACAATATTTTCTAAGTTTATTGCAAAATATTCAGATGCACGTGTCATGGGCAGGGCCGCATTAAAGTGCTCTGGGGCCGTGGGGCTTACCATTTCGCTGGGCCCCTGTCAGAGCACTTTTAGCATGATTTCTTTCCCGTGATTCTCTGATTACTGGATCTTTCCCTTCAGGATTCCACTATTAAACACTTTTTTTTTTTCTTTTTTTTTTTAAGTTGAAAATGCTAAATGCTCATCCTTAAACTGATAGCTTCAACAGAATCATATACAATCGATTAAGAACCTCAGAGCTTGTGGTAGGTCTGAAAGTACAACCTGGTCTCAAAGTGAAAACATGATTATACATTTTTGCAAAACTTGTTATATCTGTCTCCAGGTACAATTCCCTGCAGTTTCCAGGTGAAATGGTGAAAGGAACACTAGAGGCACTACAACAACTGTGTGTTTTATTCACTTTCACTCAAATCATGACTTTAATGGCCGATTATGACTTTATAAATACTTATTTTTCTCTCTATTACTTAGACCCTGCTGTTTTATGATATCCACTCAAACGTATCTTTCGAAAAACAATATATTTTAATACTTGCATTACAGACCCACCTACATATATACACTTATTTCAACATGATTAGCTTGTGCAGTAGCTCACCCGATAGGGCATTGGACTTAGAGTTGGAGGACCATGGTTCAAGTCAAGCCAAAAACTCTGACATTACAAAGTCATAGAAGCGGGATGTGGTTGGTTCAGAAAATGTGATTTTTCATTTTGCTTCTGCATTTTAAAACACTAATGGTTAGGTTTAGGCATCGACAAGGTAAGGATGTGTTATATAACATCTCATTTATATTTTAAAACACTGTTAAGGCACAAGTTTTACATTAGCGAGGTATGTTTTAAAACCTACTTTTAAAATTCACCTTAAAACCTAGTCTGAATACGACACCATTTACTCGCTTTTGGCGCCCCCAGCTGGACGTTTCACTGGAAAACTGCAGCCAAACGTGTTATACAGCACGTACATTTTGAATTGCAAAAACGTTGTCATGTTCACGTAAATTTCATGAGATCAGGCTGGTAAATAAAGTTATCAATAAACAATTCCCCTATGAAAAAAAAAAAATAAAATAAAATAAAATAAAAAAAAAATAAAATATATATATATATATATATATATATATATATGGTTTAGTCATGTGACAAAAGTTGTGTAATACTGTTTGAAATGTTTCTTTTTTCATAATGCACTCTGTTACACTTACAGTATTTTTTTTTTTTTTAAATGTAAGCAATATACAATGTATACTGTGCAGTATGCAGTAAGCAGTGCGCTGGCATTCCATTCTGAACATAGCCTGAGACTTTAACCTTTATTAAAGTCTGCTTTGGGTCAAGAAATAGCTGTTGTGTGAAAGTGAGGTACTGTAACATATGTAATTCTCTTTCCCCTAGACTCTGCTCATTATGATCTCATGCACAAATCACTCACGAACAAACACTTAGTTTCCACATTTGATCTACATTAGTTTACGTATAAGTCTGGCTGTTGTGCTCCATTAACATTATGGCCCTTTTATAATCCTTTTTCATTGTTTTGCAGATAATTCACTTTTAATCTACTTCTCAAAGGCCAAACAGACCTCAGGCATCTCAAGTTCTTGACAACCTCTTCTGTTACCAGCCTCCTGCTTCAGTTTATAGAAATAGATTGAGAAGTCTGAGCTGGTCAGATTCTTGTGGCCTTGTCTCTTTCTGCTAATGGCATATGGAAACAAGGATAAATAAAGCAACACAACACACGGTGGGCACATTTGGAGAGTTACAATGTGTGTTTGTTGCGAAAAAAGGCTGAGTGTGTAATATAGTACATGAAACCTTCCGCTAATATGTCTTGCTCTGAATCTCTCCCTGGACTGTTTGGTTTTGTGTAAACCTCCAGAAAAGAGGGATGATAGAGAGGAATTAAAAGTCATATTTCCTCATTATTTTGTTTACATAGTGAGGATGGGACCAAATGTTTGGAATTATGTATAAACTCCGCTCCCAAAGGGGGGTGGAAGGATTTCACAAGAAAGAATGACACAATAAATCTGTCACATAATTCAGGATGTACATTGGTAAAATGGTTTCATTTGTATAAATGGTTTCAAATGTTAATAAAGATCTTAATTTAAATATAGGGTCAATAGTTATAGGGCAAAATTTGTCAACTTATGCAAATACTTTTGAGCCAGCAAGATGTTTTTTTGAGTAACAATTTTAGATAATGCTTATTCAAAATAACCATTTCAGAAAAAGGATAACCAGTTTCTGTTGATTTCAGTCACATTTGGCAATTCATAACATTTACAGTATTTTACAAACAAATAAATCTCCATTGTGATTGGATCAGTCAACATGAGAATAATTTGAACATTCTTCATATCAAATCTATTCCCCCCTCTTAAGAAAAACAATAGCCGCTTTTCCGCTATTAGGCCAGTGGGAGCCAGGGCCATAAACTGGTCAGCCGGGCCAATAGCCTCAGACCTTGAGCTGCGAGACCAAAATTGGTCTGCATTCCCACCATCTGGCCAAAAGCCCCACAGCGTTGCCCTAAAATCTGCCCTTAATATGCCACCCTGGTGCAAACGACAAGCTAAACCAAATATGCATGTTACTTAGTTATCTAGAATATCAAGTGTTAGCTAGTTGGCAAGATAAGTTAGCATTGACAACTCACTGACTTTAACTGCCATGGCGTCTCGAGTGGTCTCTCCACTAACAGCGGGATGATGTCCAAGCACACCGTCCATGATCTTGAACCATGGAAAGTTCTTCTTTTGGGCACCACTTTGTCCATTGTGCATCTTAACGGATTTGTACTGTGTGATTTTTTTTCCACCGAGATGCAGGTGCATGTGTCACATAAACATGTAAGCACCCAGAAAGATGTACAAAGTTTGTGATAAACATGAACTTTTATTAAATAATATTGATTAATGAGTCAAAGTTCCTACATTAATTTAATTGTATTTATTTATCAAACATTATACATTTGCACATATACAGTGAAATTCTTTTTTTCACATATCCCAGCTAAGCTGGGGTCAAAGTGCAGGGTCAGCCATGACACAGTGCCCCTGGAGCAGACAGGGTCAAGGGCCTTGCTCAAGGGCCCAACAGTGGCATCTTGGCAGTACTGGGGCTTGAACCCCTGACCTTCTGATCAGTAACCCAGAGCCTCAACCGCTGAGCCACCACTGCCCCTAGAAAGATATTAAAGCTTGTTCAACAAATGTTGCAGAGACAGGTGTAAAAAAACACCGTAAATGAAACTCTTTTGATAATCGTACACTAGTAGCACAAATGCTAGCGTTGCAACATTGTTTATCAATTAGGTTGCTAGGAGATGTCTCTGGTGACAGTCAAACACCTGCTAAGCTGATGGGAGCGTTGGAGTTTTGTTTGTTTAAACGTCATCTTCTGAGCATCAGGAAATGGAATGCCTTTTTGGTCAGAGATTGGAGATTTCAAGTAGGAATAACCCACATCCGACTTGAATGGAACACAGCATGAACTCGCTAAACTCGGCCTCTGACATTGACCCCGCCTCAATACCCAGTTGGCCCTCTTTGGCTCAAGGGTAATCAGCGGGACCCGAGGAAGCCCCATGGAGGTGATGAAGCCCCAGAAGTGACAGTGGGAATGCAACTGGCCCTGGCACGCACTAGCATGCCCTCATTTGGCCAGACTGTGGAAACGGTGCTAATGTGTTTCATGGGGACTTTTAGCCCCTGCAACAGTGGGGCTTTTTATCCCAAATACAATCCTTTTGTGTATTGGACAGTTATTGAAAAACCTATTTAATCACCTTGAACAAAACTGAAAAATAACAAATAAGTATTTTGACTCAAAATAACTGAGAATTTCAAGGATTCTCATTAGCTACATAAATTTGTACATTTTAAAAATGGTAAAACATTAGATGAAATTGACACTATGATCTAATTGATTAGGAATATTTTGCAACGCAGAGTGGCAAATAGTTGTTTAGGAAAGTACAGTGGTAATTTTTGTTGCCGTTTAATGTTTTGGGCGAAAACATAATCAAAGTGCCTTTCCCCCAGGGGACATTTAGCCCTGTTGTACCCTACAACAATTCAAAGCATAACCCGCACCATTTGTGCTACACACATGAATGATACCTTAAATTGTGTGGCTTATGGATGAGAGATGTGCTATTACTTTTCAAAATGATTAGACTTGCAGTTTTCACCAAGCAGACAGTAAATGGGTGAAAATAGAGGGACCGAAGCCATATCTAGGGACAAGAATATCATAAGCCCCCTTTTCCACAGAAATGGCGATGGTAGCCTGTGCTCCGCTGGTTCAAGGCCGGGGCAATCTGCAGCCTTTCGTAAACCGGACGTGCTTTCCCCACTGACTTCAGAACCAAACGGTGACGTAATGGGTTACGCGACTACCTGCCCATAAAGAAACATGGTGCCACAACAGTGTTTGTGTACAAATTTTACTCTTGTTTTTGATGCAATTCAACATTATTACAATGCTCGACAAGATTGTCAGAGATGACATCTACGCTAAAGACGACAGGTAATGTAATTACATTATATTGTATGAACTATGGCTTAACTTGCTAAATTCTGTAAACTGTAACAGTGGAACCATTATTAACATTGGTGTAGCAGATGGTTATATTTGGAGTTTTGCCATAGCATATAATATTATGTTTATGTCTTGATTGAGAATCCCACCGGTTTCGACTCGGCCAGTAAGCAACTAGTAAGCCACCTAGAACACCCTAGCAACCACACAGCAACATGCTAAAAACCACTCAGAATACCTTAGCAACCGCAAAGACAATGCCCTGGCAACCACCCAAAACAAGTCATTGAATGCCATTAAATTGCATCTCACTCTGTGTTATAGATACTGTATGTATAGCCAAACTAGTATTGCTAACTCAGTAGTAGTATTTGTTTTGGCATACTTCATATGTGAAACAGGTATGAAGAATTTCAAACTGTAACAATAGCTGACACATACTTTGTCATGATTCAACCTTTGAACTAAACTAAACAAACAATGTTAAAAAACGTATTTAACCTGTCACCAATATACGCCATGTGCACAACTACATTTATCAGAATGAGCTTTATGAGGGGGCAACCAATAATCCTCTCAGCAGTCTGAACTGTCCTTTGTAGTCTTCTGATGTCTGATTTCATAGCTGAACCAAACCAGACAGTTATTGAAGTGCAGAGGACAGACTCAATGACCGCTGAGTAGAACTGTATCAGCAGTGCCTGTGGCAGGTTGAACTTCCTCAACTGGCGAAGGAAGTACAACCTCTGCTGGGACTTTTTCGCAATAGAGTCAATATGGGTCTCCCACTTCAGGTCCTGTGAGATGGTAGTGCCCAGGAACCTGAATGACTACACTGCTGCCACAGTGCTGTTTAGAATGGTGAGGGGGGACAGTGTTGGGGGGTTCCTCCTAAAGTCCACAATCATTTCCACCGTTTTGAGCTCAAGGTTGTTTTTACTGCACCAGACAGCCAGCTGTTTAACCTCCCTTCTGTATGCAGACTCATCGTCATCTCGGATGAAGCTGATGACAGTGGTGTCGTCTGCAAACTTCAGGAGCTTGACAGAGGGGTCCTTGGCGATGCAGTCATTGGTGCAGAGGGAGAAGAGTAGTGGGGAGAGCACACATCCCTGGGGGGCACCAGTGCTGATTGTACAGGTGCTGGAAGTGAATTTCCCCTATCTCACAAGCTGCTGCCTGTCTGTCAGAAAGTTGGTAATCCACTGACAGACAGACGTGGGAACAGAGAGTTGCTGTAATTTAGTCCGGAGATATACACATTATTATGAACAGTCTAGACATTATGAGCCCTAATGAGTATGTTCTTATCTAATCTCATAAATGAACATTACTATAACTATATTTTTGCATACATTTTTGGTTATGTGCCAAGTTCTAAGTGTTGCCACAGTTTCCTGGTGAAATTAACACTGGAGACGCTACTACAACTGTGAGTTTATTCACTTTAACACAAATCACGACTACAACTGCTGATTATGAATTCATAAACACTTTTTTCGCTCATTATGATATCAAAACATTTTTACTCTTAATGCATCATTTAAAAAACGATATATTTTAACACTTGTATTACAGACCCACCAAAATTTAAACACTTATTCCAATTAGATTAGCTTGCACGGTAGCTCACCTGATAGAGTGTTGAACCTTTGGACTCAGAAGACCAAGGCTCGAGCCCAGCCAAACACACAAGCTGACTTGTAAGACAAAGTGACACATAATTACGTATTTGCTTCAGAAAATGTGCTTTTTGTGTCGTATTTGCTTTTAGCACACTTTGTTAGGTTTAGGTGTTGGTTTAGGGGAAGGATGTCTGTTTTGTGTCTACCTCTCGTTTGATTTAAAATCATTATTTGTTAGATTTAGGTTAAAGTTTTAGGTTAAGAAGGTACATTTAATCGGCGCCCCCTGCTGGGCATTTCACTGGGACACTGCAGCTATATGTTTTTGCAAAAATGTTGCCACTGTCACACCATTTTCATGAGATCAGACTGGTTCCGTCATACTCATATTAAGCAGAATTACCAGTCCCCAACATTCTGCCTACCATTTTCTTTTGTGTTCCACGGAAAAAAAAGAAAGTCATACGGGTTTGGAATGGGTTTTTTTTTTTTGTTTTTTTGTGAACTATCCCTAAGAAAGCACATATGAAATGCATCTAATTGGGATGTTTAATGCCTTCAAAAGACTGCAGAAAGGGGGTGTCACTATGATATGACAGGGAACTGAAGTTCATGCGCTTAACTCAACAGTGTGTGACAATCCATGCAAAATTGCAGTTCTAAATTCTCTTTAATTATGAGAGAGCCATAATTACTCCAAAATCAATACACATTGTTACAAGGTAATGAAAATGGTCTGTTGAAGATAAAAGTCATAGGCGCTGATTTTCTCCCCAAATGGAGGAATAACATCTACCCACACAAAAATATGAAGAAGAAACAGAAACATGGACCTGTAATGACCATCCTGATATACACTCTTGGTGTTTTTAGCCAATGTAAATGTAATTATGTTGTTTTGTCAATGTTCCACCTCGCTTTTCACCGCTCCTAATTCAGTAAAGAACAGGTGAGGAAGAAACCAATGTGACCAGGCCAATGCTGTAATTTAGGGTCAATTATCCCAGTGGAGGAAATGTGGTTTGGAGAGCTCCCAAATTACACACTTACAGGTAATGGTGGTGGATGTGAAAACATATATTAGTTTGTCCAACAGTCACTGGCTTACATCTTTATTATTATATTTTACAAGAGCTATTAGTACATTTTGAAACATAATAGCAGAAACACCAGTAAAAGCAATATATTGTAGGCCTATATCACAATGCATAATTATTATTATTAATAATCTGACTCTGTCTTTTTGATTTTCACTCTGATTGTCATCTGTTAACTACCATCTTTAGTAGAAACACAATTACCCACAACAACTCTGCGAAGATTTATCTTTCTTCAATGCTGACTTGACTAACACCTCTAAAATGAGGAGGAATGAGACACATTATTTGCCTGACAGGCTTGTTATAAAGAGTAAATGAGAAAACATGTAAGCAATCATACCAAAGAACACCCAGACATCAAAGTGCTTTTAAATCAAGGGACCTGAAAGGCCAAGAAGACTACGTAGAGATGATCTCCAGGGGAAAAATAGCAAACATGAGATAATAGAAATGATAGATAACAATAATAGCAGAAAAAGGATAATGAAATTCAGATGACAGATGCAGAAGTTGCTTGTGGCTTAACAAATTCAGAATGATTTTTTTTTTATTAAAACGCAGACTTTCACTCCCAAATAACAAATGACTGGGCATTACAATTTGGGAGCAACTGACAAAAAAATAAAATAAAAAAATAACAGGAACTTTGTCATCACATGTCAGGGGTGGATCAATAAAGGTAATTAAAAATTAAAGTATAAAAAATGCAGTCTTTTGTTGTGAACTAACAATTACATTGAGATCAGTTGGTTCAAAATAATTGAAAAAAAAAAAAATTTTTTTGCTAGTTCAGTTAGCTCTGAGAAAAGCTCAAACATCTTTTGTTTTATTTGACATTCATGCATTTTTAAATGCGTGATTTAAATTCCAAAAATTGTCCAAATACATTTTAGGGCCACTACATATTTATAAGATTGTGCATTCGGATTGTACTATGCACTTCACATATGAGCTTCACATTTGAACTGTCTTATACAGTTGTAACTCTAACAATCCTTCATGTAAGATTTCTTCCAATATATTGTTCCCGTATATCCATTTCCAAAGTGAAATAACAACAGTTGCCATTACTGTGCATAGAAAAAAGCAGAATGAACAATAAACAATCTGAAAGAAATGTTACTCTGCACATCAAAGTCGATTTCTTATTGTAAAAATGAGACGGCTGAAAACAGTCACATAGTTTGAAGTTTGATCTTGTCTCTGGCCCATTATATGAAGTTAGATTTTTACTAGGCTTGGGGCCATCATCATTGTAAACATATCGTCTCGAAAGTTTGTGAGAGGCACAGCTGACTGAGTATCAAATTCATTGATTTTCAGTACAGGATTCATAGTGCAGCATTTTCAGAGAGTTATGATGGATCTAAAATCACAGCAATTATGGCTGATATGATAAATGCTAATATGCAATAGATGGTTGTTTTTACCCATCAAGATTTAAAGGTGCCCTCAGTAATTATTTATGCATGTCATTTTGTACTTACGCTGACACCTAAGGGCCTGGATGCCGCATCATTTAAATGCAGTAGTTATAAGGATACTGATATGACTGGAGTCTTCATCTTATGTGAGTGCTCATGATTTTATACATATATTTCAAAATTACTCTTCACTTCTTAAGAAGTATAACTTTTTTAATTAGTAAAAAAAAATCCTTTAACACATAAAAATACACGTGTTTAACTTTCTGCTTTACTAAACCTGTGTTCTGATTCACAGGGCCCCTATGTTATCTAATACAGACAACACTTGTGTAAAAGTGTATTTAAATTACAATAAAAAAACATTTATGTATTTAAAATAATATAAATCATGTAATAATACTTGAAACCCCTAAATTTTGTGATAAATGACTGTTTTGATATTTTATATGAAAATAAATGTGATTTGGTTAATTTATAATATGTATAACCAATGGACATGACAAAGGCAGCATGTTGGTCACATATCTGGTGCGCTTTATGCTTGCACACAACCAACCAATGACATCACCCAAAAATGAAAATTCTCTCATTATTGACTCTCATGATATCCCAGGTATGTATGAATTTCTTTCTTTACCAGAACACATTTGAAGAAAAACAGAAAAATATCTTAGCTCAGTAGGTCCTTAAAATGCAAGTGAATGGAGATTTCTCATTTGAAGCTCCAAAAATCACAGAAAGTCAGCATAAACGTCATCCATACGACACCAGCGGTTAAATTAATGTCTTCTAAAGTGACACAATCACTTTTGGTGTGGAAAAGATAAACATTTAAGTACTTTTTTTAACTCTAAATCATGCTTCCGGTTAGAAGCGGTATGCACGTGTGACGTAATTGCAATTGCACTGATGCACGTATGTCACAGCCGGAAGAGCAGCGCTGTTTACAAGTGAGTAGGAGGAACAGTACAGAAGCTTGGTTGGTTTTGGTTTAGATCTGTATCTGTATTTATGCTCACAGTGATGCGTTTGTGTGCTTATCTGTATGTCCCAACAGAGTGGAAAATGTGAGATTACGTCAGTATCATGGCAACACGAAATACGTCACACGAGAGACCGCTTGGACTCCACTACAGTTATAAAGTACTTACATATTGATCTTTTTTTGCAAAAAAAGTGATCGTATTGCTTTAGAAGACATTAATTTAACTGCTGGTGTCGTATCGATGACGTTTATGCTGACTGTCTGTGATTTTTGGAGATTCAAATGAGAATTCTCCATTCACTTGCATTTTAAGGACCTACTGAGCTGAGATATTTTTCTATTTTTCTTCAAATGTGTTCTGGTGAAGAAAGAAAGTCATACACACCTGGGATATCATGAGGGTGAGTAAATAATGAGATAATTTTCATTTCTGGGTGAAATACCACTTTAACGTCAAACCTGTTTCAACGCATAACCACTTAAAGAAATAGTTAAATCAAAATGAAAATTCTGTCATAATTTACTAAGCCTTATGCCATTCCAAACCCATATTACTGTCTTTCTTATGTGGAACATGACAGAATCATTTTAAATGAATATTCCATTGTCTTTCAATACAATGGAAGTTGATAGAGACTCACTCTAAAGCTTAAAAGGATTCAAAAAGTATTTAAAAAAAGTAGTTCATGCAGCTCATGCATCAAAATCTGAGTGTTTTTGTGAGAAACAACCTGTCAAGTCATTTTTAGTGAGAATTTTTACGTCTGTTCACATGAAAACTTGCGTTGTTTAGAGCTAAAAACAAAACAGGTTCTCTCTTAGCGCTCATGATATGAACATGCAATAGACATCAAGATTTTCACTGCAAAATGGCTTACATTGCGGGTTGTTTCTCATAAAAACCTAACGTATCCCTTCAGAAGACTTGGAATATGATGCAGGAGTCACATGGACTACTTCTTAAGTCCTTTCTTAAATAAATATTCTAGGTTCAATACAAGTTAAGCTCAATCGACAGCATTTGTGGCATAATGTTGATAACCACAAAAATTTATTTTGACTCGTCACTTCTTTTCTTTAAAAAAGCATAAATGAAGGTTACAGTGAGGCACTTACAATGGAAGTGAATGTGGCCAATTTTTGGAGGGTTTAAACACAGAAATGTGAAGCTTATAATTTTATAAAAGCCCTTACATTAATTCTTCTGTTAAAATGCAAGTATTATTTGAGCTATAAAGTTGTTCCAATTGTCATTTTTACTGTCGTTTTAGGGTTTGTTGACATTACATCGAAGCTGTAAAACTGGCTATAACTTTACACAGAAAAGGTTAGTAAGGTTATGTTCAGACTGCCACTAGAAATCTGATTATGTGTGTATCCAGATTATATCGAGATGAGTGGATATTCTGGACAGCAAAAAACCACGTGAAATCTGATTTTTCTGAATCTGATTCAAACCACATCGGGAGGTGGTTTCAAATGCGATTTAAATCAGATTTTTTCAGATGCATCTCAGTGCAGATGCTCTGACTGCTCAAATTGGGTTTCAAATGGTCTTTTGTGTCACTCTTAATGCAACACACAACGATGACGTCAAAAATCGGTGACTGCAGCACGGAACATCACAATATTTATCAGTCTCCTCCGTCGCTGAGTTTTTCTTGTGAGACGGAGGAGTTCTGCACCGTGACTGGACAGGGCGCTTATTTGGAGAGCGAGATGATGCACCTCCATTTCTCCAGCATCTGTTTTGAAAGCATCGTCACGTGGGTACGCCTAGGTCATTACCAAAGCAACCCATGCAGATAGGTTGGTTATGTCTGAACACGCAAATCTGATTTGATCACTCAGTGCCGACAGTCTGCCTGAAAAGATCTGATTTGAGAAAAAATCCAATTTGCCTGCAGTCTGAACATATATTATCACACTAAAATTGTTTGTACGCATATTGTTTACGTCTTGTGGCTATACTTTTGAAACAGTGAGTATTTTAACATAAGAAATTGGTCACATTCACTTCCATTGTGCCTCTGTAACCCAGATTTACATTACATTAGTAACATTAACTCCACGTCACATTACGATTTCCCTGTATGCAATCTGTCGCAGCGCATGCAACTATACCGCTCTTTTCTGACCTCTCAGTTGAAGCACTTCCCTGTAATCCCGCCCGCCGCGAACTCGTCTCTCTTTGCGCTCGTGTGATATCCGAGCGGGGAGCCCATGCCAAAGTCCACGTGCAGGTCTTGGAGGGGGCGTGGCTTTACGTCAGCGCTGATCACATGCAGCAGGCGTGCTGTTTATATTACCGCCTCAGGGGAGGAGAACCCGCAACTGGCATCACAGTAACACACCAAACGAAATTTTTAATTGATATGGGTCCCTCAAGTTTGGCATTGTTTAGTGTTAAAACACGTCCATAACACGCAGTTATAAAAGTTTTCTTTCCCTGAAGGCGAAGTGTTCTGAGGCTGTGATGTTCAACTACTGAAGTCTGTCAGAAGTCAGACCAACTTAATCTATTGAGAGAAATGCGGCGCGCTCTCAAGGGTTACAGTGTGTTTATTTCAGTCAATGTACAAGCTAAATTTGTGACATTAAAAGCAAGATGCCATGGACACAACAAGGACTCAAACTTGAACTTAAAAGATGGGGAAAAAAAGGTCTAAATACAATAATTTCATACATTATAAAAGTTGTATTTGGATTATTTGATCATTTATTTTCATTAAATGTCTGTAAATGTCAATAAATACCTGCAAACTTTATTACAAACAAGTACAATTACAATTTTAGGCATATTTGTTATTTATTTTATTATTTATTTATAAAATGCCCACTCATTGATGTGCATGTCAAACGTTATTATTTCAGTTCTCATGCATATTGTATACTGTATAGTTAGAAGGACAGGCCTATAATAGACAGCAGTCATGTCTCATTCTATATAAAGTTTAAATCTTACAATAAGTTAAGAGTCAGATGATGTAATGGATGCTCATTGTGGTTATCCTTGTTGAATAATTACAGTGTGTGTGTGTGTGTGTGTGTGTGTGTGTGTGTGTGTATATATATATATATATATATATATATATATATATATATACATATATACACACACACACACTGGCGGCTAAAAGTTTGGAATAATGTACAGATTTTGCTGTTTCAAAAGGAAATTGGTACTTTAATTTACCAAAGTGGCATTTAACTGATCACAAAGTATAGTCAGGACATTACTGATTAAAAAACAGCACCATCACTATTTGAAAAAAGCCATTTTCGATCAAATCTAGACATGCCCCATTTCCAGCAGCCATCACTCCAACACCTTATCCTTGAGTAATCATGCTAAATTGCTAAAATTGGACAACAGATAATTAGAAAAGAGTGTTATGGATCTTAACCCCATTGAGCTTTTGTGGGATCAGCTATACTGTAAGGTGCGTGAGAAGTGCCCGACAAGACAGCCACATCTATGGCAAGTGCTACAGGAAGTGTGGGGTGAAATGTCACCTGAGTATCTGGACAAACTGACAGTGAGAATGCCAAAGATCTGCAAAGCTGTTATTGCTGCACGTGGAGCATTTTTTTGATGAGAACATTTTGAAGTAGTTTAAGAAGTTCTGACATTTTTTTTTTTCACATTTTAATCGTAAATGTTCACGTTATTAATGTCCTGACTATACATTGTGATCAGTTGAATGTCACTGTGTAATATTTAACATATAAGACTTGAGTGTGTAAGTGTTAATGCGATAGGACCCAGTCAACACACAGACACAGACACACACACACACACAAACGCACGCACGCACGCACGCACACACACATCCATTCATCGGCTATTGACAGTCTTTCCCTGTTCAGCTGTTTGACTGGAGCTCTCTCTAGCGCTGCCAGTGGACAATCAAACACACACACCCACCTCTGTCTACACTCGCCTTTTCAACATTCCTTACTTCTGCTAGAAAAACACATTGCAGCACCAAATCTCTCAGCTCTGAATCTCATCGCGGCGCATCGTGATACACCAGCAATAGCTCCAAAAAGAAATCTTAAAAATACAACATGGAGTCCTCTCCAGATCCAGCGAGCGACCCGGGCAACGGCGTCTCAGAGTCGGTTACCCCGGTCAGGGAAACCCCGGTAAACCTGGAGACTCTCCGCAAAGCTGAACACCAAGCCCCGGTGCGCAGGCAGAGCTGCTCCAGTACCAACAGAGGTGAGAGACAGAATCGATTCGTCATTGATTCTCTGTAATATTTATGCGCAAAACTTCAAAGTGAATTCATTTCGGAATCAACTTCAATGGCGCGCCGTGCGTAAAATGATTCCAAATGCATGTTCATAGAAATGCGCGCTAGAAATAAGTATATACATTTTTATTTTTTTATTTTTTGTATTAAAAGTATCTAAATTTGCACAGTTTAGAGTTACTGTTTCCTCTGTTTATATTGTTTGCACGACTGAAATATTCTACCATTATTGTTGGATATGTGACAGGACTGTCACTGAAAATTAAATATCAACAATTAATACATTTATTAAAGAATCGAATATTTACTACATGAATGTTCGGTTCTGGTTAAAATAATGGTGTGAAATAAGTAATATATGAAAAGCGCAGTGATTTTACTGATGCCACGCTGATGTCTTATTAAGCCAAACTTGAGTGAACTGTTTGAATGTGACAGTGGCAGCTATTTACGACACGCGCAAATCTTTCCTTTTTCTTTTTCTTTTTTTTTATGGATTTATGTTTATTTTTAAAGCAGAATATATTTACATTTAATTTATTAGTTGTCAGCATGCCTTTACTTGCCAATTGCGCGCGTTTGACGCCTGGTATGAGGCATAGAATGACTTATTTGCGCATAGATAATACATTTTAAAGGGGATTTGTACTCTCGCGAATGCTAAACAATGATTTTATATTTAATCTTAATGTAAAAATATGTCTAACCAGGAGTTGTCGGTGTTTTACAGTAGAGACAGTAGGCTGTTTAGCCACTCCCCCTTCACTGTCTCCATTCAACTCCGCTCATCAAAGTTCCAAGTGGAAAATATATCAGCGATTATTCACGAGACCTTAAAAGTGTTGACCAAGTGATTTTTAGCGACATAAAGTTACATTGTGATTCTGTTCTCTTTGTTATTATGTGTTAAGACAGTGGGGTATATTTAGAGGCTGATCTGTTGAATGTGGAATGTAAGCTGGTTATGTAACAAGTTTTGCCATAAACAGAGAGGAGCGCGTGAGAGAGGAGGGAAAATCGTTCGATATCTCCTCAGCGTTTGGCGCGAACTCGAGAGCTTTTCGAACGCAACGTGGACCTTGAATGTTACACTTTATCTCAGTCTTTGGCCAAGGACTTTGTTTCACTTTTCTTGTATGGTGCTTTCCCTGCACTGTGCAGTTATGTAATAGAAGTCAGTGGAGGCAGGTATAGGAAGGCACTTGCCGGAAGTTATTAAGGCATGTCTAAGCCACATTTATTTCTTTATTTTTTAAAAAGGAGATTGACTTTGAGACACTCCTAACCTGCTGACCCATATTAACCCCCACCCTTTACAGTAAAGGACTGAAGTGCATCTGGAAGGGAAAGGCAAAAGAAAGAACGCCTTAGTCCTGTTACGTAACCTTGTGTGAATGGGCGATGTGACTAAACAAAGAGTTTAGTGGGACTGTTGTCCTGCAGTGTTTGAAATTCACTCTGGTTTTGTAAGACTTGTGCAACAAACACACCGACTAAGTCAAAAGTGACTGTGGCGCTCTCTCAAGAGTGAAAAGAAAGGCTGAAATTATTATTTTGGTACTTAGGAGTTAATGCACATAATGCACAGAGTAATAGTTCTTTCTACTGAAGACAGGCCCAATGCGATTTTAGATTTACCATAAGCTATTTTGTAAAAAACGATTGCTTACATGTGTGAAAACGGTTTTGAGAAACATCAATGCTTGCTTATTTACCATACAGTATGTCTTATGGTGTCCCTGGATTAAAATTAATTATTTGTTTGGACAAGGTAAGTATCAGTATCACACAGAAGTACAAGTCTTAACCAGCCGAGACTATTAATCATATTTTGGCTGCTGAAGCCCTTTTAAAACTGTGGTCTTGTCAGATCTCCATAATTACGCACAGTAGGATACCACAGTCAAACTGATTTATTATTAGTTAACCACAAGCAGTTTGTGGTTTTGCTTGTGGTATTTGCAGTGAGTTTATTTTACACTTTCATTGCATTGGCTGTGATTGTGGGTGTCGGAGGCAATCTCTGCGCAGGGATGAATTAACCACTTTGCAGCGGATTGCCGAAATGAAGCCAACCGCATTACTTTGATCTTAAGTGAAAAGGGAATATGATGGAGGCTTTTTGAAGATTTAGGGTGACCAGTTAAAGTTATGAAGACAATTACTAGATCTCTGTTTCATTTAATTGAAAAATGTCTTTTGCACATTTTATTCAAGATTTTGAATCCAAGTCATTGGGTCTTACAAGTTCAGCAAGAGTCAAACCAAATAACTCTATTACTGTTCCTGCCAGGAAAAGTATATAATTTATAGGCAAATATATAAGTATTTAATACATGCATGCAATGAAAGGCTTGAGGAACTTGGTTTTAGGGTCAGATCCACATCCATATTTTGTTTTAGAAATGTACTCGGATCGGAAATATACTTTGGGTTGCAGGTTAGATGGTACCTTTCCATCTGTTATACTAGACGTTTATGTAGTGTAAGTGTCATTTGACCTTGATGTCATCTAATAGACTCTTTTTATACAAATATTGCTTGCAAGTTGAAACCTTTGAGACAGACACCTTAAAGGAAGTCTGGTTGTGATTCTCTTTCAGTAACACTTTTTTTTGTCTGTTTTATGTTTGCCTGTATTTTATTAATTATAAATGTTACTGTTATTAATACAATAGAAATGTTCCAAAATATGAGCCATACAGCGTACTTCATACTTAAAGGAATTAAGTAATTCTATGTGGTCTTATTTTGAAAAGAAAAACAAAATATTCTGGGTTTATTGCAAATCTAAAATGATTTAATACAAAGTCATAAACAATCAGTCAATGTACCTTGTTTCTTTGTTTTTGTTTTTGATATTAAACATCTGAAACATTCTCCAAATTATAGTTCACATCCAGGCACTGCATTTAAGTTTGTCCACAGAAACCAAAATCTGGATGTTTAGATTTTTAGTAAGAAATACAGTTTCATTTTTAATTTTTTACACAATGTCCTTTTGACCACACCAATTCTGACTTTTTATATTCCTTTATTTTTTTGCTTGCTTGCTTTTATTTGCACCTTTGAAAACATTTAGTAAGTCAAACATCAGATTTGACCTTCTAGAAACTTGAAAAGCCAGGCTGAGGAGTGGCACTTGATATTTTAACCTCGAGCGCTGACACTTGACATCTTATTTCAGAGGGGCTCTTGACGGATAACAGAAGGTCAGACAAGCAGACACACAAATACTTAAATCATTTAGAGAGGCCATTATTATTGACATGTTGAACTTTCCAATACTGAAAGAGGAAGTGTGGAAAAGCAATCAAAATTAGCCTAATGGTTTGGCGATAGCGGTTCAAGTTTGTGTTTAATATCTTTAGAGCTTTGGATCTTCTTCTCCACAAACTCTCTCCCATAACACCAATAGGAAGTGCCATTTGCAACCCATTTTAATTTCATAATATAATGTTTTTCTAAGTGAAACGATATTCAGTGAGTTCACAAAAAAAGAAGATACCATATGTAAAAAACAAAAAAAAAACAAAAAAAAAACAAAAACAAACAAACAAACAAAATAAACCCCCCCACTGTAAATCAACTTGCTACCAGTGAAACCATGCAAATTCAGCAATTTTTCCAGGTGCATGCTGGAAACACTAGCTTCAAAAAGTTAAGTAAATTTACTTATTTTTATTTACCTGTGAAATGTACTTAAATTAGTAAATTAAGATGACAAGGTTTTCTACTTTAGGATGAATACATGATGGCACAAAACAAAGAATCATAAAATAATTTACTTTCAAGCAAGAGCATTAATTTTTGAATTGAGTACAACTGTAGGATTGACTTAATATTGAAGTTCACGCTTTAATTTATTCAATGTAGAAAGTACTTCTGCTATATTTACTTCTCCACCAAACATTTTTTTTTCAGTGTATGACAGGTGGTTAGAGGAGATTTGTTAAAAAATAACAGGTTTTGGTGATGCCAGTTGAAATCAGGGCTGGTTGATTGTGGTCTTTGGTGGGGCACTTGGATGTTTAAGGTGGACAATGTTGATTGATTCACTGTCAGTCAGGGCGGGCCCATCAGAAGTTTCTTGGGGGACTTGAGGTAAATCCAGATGTTTTAAGAAAGTAAATACAGTCTATTTTGATTTGAAGTTGACAAGTTGTTTTGAATCTGTGGATGCAACTCTTTTCCATCCAAGTTCATTTTGACCACATCTGTTAAAATTAATAATAAAATAATAGGGGGGCCTGAGTAGCTCAGCGAGTAAAGACACTGACTACCACCCCTGGAGACTACCACCCCTGGAGTCGTGAGTTTGAATCCAGGGCATGCTGAGAGACTCCAGCCAGGTCTCCTAAGCAACCAAATTGGCCCGGTTGCTAGGGACGTTAGAGTCACATGGGGTAACCTCCTTGTGGTCGCTATAATGTGTGGTTCTCACTCTCGGTGGGGCGCGTGGTGAGTTGTATGTGGATGCCGCGGAGAATAGCGTGAAGCCTCCACGCGCTATATCTCTGCGGTAACGCACTCAACAAGCCACGTGATAAGATGCAAGGATTGACGGTCTCAGATGCGGAGGCAACTGAGATTCGTCCTCTGCCACCCAGATTGAGGCGAGTTACTACGCCATCACGAGGACTTATAGCGCATTGGGAATTGGGCATTCCAAACTGGGGAGAAAAAGGGGAGAAAAAAAAATGATAATAATAAAAATAAAAAACAGTATAAAAATACTGTAAAAGTAGTCCATGTAACTGGTGTGCTATGTACCAAGTGTTATGAAATAATATGATAGCTTTGTGTGAGGAACAGATTGAAATTTAAGTCAGTTTCAAAATGCCTTTTCTTAATCTGAAAATGGATACAAATTACATTTTACAGCTTCAGCAGAGGGGAAGATTTTCAGTGAATTATGATGCAAATATCTCACGTTCCTCACACAAAGCTGTCTTATACTTTCAGAAGACTTGGTATAAAGCACACAAATTGTATAAATGGCTTAATGCTGCTTTTATGGCATTGTTTTTGGAGCTTGACAGATGTGTTCACTTTGAACGTTGTTAAATGGAAAAGATCTGCATGACAATTCTTCAAAAAACCTCCTTTTGTGTTCCACAAAACAAAATTCCAGTATACAGGTTTGGAACGACAAGAAGTAAGCGAGTAAATTATTGTTGAAGTAACTCCATCTCAAAGTCTGTTTCCAACCCCTCAGTGGTGGTGTCGATTGCACTCCTTAATTACATGTGTGTGCTCAAATCACATAACAAGGGCTTTACATCAATCAAGCCTGAGTAGATTTGCAGTGTCATGAGCTTGCTTTAATGGCCTCCTTCCTGTTAACTCTCAGGCACGGCTGCTGCTGGAGTAGACTTGGGCTTGTTCGTGTTGCGAATGCACATGTGCAGAGCAGCGCCTTAACTTAATTTTCCATTATTGGAATGACTGTGGGGTCTGCCATCTGTGAAGGACTAGTCTATAATTACTTATTAGTTGGCATGGCATACAACAATATTTTGCTTGCTCCCAGCCTCGGTGTCAGAGTGTGATGGTGAAATCTGTCACCTGGCGCGTGCTGATTGACTCCCTCCAGCATGGGGGATATTTTAGCGGCTGAACGAGCCAAGCTGAGCTCTTTTGATTCAAACCCTGCAATTAGCCCAACAGATATTGTTCATTGACACTGGTATTTAATGTCACACTGCCCAACGAGCTCAAGCTTAGCATGTACTGTTTCACTTGCAGTGAAATCACATAACTTGCTAAATTATATCACCCTGCCTGGTTTTTAACAAGATTGCTTATGTCTGGCTGGGCATGGATATGCAGTTACATGCTGATTTTAATGGACCAGACACCTCTTAATGGTAGTCTGGCCATGGCATTTGTTTTTATTGGCTAGCCAGCGTGGTGCTGCTGAAAACCCCAGCTTGGTACGGGCTGCAGCCACTGGCCTCAGTCTGTGGACTCTTAACATTACAGCCAGTGCTATTTTACTCCAAGGACTCTGGGCAGGAGTGGCGGCATATGTTTACCCAGTGATGACAGAAGACGGATGGGGCATAGATGAGTGGAGGCCTCTAAACAAGTTTTCTTAACAAAAAAGTCCACTCGAAGCCCTGAGTTATTGTAGCTTTATCTGACAGCCATGCTTTCAGGAGCCTGTGACATTCTCAAAGAGCATGGGTTTGGATTTTCCTGTGCTTTCAACAAGCTCATAGGGGAAGTCGCTCTTTTGTGCTTATCTAGAAGCAGTCGCCTTCCTAAACCTTGGTCTGTACTATAGGAAAAAAATAAAGTTGTATCTTGTAAAAAGGTGGACGGGTCACATTTCACTCCAAAAAATGACAAAACAACAAAACAAAACAAAAAAACAAAGAGGAAAAAGGAAATTAAGCCTATTTTTAAGACTAGTAAGATACGTTGTAACATTATTTTCATGACTATTAAGCATATTTTCTCCCAATATTCTCATTATTGTAATGCGGCCAGACATTTTTTTTTGTAATTCCCATGGTTCTCAATGGTGATTTGCATTAGATTCTTATTACTGTAATACAGTAATTGTTTAATTGATTTTATTTTTTACTGTTTTTATTAAATAGATTATAAAATCAGCATTTCAACCAGCAGTAAAAATACATAATTTCTTATCATTTCAGTTATAAAAATTGAAAATGTTTTTGCAGTAGAATGAATTGAAATTAAATAAAAATGTAATTCTAACTTTGCATTACAGTAATGAGTAATGCTTACTGTATTCCAAAAAAATACAATAAAAAGAAATGTGAAAATAATATGAAATGAAAATGAGTTTTATGCATTACGGTAATGATAATGTTTTTGTTTTTTTGCAAAAAAATAAATAAAATGAAATTATTTCTCGGTTATGATAACGATTTTTATGCTAAAAAATAATGAAATTAGAGTTTTTGCATTATAGTAATGAAATGTAATTTTTGCAACACCATAATAATAAAAAAAAAAATGATTTAAAAAAAAAAATGTATTAATAAGAATGGAGGAAGGGAAATTCATTGTACTGTAATGTCAAAATGTGAAAAATCTTTAAGTTCCAAAAGGCAACAATTATGCAAAAAAATTTTTTTTCATTTCTACCTTTTTGATTTTGAGGTGAAATAAGACTCTGATATTTCTTAAGGTTTCTTCAGATTCATATGGAAGACTGGTCTCAAATCAGCTGAAAAGACTGACTTGTCCAAGTTGTGCTCTAATGCCAGCCAGAAGCCAGGCCAAAATCCTGGTGAGAAAACCCAAAATGAGGATCACTGTGGGCAGACTTCCTCCTGACATAATGATGGCTTCCCCTCCTTCTTGTTTTTGATTATCAGAGGTGTGATGTATCACACCATGTTATGGTTTAAGATGGGTGTTAGAACCATGTATTTGCTCAAAGATTAAAGCTGTGTCAGTAATGTACTGTATTGTGTGTGTAATATACCAAAAACACAGCTCTTTCATCCAAACAGAAGGCAAATTCCCACTAAGTGCTGTACTGGTTTAAACGACTGATTGCTGATGTAGTTATATGAGATAAACAGGGCAGAACAACATGTTTTAGATGGGAACAATCAATGTCTCTAAGAAGCCATGAAATGGATCTCAACATTTTCACATAAAATTGTTGTTGTATAACAAAAACTCAAAGTCCACGCTGGTCTGTTGTGTCACACATTACAAAATTACCTTTGGAGTAGAGATATTGTAAATGTATAGATATCATGATTCATGACATACTTTCACTTGTGGTGTCATGTGCAAATGAAAAGCATGACGTTTAATCGTGCTACAGTCGTACACTTAAAATGCTAAGTTGAAAGCTGATATAAAGTATGTACTTGAGTGTGTGCAACAATTACGAAAATGTTTTCTTCTTTTGTCCTGCATGTACACTTTAGTAGATTAAAGCCCATGTACCCAACTAACAATTTTTGGTTCCCAGAACATTCTGGGAACATTAGTTTAAACTTGAACATTAGAAATTGGGTAGCTCATAATTAAAACACTAGCAGAATACATTTCTTTGTAAATTGTTCATAAAATGTTTTATTTACTAAGAAATCATGTTTCGTAAATTAGTCTCAACAATTGTTTTATGGACGAAAATGACATAATCAGATCATCTGTGCTAAGCCATTTTTCAAATCATACCATCTGACAACACATCAAATTGAAAAGAATTTGCACCTTGATTTTGTTGTCTCGTTTAATTTACTTTTTAGCAATAGCTCGAAGACTTTTTAGTTTTTAGTTTTGCATGTAGCAGCAATATTCATGTAATTGTACTTGAAAAGTTCTTCAGGAAACTAGGTCTTAAAGTTTTGAAGTTCCTCATCATCTACATAAATTCTATCAAGTCCATCAAATAAATTTCCCTTCAGTGCAAAATCATTAGGTTTAAGCTACCTTGGGTAGAAGTTTACTAGAAGTAAGAACTGTGTCCCACATCTACTATATTGATAATTCATGGATTATTAATGTTGTGGCATCCAAATTAGACAAAGTTGAGCCTCTTTGAACTAAATTTGAAAGTTTTGCTCTGGTGGGAGAGCTTATTTTGAGTTCAAGCCACCGGTGGCCAAACTGTGGCTGGCAGATCGACCCCCAGCTGGTGACAAGCACCAGATTTTGATGCAACATCTCCAGCGGCTGGGGACATCTCAGATCTACGTCCCATTTACAGAAGTTCATATCTGAGATAGACATTTTAAATAGTAATGAGTTAATGTACTCCAAATGCATTGTGGGAAAGCTTTAAAGAGGTCTAAATTTACTGTTATGACCTAACTAGGCCTGTGGTGTAATGGGGGCTGTGATGCTCCAGTGGGGCCTCGCAGGAGACGTAGGGGATGACCAAGGTTGACAGATCTGTCTGTGGAATTTCCATAGGCCCTAACAAGTCATGATGATAGCAAGCGTAAAGTGCCAATTAGTGCAAGCAAAAACTGTTGAAAGCTCAAACATCCAGATTAAAGTTTGAAGAAGACCGTTGAGCTCACCCAAAATGGTACATAGAGTATTGCATTGTGAAATTTTATCCATTTGTATTGTTCAACAAGTGCTAGTTGTTGTAGAGTGCGAACCTAGCAATTTAGACCTTGAGTGTGGCACATTTTAAAATAGGCATTGGCAGTGCTGTAAAACATGTAATGCCAAACGTTTCAAGGGGGATGGTGGTGTCTATATATTTTTGAAAAACCTACAGTATTTTCTACAAAAAAATTAAAAACTTAAAAATATAATGTGGTCTAAACATAGAGTAAAAGGTATTATAATACTTTCTTTGCACCTTGAATATATGAGAGGATAAACAACTTAATCATTAATTTCAAAAAAGTTTTGAAACTCATTTTCTAGGTAAAAAATATTTTTTATAAATATCATGAATTTTTTTGTAAAAAATTTCAGGACGTTTTCTCAGTTACACCACATGACCAGAACAAAATGTGACTTTTCATAAAAATGTCAAAAATAAAATATGTTTTTTAAAAACTTCACACTGTCTTGAGGATCTCAAGGTGTCTGCTCTGTTTTATGGTTTTTATGAATTGTTAATCATATTTTAAAACACGTTTCACTGCTAATTTTTTTTAAGAAATAACAATAAAAGATAGTCATGCCAACATTTATTATTTCAAGAATTTAAGCTTTTAATTAGACTTTATTTATTTATTTACTGTTTCTGTACACCACATGACATTTTTTTTTACTTATCAATATGACTTCAATTTCAAAAATTTTAAATATGCTCATTATAGAAGAGGTGTATTCAAGTAAATGTTTAGTGTGAATTGCATTTTTAGTTTAATAGATCTGAACAAAAAACAAAAAATGAGCGTCACGTCATTGACCCTTATTACACCTGACCATAATATGCACCTGTTACCCTCTGTTATTGTATTTTATGATTCATTTTGTGAATATAATCCATCTTATGATCATGAAAGAAACAGACATGCATTTTTTCTACTCCAATAACCGAACAAGTCATGGAAGTTTGGGCTGTGAAGGATGCTTAAACAGTGGTGCAAAAAGTTGTTCTACACACAAAAGCATTTCAAGAGCAAAACCCTGAAAATTGTTTGAGTTAAAAACATGTACATATTGTAACCATACCCTTGTCATAGCAATATCTTACCTTCTGTTCTCTTCTTTTTAAAGAAAGAAAAAAGATTTCCTCTAACTGTTCTCTTGGCCATTTTTGCAAGTCCATGAAACTTTTGAACACTTGCATTACCTTCAGTGGCGTGGCGTAAGTTTCATGTGAACAATAGGGTTAGGAATGTAAAGTCAACCCATCATCGCTAAACTCCGACATACCATTTTGCCGGTTTTTTCAGAAAACTGGCGCCTTTTCGCAGTGAGAATTTACACACTCGAGGTTGCCAGGTGCACAACTAAAGAATCACACTGGCAGAATATTTCCAAACTGTGCCAGTGTACAGATCTGGTTGGGGGATTTCACTTCTTAAAATCTGGCAACCCCAAACATGTCGAAATCTAATTCTGATCGGCTAGTTGCCAATATTTAAAGTCTGTTATTTATCAAACATAGAGAATTAAATATTTAACTCGAATGATTAGTTCTAAGTAATACATGACACAATTGATCTAAAGGGGATGGTAAAGGGTGATGGTGGCTTTATCCCAGATGGATCAAATCAATTATTTATTTTATTTTATTTTTTCCAAAAAAGCGACATTTTAAAAAGACTAGTAACTTTTGTAGTCTAACAGAGGTCAATTTTTTAAGAGCATTTAAATGTACTGACTCAGAAATAAATCACAATAATGAAGTAAAATGCTTTACAAACACTGATTCGTATTGACGTTAAGGGTGCTTTCACACTTGGTTTGATTGCTTGGACCAAACCCGAGTTTGTTTCCTCCCCCCTCCCCCTGCCCCCGCTGGTCTCTGTTCACATGATATTTTTGGGGTCTGAACCGCGGTCCGATTACATCATCAACATGAGTACAAATGGCAGCTGTTTACCACTGTAACTAGGCAACAACTCAAGAAGACATCAGCTTCGCTGTGTTATTGAAGTATTCATCTCTTTGGATTTACCATCTAAACTTTACATGCACAAAATGAGAGTTATGTTTGTCTGCCACAGATGCATTGAATGTGCAATGATGTGAAGAATATTACCATTTGTCTGACACGAGCCCGCAGATGCGTTGCAAGAGATGTGAAGACTGTGAGCTGCTCTCTGTAGGTCATTTATTTGGACACAAGCTGGTTTGAGAAATTCATGAAACCATAATAACTGTGATCGGGAGCCTGCAAAAATGCTAATTATATGTCATCAATAAGGGTTCACTTCCGTGATTTGCTACAAATGCATTCATAATAGCAGCGAACCGCACCGGAGTTCACATGAACCGCACCCCAGACCACCTTTTCAAATGGACTCAGGTGCGGATTGCGGGTGCACACCCGAGTTCGGAAAACAGCGTTCACACCACCCAAACGAACCGAACTTTGATATTATTCGAACTCGGGTGCGCACCAAAAGTGCTAGTGTGAAAGCACCCTTAGTGTTTTTCCACTCTGAAAAGTTAGACATTGCCATTTGGCCTACAACTTTAAAGTCCTTTGTCAGAAATGCGAATTCTCGGGGCTAATGCTATTGAAACTCTATGGACCTTATTCACAGAATCACACTAAAAAGTCATTACCCTTACTTAATTGAATTATAGAAAGTTTTAACAAGCAATTCAATGTTTTTCATTCAGATTAAGTCAGTTTCATTGAGCCAGTGGAATTTAATTGGATTATTAGGTCAAATGAATGTACTATAACTTAATTTTATTAAGTTTGTGAGAGAGTGCAAGGAAAGTGAAACTGTTGCACTGTCAATTTAATAGCGACTGCTTATAGAGCTAAGCAGCACTCGAATCAAGGATCACTTGAAATTGAAAGTCCACCCTCAACATAAGCACAAGCGTCATTTTTCAAAACAAGGGTAACCCTCAAAGCTCCAGCATAACAGATACTGTTTTTAAATACCAATATAATAGAACATTAAACATTAACAATTATCCTCCTATTCTCATCTTTCTCAAAAATGCATTAAAAAACCCACTTATTTTCAAAACTTGTTCTCCCTATCCAGTCCCACGCAAAGCATGCTGGGAAATGTATATCCCCTGCCCAGTTCTGTCAATGCTACATTAACACCACAAAAAGTATTAATGTAGTCCTAACTCAACTGGATTAAGTAAACTTCCATTTTACAAATTTAAATGGATAGAACACAATGAATTCAAGTTGTGAGAAAATGTTCTAGAATTGTGATGCTTTAGTTCATTTTAATTAAGTAAATTAAACAAGCAACAAAAATTATTTCTTTGAGTGTAGAGCCGTATTTAATTTTTAATGGAAATGACAACAAGGCTGTGAGGGACAGCCTTACAGTCTCTTTAATGGGTTGGACTGTTGTTTACAAGTGTTTTGGATCGTTCCGCTGATGAAACATTGAAAAAAAAAAAAAAAATTATTTCCTAAAAGTTTTAGTCACAAACAAAACACTCAGAAAAACAGAAAACATGAGTTGTGGAGAATTCGATGTGGGAACTTTATACAGCTTTACACAGTGCATTGAAAAGACTGTAAGTCCATCCATCCCAGCTCCTCACAGGTCTATAGTTTAGTACTTTTAGTTTGTTTCTCTCATTGTTTCCAAGTTTAGGGTTTTGGCTCGTCTTAGCATAACAGAAATTGTTCCCTTCTTAAAGCGTGAATGGAATTCTGCATTAGCCTGAAAGTAATTGCTTTTGTTTCCATTTGTTTTACTCTTTTGTAATGGATGCGACAGTTGTGTAATGTTGTCTGCTTTTCATCTTAAAATGTTCCCTTGCAAGACATGTTTACCATGCTCATAAAAGCAAGTATGGAGACACAGGAGGAACATGAGAAAGCAGGCCATTTCCTGAGAATTTTTTTGCCCCTTGACTTTCCAATTTATTGTGTATTTGTCTGTGTGAATTCCGAGCCATTGAAGTCACAAAGTCTGGCTTGTAATTCACGGATATTAGTAGTTGAAATACTTTTAGGAAGTTGACATGTCCTGTAGTGTGAGATGCTATTCTCTAACTTGAGCAACATTTTAAAACACATTTTGCTAACACTTACTTACTTGAGAAAGTACATGGAATTTGTTCTTCAGTTCATTTATTACACCACTGGACCATAAAAGGTGATTAAAATGGTGAAAATCATGACCAGGATGTGCTACACTTTCCCTTATACATTCATTTACATTTTACCCCCAAATTTTTGATGTTGATTAAAAAAGTCAATGAACATGTTATGCATTAACTATCCATCTGTCTGCCTTAATTTTTTACAACGCTATCTCTTTGTCCCGTGGAATAAGCAAACATCTATTCTTCACTCTCTCGTATCAAATTGAATTTTTTGATCTTATAGCCCCGGACGTGTTTCAGGCATGTCATTTTCATTTATTCAGTCATTTCGATGTATAATTGATTTGGACTTATTGTAACACAGGTTTAGATGACTATGTTAAGTGGCTGCTCATCCTTCTTCCATTAAAACAACTCCGATCCCCCAATCAAACTAAAATCGGCTGATCAAAAGATAAGCCGTGTTTTGAATTAGTGTCACTCAGTGCACTTGATTATTCATATATGATTAAGAAGTAGCGCCTAATCTAGTAAATAGAGTGAAAAAAGACAGAAATTCTGTTCCTTCAGGTACGGCAGGCTCTTAATCAAATTATCCTCACATCCGGGCATGTCGTATTCTTCAAACACCCCCGGTGACTTTTCAATGCAGATTATAATCAGCTCCTATTTTCAGTCTTTGATTAAAATCGTGCAGGCTTGGACAGACTTTGTTCTTCCTGTGAAGATTCAGCCAGCTAATTATTAATATCTAAGACCCATTCTCTATTTTTTTTTTTTTTTTTTTTTTCACAATTACAGTGAACTAGTAGACCAGAGTGGTTAAACAATGCCCATAACTATTAATCATGTTGAGTCACATTGGATGTGAATCCATTAGTTAATTCTTATTTAAATGTCTTACATTGGTTGGGAGGGGACAAGGTTTCGCCGAGGACTCGTTTTTTCCTTTGTTTGACCTTCAACTCAACTCTCTCAGGCAGTGATTTTGTGTGCGGTTTTACCATTGTCCATACAGTTATATTAAATTATGTTAAAAAGGCATGGGCACTTTTATCTGTTCAGTATGACTAAGAATATTAAAAACAAATCAGTAGTCTATATCTATTCCAGTAAAATCCTACCATTATCCTTCTAGTTATGTAAAAAATGATTAAAATGTATGTGCACTTTTATTCCTTTAGCTGTTCTATATTGCTAAAAATTGGGGTCACAATACCAAAATGTAAGTGGTCGATACAAATACAACTATCCCTTTAAAGTAAACAATGCTTGTCTTTCTGATATCTAACACTGCAGTTTCAAGTATTCAAATAAACATTCAGAAATTGCCAAAAAATAAAAAAATAATACTAATCAAATGTTTTATTTGGTAATGTAGTATATGAATTGAATCTGTACATTGTGCTACCAATACAGTAGAAAGACTAGTATCGATGATGCATTATTATTATTTTAGTATAATAAGAATCCATATTTTACAACCCATTCAGATGGACTGCTCAATGTTGGACGATGTTCTTAATACCCTTTAATATGATGCCTATTAGCGAAAATATTATAAGGAATTAAGCATTGTTTGCATTCATCCAAGTCATTCATTTTATATTGAAACAAATAATGTATTAGTTAAATGAGAGGCTGTTGCTATGAACCGGGACTAAGCGCCATCATTCCACCCTGATTGCGTTCGGCCTCAAAGTCATTACGATTTACAAAGGCCATGAAAACTTTCGATATTTAACTTGACAGAGTCTTTTTGATGTCATAAACAGAAGATGAGATCACTCTTTTATATAATGAATAGTTCATCTCAACTTGTGGATTGATGACCACGGAAAGGAATTGATGGAGATGTGATGGAAAGTCGTTCCCAACGGATTCTGGCAGTGATGAAGAACCGGGCTCTCCCGCTGTCGTTCGCTGGCTGCACCAATCACGTCCCTCCATCTTCAGGCCAAAGTTTATCTGCCTTATCGATCAGTGTTTTACCACTTTATTTTCCTGATGTAGCACTGGGATGCAATAATTAACCCCATGTCAGGTTATTAAAACCCTATTTTTACGTGACAGACAGAAATAGACATACAGAAATAGGAAGATGGAAGCCATCAGTTAATGTTCATTGATTTTGAAATGTGAAATTATTCCATCCCGAGACCCCATTATAATTGCTGCATTAATTTCATATTAAAAGATTGAAGTTTTTGCCACATGGCTGGCAGACGTATAGTAATTGATTACATTTTAACAAAGAAAAAGTAAGAATACAATGGTGCCCCTGTGTGTTTGAGGAAATTGTTTTCTGCAAACAGTCCTTCTTATTAAACAGTCCTTATTTGGGGGTGTGGGTTGGTAAAGCTTACATATATTACATTGGTCTGAGTGTGAAATTTGACTACGCTTGATTTGAATCTACTCACAACACAGGTCACTTGCTGAATTTGTCTATCAGATAATCTGCTTTTCCCTGACTCCTTTGATCATTGGAACTTTGTTACTCAATTATGATTTCCTCATACCTTTTTTTTCATTAAAGGAATGAAAGAAAAAAGACAAGCCTTCTTAAGTCATATTAGGGCTGGGCGATATGACAATATATATATCATGGCATCTGCGAATTTAATCTGAAAACTGTGTCGCACGACGATCTAATCACTCGTAATACTAGCAATCTTTTTTACCACCTCAAAATGAAAACCAAAAGATGAACTCCGCAATAATTCGGTCATTTATTTATTTTGCAAGATGTGATTTTATTTGATATTTATTTTCTTCAAGAAGTGTTTATTTTCATTGTATTTTATTTATTTTATTTTTTTACTTATGTTTTATTTAAATTATCACATTGCTTTGTTGTGAATGAAATTCACAACAAAGCAATTTTTTTGCTTTGTTGTGAAGATCGTAAGTTTCTTGAGGAAAGTTTATAGTAATAATACTGGTCAACAACATTTCAAACTGAAATGTGGCATACTGTGATTTTTGAAAAGTTGAATTTTTATTTATTATTTATTTACTGACTTTGACATTGTTTTGTCTTTTCCAAATAAAGAGGAAGTAGTTTTCATTTATAAAGTGTTTAATTCACTGACTGGAGTTCCAAAAATAGGCATTACAATAAGGTTATTTAATATATAAATCCATTTTTATTGATTTTACAGAAAACTTTTACTATATCGTGATATAAATCGTTATCTTGATATAAAATTACTCATATTGTGAAATAAGATTTTGGCCATATCGGCCATCCGTAAGTCATATGTAGAGTTGCGATCCGACAACCGGTTCTTATTTAGAATCAATTCCATTTTTTTAAAACTACCGTAAATGAATGATTTAATAACTTCCGGTTTTGTTAATGGTTCTTGAATGTGTTCTTCCACCGGTGTGGATGCAACACACCATTCTATAATACTCTGACAGTAAATGGGTCTCCACCCTTGTATTTTTACGCAGATTTTGGGATAGTAAATAAAAATGCTAGATGGAATCAACAAGATGCGAAAAAAAAAACATTAAAAACGTACATGCTCGCTTGAGGTGGAACATTTTTAATTCTCTAGGAAGACATGCACATAAACTATGAAAGAAAAACTTTTGAACAAATTTCCCTAGAAATTACGATTTTGTTCATGGGGTTGAAATGCTGATTTATTTGCAATAGTTTTTTTTTTATATTCCGATTTTGCATATAAATTAAATTGGTAACTTGGATGAAAGCATGACTTGTTTTTCCTGTGCTGTCATTCTGCACGGCAACACCGCGACTAAATTAGCAATGCAAAATATACAACACAGAGTGACCAGTATAGACTGATTCCTTTACAAATGATTCATATGAACAGGCTCTTTTTAATCTACAGTGCGAAACATAATGTGCGACCAGTGTAGCCTGACGAATGACTCTTGTGAGCTGGTTTCATAAAATCTACAGCGCAAAATATATAGCACGACCAGTGTGAACTGGTTCTTTTGAATCTACAGTGCAAACTACAGTCATTCAATTTGTCATGTACAGCCCGAAATTAACCAAAAATTGTTACTGTGTTATGTGTACTTAAAGGTTGTGAAACCTAAATAAGAGCAATTACCAGATGGTTGTTGATAGGACAATGTGTAGATAAAGATACACATCGTAAGTTTTGTTGTAATTTGTGGAATTTAAAAAAAATAAACAAAGGAATAAAATATATTTATTAAAAAGTCTGTTTAAACACCATGCAAAAGAATCTGTTCAGTTAAAATATGAAAAGATCTCAAAATTTGGCTGCTGAGGGCAGTTAATTCTATAAAAAAAAAAAAATATTTCTAAACTATTAAAAGAGTAGTAAATTAGGCTGGAATCGTTAAATTCCTTGGGTTGGGTTTCCCATCTTTGACCCCACTTTCTGATATTTTAACAGCTCACCACTACGTCACTGAGTGAATAAGCCGAATATTGAAAAATGTTTGACTTTTCACATTTGTGCGATTGAAATTACACATCTCTGTTGAGACACTTTCGGAAAAGGGTATCATTGAAATTATGATGTGCCAGACTATTTATTGGATATATCTGGCATTTGAATCAGCGGGAGTACATTTACAACGTGCTACTCGGCAAGTTTTTTCCCCATGACAGTGATTGACCCATCGCAGTGGTGTTAACACTGTCTGTGGCAGTTTGCCTGAGCTGGACCAAGGTGAATGACAATCTGTAATTTTAATTGATAGAGTGAATTCCCATTATATTTCAGTTTGCATTTGGGGTCTTCAGGAGGAGGCTGTGAAGGGGAGGTTTGTTAATTGCTAGCTGGACTAGAATCTCTGCTTTGGACTTCTCTCTTACCAGGATAGAAGCCACTGTATCTTCTCAAGAGCCACTTCATCTCTGTCAAGGCCAGGTGGAAATTTGCGGCACAGCTCTAATTGGACAAAGTGCCTTTCAAACTCCCAGCCATCACTCACAAGTCGGATTAACGGAGCCAGCGAGGTGTCAGTATAGGTTCCCGCTCAGTCCCGCTCACTCTCGCCCTCTTAGTGGCCTGAGGCCTAATGTTCAGCACCGTATGCTCTATCACTCAGCAGCATAAGAGAAAAACAAATAGAAAAGAACACCTCCGTGAACAAAAACACGCTGTGCAGTTGTTTCCACAAGAGATACATTACTTCAGTCTGTCAAGATGACTGAATTACTTGTCGTTCGCACACACTGGAACACATTTACTCCGACTTCAATAAAGCTAATGAGTCATGAATGCAGCATGTAAATGATTCTCTGCATGACCAGACGCTAGTCATGCTTGGCACGGATTATCTAGTTTTATGTGGCATACTTATCTGGCACAGTCTTTGATATCCCACTGTTATCTTGCATACACAGAGCACACTTATTTTGATATTATTTTGACAAAATTGTTGGGTTTCTAGTTTGTGACAACTGTATTGATGAATTAGATGGTGTAAGGCAGTTAGTAGGAGACATCAACTGTAGATATTCTCGGTTTAAGCCACTGATACGCATGTAAAAAATCAGGTAGGGCTAGGGGATATAGCTAAAAATTATATTTTTTATTTTATTTTTTGTATTAATATAGTGTAGATCTAGATATTTATGTATTTGCTCTAAAATGTGTTAAAAGAGTAATTTTTTCAGTTTCTGTTAAGCAGATGAGGATTAGAATGTGAAATGTGTAAATGTGTAATAAACTAAAATAGATTATAGTAAAAACCCCACTTTTGGTATTTAATTATTATAATTTTTTTGTGCACTAATTGTTGTATAACAATATTTACCTACATATTCTTTTTCAAAAACATTATAATATATGAAAAATGCCATGCATAGAAATTTTTGAGTAATGACAAATAAATTGTTGAATCAGAGTTTAAATTGATACAGTGAAACATAACTTTTGGAAATGGAAATATGAATCTGTTTCAACTGATTTATGGAACTGAATCAAACTTACCAACTCTATTCCTGTTTTGGCTACTGACGTTAAAAGTAACAGTTGCTATTAAAACACCTCATTCTCAAAACTATCATGCTCGCTTGTTGTAAATCTAAGATGTGGTATTTGAAAATATATAATAAAATTAAAATAAAAAGTGCATTATAATCATCACATTACTCGCAACATTGCTTGGTTTTATGTCAGCATAAAATACAGGCTAGTGAATATCGCTCAGCCCTTAGTGAAGGTTAGATGAGGAAATCTAAAAATGTCAATTACTCCATTTGCAATGCACCCTCTGTTAAACCTCCTTTGATAATAATTAAATACGATGGCACATTTATGCCTTCTATTACAAGCTTTACCACCAAATCATTCTGCAGAGACAGCTCAGGCAAGAAACCAACATTCGGCGTAACAAAGAACTGACAAATAAGTATAGTCTGAGTACAAAAGCTGGCAGCTGGGATGCGATCCCTAAGTATGTACTTGAGGCTGGAGATTTGATCTTATGTGGGAGAGGCAGTGGACAGAGATTGATGGTGGTGTCCTAAAACAGACAGATAACACCTGATTTAGGCCTAAAGGCAGGGGGCCTAGTACAGAGCCTTGCGGTACACACTTGACTATAGGTGAGCGATAGCCTCCACCCCCCAAAACACTCCATGTAAATTCATGGTACACATTAAAGGATTATTCCCAGGGAGATTGTGCCAACATAGCCTACAGCATTGTACATTTCCTGATCCAAGCATCAGCCACACCTGGGAGAAAACCCACATGTACAGATGCAGTCATTTGTAACAGAACTGCAAAGTGCATTAGTGGAATGTGTGCACATACACATATGGACTCACACAGATATACAGACAGACACATATATTTTTTCCTTTTTTTTTTTTTTTAGAAATGTGAAGGGTGCTTACCCATGCAAAAATCGCTGCTACAATACTAGGGTGTTGTGAATGGTTGCCTGGGCATTTGCTGTCCGGTTGCTTTAGTGTTAGGGATCTAAACAAACCTCTAACCCTAAGTATGAGCTAAACTGTAGTAATGCTTTTGCCTGCCTTATCACGGCTATTCTAGATAACTACAATAAGATAACTACAACATCTCTGTAAAATAAAAGAGCTGCAGATATTCCAAGACTCAGCTGTCTTAGTCTTTTATAATTCAAGTATAAACTATCACCACATTTACAACTAAATTTGACATAGTTTTGAAAGCGAAATGTCAAATTTGAATAGCTTTGATGCACACGACAGTGGACGCGGTATGTGAAGTATTAATCTGCTTGAAGTAACTCCCCTAAACATTTTTCTTCCTCTGTTATTTCTTCCTTTCATTGAAAACCACAGCTGCTTTTTTGAAACATCTGAGCAGGCCAGCGGAATGTGGAAATAGCTCTGTGTTGAAACCAGTGTGTGGAAAGTGTGTGTGTGCACCTGAGGCACTGCTCCGGTTATCTCTCAGCGGTGTAATCTTCATACTTTAATGATACACCAGCTTGACCTCCCCGCAGGATCCACTGTTGTTTTCTCTGACCCTTTGCTGAACGCTCTTGGAAAGGTTCCTTGAGAACCACTCGATTGTCTTTTTGCCACAAATGGCTTGTTACTCCATTGTACATGATAAGGTTCTTTTGTATGTCAGTGTGTTTTGCTTTGAGGAAAAACCTTAAGAACATATTTTTAGTAAGCATTCACACTAGAGTTTTTGGAGCAGAACGAGTCATCAGAGTTCAGTTTGTTTGGCTGTGTAGAAGCTGTTTTCCGAAACCAGGTCTGCTTAAATTTGCAGTGCGGTTCACCTGGGCGCTGGGACGGTTCTTTATTTGTGTGAAAGCAATCCAGCTTTTGATGATGTAAATCCCAATCTGCTATTCAATTTTCAACTTTGAATTTTACTGTGCCCAAAGGGCAATTACTTGCTCCACAGTGGCACAAAACATAACATACAATATAAACATTGTGAAACATGCTATTGATGACGTATAATAGGAATGTTTTAGTGTGTTTCCCATTGCTGCTTGCCTTCACCAAAATTCCTTCTCTTGTAATGGCAGGGGTTTTTTTGACATTGAAAATTTTTCGGCGCTCGCTCACGCGAAATTTGGGGCCGCCGAAACAAATTCAATGATATTTATCTTGCTTCTGGTGCTTCATAATGCTGCAATGACGCCAGTTGAGGTAAAAAAAAATAGAAGAAAAAAAAAGGAGCCGATACAAGAGCGTAGTTGAAGGCAAGCTTATATATATACAGTACTGTGCAAAAGTCTGAGGCACATAAGATGTTTCACAAAAGCATTTGTCTTAAGATGGTTATTTATATCTTCAGCTTTAGTGTGTCAATAGGAAATATAAATGTTAGACTCCCAAACATTACTTTTGGAAATAGAAAAGATTAGAATAGAAGAACAGGGAGCCCTGCAACAGATGTCATGGCCCCCACAGAGCTCCCCACTGAACATCATGTCAGTCTGAGATTACAAGAAGAGACAGAAGCAATTGAGACAGCCTAAATAGATAGAAGAACTGTGGCGAATTCTCCAATAAGCTTGGAACATCCTATCTGCCAACAACCAAGAAAAACTTTGTCCTGGTGTACCTAGGATAATTGGTGTTGTTTTAAAGGCAAAGGTTGTCACACCGAATATTGATTTAGCTTTTTTATGTTTACAGGACTTTGTATGACATTAAGTGATAAATGAAAACTATTTATGTCATTATTTTTGAGGACATCCTCACTATGCAACATTTTTCACAAGTGCCTAAAACCTTTGCACAGTACTGTGTGTGTGTGTGTGTGTGTATATATATATATATATATGTGTGTGTATATGTATATATATATATATATATATATATATATATATATATATATATATATATATATATATATATATATATATATATATATAATTTGTAATGATTACTGCCCAGGTTAACAGTTCAGATATGCATTTGATTTAGGATTTGGTTGCTTTTGTAATTTAGTTGGATTCTATATAATACCTACTGAAAAATAAATGATTATTAATTTGCAAATTTTTCTTCGTGTTTTTTCAAGTACTGTCATACAACCAATTTTGTGTTACAGTAATACTGCCTATTTCCTGTATGCCTAAAGCACTTTGAACCCCATTTAGTACTTTAAAAATAAAACATATTATTAGTAGTAGTAGTATGAAACACACTGTAAACCCACTGTTGCACTGCACTTAAGCAAATAAATACATGAACAAACAGTCGTAATGATGCATATAAGTGCTTGAATCCGTTTGGTGAATTTGTGAGTTTGACAATAAGCACAAACATAACATTAGCCTACCTATAAACCTAATGAGTCATTACAAATTATGTAAAACGGTATTTTATCTGGGGATCTATAAATTTATTATCCAGTATAGTATATTAATTATACTGTATTTTCAGTTACATTCGTTTCCACAAATTCTGTTGGATGATGCTCACGGATATGGTGCTAGATCCCTAGTTGGGGGTGGGACTATTTGTTTGTTTGATTAACAGATTATGGGTGTATTCTCAAAGCTTTTTGAAAACAATGTTTATTTTTGCAGTTCTGTTTGGTGGCACTACTTCAACTTTACAAGCAATTTGTCAACAAGGCAACTTGCGACTAGTTGATTTTGAAAAAAATTAGTTTGGCTCATCCCTAAACATTTTCTTACAAACTGCATGACAAGACAAAATAGACACACAATGCATTGTATGCTTACAGTAGCTGAAAAATGCACCATAGCCTGACACCCTCAGCACATACAGTTGATTGCCTGAGCCGCAGCGCACGTGTGGGGCAGATGGCACAGAGCTGCTGTATAATAGATCTCAATATTAACTCAAAATCCTGCTGGGCGTGTTGGTGGATGACGCTCAGTGGAGTAAGGGAGAAGCGTTGACCTTCTGTCCTGTCATTTAGCCCCTCACGCCCCCCTGCGCTGCACTCAAATTACTTTGTTTTACCCAATTAAAGGAGATGGCTGAGCATGGCGAGCACGGCCATTTTTTGCTCAGTGACACGTGCCTCGCTCTCTCCTGGACGCGTGCAACATTAGTGTTCTGTCATCGGGAGATGTGAAGGTAGATGGCTGCGGGAAGTCTTCCGTACATCCTGAGATTGATGCGGTGAAAGAGGGTGACGCCTTGACTGCCATCTTACTGAAACTAGCATTAAAACTCACAGCTAGCTGTCAGCGCTAAGTATGAGACTGCAGTATTGTTGGGGAAGCTTTTGAGAGAGTAGATTTTGGGTGTTTTCACACTTTCAAAAGAGTCTTCTTTAATAGAGCCTATTATAGGCACCACATTCTTAAAAGCAAAATTGAAGAATGAATGGGTTTGACGTTATTTTAAACAAAATCTGGCCAATAAGACGTTTTTTTTAGTTTGTTGCCATGCTGCGAAACAGCTTGTCAGCGTGATCTTTCAGGAAAACATGTACCAGCTCTTAAACAACTTCTTACTGCCATTGGTCAACGTTATTGGTGGGTATGACCCGATGCGTCACCTACTTTGATAGCTTTTTTTTTGTTTATTCCTTAACTCAGTCAAGATCAGTCAACGTGAACACACTGATGTGCAGAGTTGCCGAGATTGTGCAAACTAACCTTCATCTGTTTGATCGTTTTCATAGAGACATTTTTCAAGAACATATAATGTTTTTAATTGGTCTACAAAAAGAATAAAATCTATGTAAATACTCTAAGTGCCCATTCACTCTTTTGTTTGATATTCTGTTTCATTCATGTCTTTGTCTGCAGCCGTAGGCCATTTACACTTCTGCCTGACCTGTCTGACTTACTTTTATCCACAGTTTTCCTGACTAACCATTGGGCAGTGACATGACGATTCTATTTGCAGCTGGACTGTTTTCTGTGAAACTACTAATATGAGGGTTCCAGATGGAGAACACCTATAAAGTTTAAGTAAAACTTAGTTCAGGCTCAACTTGTACAGTTGCTGGCTGTCAGAAAAACTCTTAAGTAGTTAATGATGTCATCGTAACTAACCTCGGTTCCTAGTTTAATGTCATCCACCCTCTCCTTAAACTTTTACAAGTGAAGTACTGTCAAAAAACAGTCATTATTGGCTACTCTCTAAAGTATCAGCACTGTGGAGCCACATGCTTTTTTTTGTTGACAATTTTTACAAATTTATTACGCTAAACATCACATTATCCAGCGTTTAGAACATACTCTGGTGCTAGTGAAAACACTGGAGACGGTAAAACGGAAACAGGCATTCGTTATGAGTCGTGGAACACTTTTGCATGCAGGAAAATGGTGGCTACACCCATCTTTGCAATAGTATCAATGCTGTAAAAAAAAATCCTGTTAAATTTACAGTAAAAAACTGGCAGCTGTGGTTGCCAGAAATTCACCGTAAAAAATATGGTAACCACATTTCAGGCTTTACGGGATGTAATTTTGATGCCTGTATATTTTACGGTGCAGTACCGTTGTTTATATTATTAAATGATAAACTTGATATATTAATCCTCTGAAACTGTAAAAATCTGCTTTTCATTTTATAATGTATTGTTTATCACTGTAGTAATTACAGAAGGGCATATGATGACATGAAGTTCGTCAAAAGTGTCCCTTCCAGAAGTAATGACCAATAAACATGTAGAGACAGTGCTCAGTGTCACTCACACAAACACTAAACACCATCAGGGTAACACATGTGAAATTTAAATAATGCAGTAAACATTAACTAAACTACATCAAATATAACACAGAACACCCCAATGTACATAACTGTTATTAAAAATAAGAATAAACATAACTATTCCCATGAAATATAATTAAATGTTATGGGTCACGCAGGGAATTCTGGGAACAACCAATTTTAGTTTTTGCCATAATTTTAATTTTAATGTAAACTCTTGCTGACATAATATACATTTTTACCATTGATTATTTGGAAAAACATACTTTTTACATTTATATATATATATATATATATATATATATATATATATATATATAATATATATTATAATTTTTTTTATTTTTTATTTTATTTATTTTTTTTTACATCATTTTACCATTAAACTACATGTATTGTCTTTTTAAATATATATATATATATATATATATATAAATTAGCGTATATTTTAAGGTAAATACCCGTAAACCAATGAACGTTTTTTTACTGTAGCATTTTTACAGTCTTTTACTGTTAAAGTTCCGGTCTTTCTTTTAAAAACGAGTATAAAAATGTTCATGATTTTATGTGGATTGTTTTCACAAAATTCATCATACAATACAATAAGACATGGTGACCGGTGCGAATGGCCACGCATAGCATTAACATTAGGGATGCACCGATAAAAAAAATTACATCAATTGCAGACTTTGAACCACTTAAATAAATACATTTTACATTCCTATGGCCAACTTCCTTTTATTTTAAAAAGTATAATGACTCTGCAATTTAAAATTAATTTGACGAGTGAACTACTTTTATAAATACAATGCATTGCACTTTATTCAAACCTGTGAAAAGACAAAACTAAGGAATGCAAACAAGTCTCAAACTCACTGTAAACACAACAGTATGCTTTAACATACAAAAAGAAAAAAGAAACAAAATGCATGAGACATAAATAAATACTGTATAATGGAGTGTTTACTCCGATCCTGTATGATCCTCTAAATCAAAGCCAGAAGTCACCAATGAAAACCCACATGGTGAGTAGCATGTGCCTGAAAAAGCCATAATTTATCGGTTTAAATATATCGGCCAAATTTTCTTGTCGGACAGATTACTGATAACTTTAAAATTCACATTTATCGGCCAATACCGATATGGCCGCCGATATATTGTGCATCCTTACACAGCATTTAGCGCCATTAATGCGGAAATGAACATGACAAATTACACATTATCTCCTGCATATATATTTCTGTAAGTCATCATCAAGGGGTTAAAACAGCTTCTTTTACTGATCTCATGTATTCTATTCATAGAATGAGGCACAGGGTCAATGATAACCCATTTTAATGTCACATTGGTTAATGTTTACATGAAGTGTGTTGACAGAACTGTGTGCGTCTCATATTTAAATGCTCTTTCGGCCTTGTTATTAGCTCTAAACGAAGAATGAAGAAGATCTTTGCCGTGAGTGTATTGGAGATAAAAAAAGTGAACTGAGGAAAAAAGAACAGCTGTCTTTGCATTCACACTGTTCCTGGCTTTTGAAATGGACTCAGAGCTCTTCCTGGTCCACTTTAGTTTGATCAGGTATCAGACTACTTTCCATTAACACTTTTGCATTTAGAGACCCAGACCACTGCAGTATTATATTCATTATAATATTAATTATTCGTTTGTATTATTGTATTGTTATTATTACGTAATACATATAGTATTATTTTTACGAAATTAAGTGCTTTTATACATAACTTCACAGCACAAACCAAAATACAACATTGGAGATATTTTGGTCAAATAAAGTGCTGCACAACAGAGCATCAAAGATGTGAGATGTTGCTTCAAAATAATGCAGTTACTATTGATTTATAATAATAATAATAATAATAATAATAATTATTATTATTATTAATTTTATTAGTATTACAGTGAATTTTACACAACTTTACAGTATTGATATATTTCTGCCATACTTTTTCCATTTAAATGGAGCTTTTATTTTGGAGTGAGGCCCGTTCTGTTTTTGTGTGTTTTTGACGGTAGCTTCTCACATCCAGAAAAGCAGGTCGCTAAGTGACTCAGGGTGCGTTCCATTCAGAAGTGATCATCCCAATGCCCTATTCACTTTGAAGACTTTACCATTGACTGTGAGAGCTTTGGAGGGCTGAAAGGCTCAAAAGTAACATTCATTCAGAGCTCACTTTATAAATAATTTTTATTGGAAATGCTGTTTGACACAATTTTACCCTTCAGAGGCTGATTAATCCGGTTTGGATTACAGGAGCAGTGGGATAATTAAACCACAAAAGGCTACTATTTAATTAAATACATATGTGTACTTTATGTGTTGTGTACTGTAAATTGAATTAGCTATCTACTCGCTGTATTCTGCTACAAACAGAGTTTTCCATATATATATATATATATATAGAGAGAGAGAGAGAGAGAGAGAGAGGTTTTTCTGTATATGAGCAGCCAGCTTCGCATATTCACTTTTGATTTGTGATTTAAATTTGCGCGCTGAGTGTTTACGCAATGATGTTTATACATCAAATGGTATTGGTCCTTGGTATCAAGACATTGTTATGAGCATGAGTACAAGTATATGAGCGCAGTATTGGACCTGATTCCGATACCAGTATAGGTATCGGAACATCCCTAGTTTTAATGTACTTATCATTTTTTAATTTCCATTAAACTAGAATAAGCAATTGATCTCTTCTAATTTAAGCATTGTCATTACCTATATATGGAAACCTATAATTGCCCAACATTTTTGGATTGGCGCAAATGTGAAAATAATGTGAACTTGCGAACAAGACTTTGTGTTCACGATGCAAGTTTTGAGCGAGTCACACAACACACTTAACGTAAACCGTATTATCTATTATCTACAGTACCTCTAGACTTGATTTGATTTTGCTTTAGAGGGGTCTAAGTTTGTTCACATATAATCGAACTGATCTCAGACCCCTGAAGCGAACACGGTGCAAAAAAAGTAGGGATGTACCTGGATTGGTATCGGCTCCAATACTGACGTTTTTAAATGGATCGGGTATCAGTCCGATGAGCCCGATCCAAATCCGATACTGTGTGTTAGTCATGTTCGTTACTGTCAAGCTCAAAAAATGACATAAAAGAACCATAAAAACACAATTGAAGTAGTTCATATGACTCGTGCATTTTATTGAAAGCCACTTGAAGACGTGCGATAGCTCTGTGAATCAAAAAAAAAAAGGCTGTGTTTAATAAGTAAATACATAAAATGCACGCGCAGCTCCAGCACGTCAGTGAATGGCGCTGCTCTGTTTACACACACTCGCGGCTATTTTTAGCCTTAACGCGTTGCGCAACATTTGAGCTCTACTCACGAACAACATCTCAGATGTAGATGCTCAATAGTTCGGTTCACTTATAATATGCATTTAGAACGGCACTGGAGGTGCTTTTTTACCAATTTACTTATTTGAATAAGAAGCAAATTAAAGTACTGTGAACTTGCCTACAAACAGACACATACAGGACTTCCTGGAGAGTTCATAATGTCAAAATAAAAGCCCAAGGGTTTTAAAGTTAAAGGTGCACGATTGAGATATATTACTATATATTACTATTATAATATATTATTATTATTATTATTATCATTTGTTTACAAATTATAATAATATTTAAGTTGAATGGGTTCCAAAAAATAACTGTGTGAATGAAAAGTGAGCTGATATCTTAGAACTAAATTGAACAAAATAGAGATCTGAATCCTTTAAAGTCCAGATACAAGTTGAGAAAATGTTGCCAAAAAAAACGGCTTCTTTTCTATTGACGACTTATACTGGATTTACTGTTAATTTTGCTGCTACATTATCCAGTATACTAGTTAACAATAAAGTTTTTCTTAATAAGCTATACATTTATATTGAAGTAACGTATAGCTAGAGGTTTGTGTTTCTTTAAATATATTAGAGCACACCTAATTAGTTCCACACAATAATGTAAAGATATTCTAAACTGATTATGCAAAAAAACAACACCGATATCGGATCGGGATCGGTATCAGCCGATACTGAGATTTCCGATATCGGAATCGGATTGGAACAGAAAAAATGGTATCGGTGCATCCCTAAAAAAACCCCTGTATTTGTCTGTATCAACTCTGGTTCAGATTTGTTCTTGCGCTTGTCATTTGTTGTCAGGTAGTGGTCTAAATGCCTACAGAATGACAGTAGAAGAATTTGACTGCATAACTTTAGATTCCTCTTGCATAGCCTTAATCCCAAACGTTTTGAGTCAGCTCAAGCAAATTATGTGTTTTCTGATTTTGAACTTCCTTATCTATTATTTGTGATTATACACGAACACTCAAAAAAGCCAACACAACCACTCTATTTTTAGAATCAATGCTCCCGCATTCACTCTGAATTGACGACAAAAATATTCCTGTTACAGATCTAGAAACAAGAAACACTAAAGAGTTTTCTTTTGTTTCCTTTCATATCTGATGACAGAAGCACGTAGCACAAAGACAAGGCTCTATAGTCGCTGATTTGTATGTTGGAGACGAGGTGTGTGATGGCGGAGGGGTTTAACAGCCATGCGAGCACAGATTATGTGCTTGAAGGGGTGGAGGGCCGTGCCAGCAGTGACAGTTGGACTGGGAATTGGCGAGGGCCTCAGCCGTGCGGCACGGACCCGGCTCGGAGGACCCATCGGGTCCGAGCCCCATCTCCCCCTTGCGGCTGCTTGTCGCAGGGACACGGGCTGGCCGTCAGCTCCAGGTGGTCCGCTGGGGGTAAACCGGCCCTTCGTGTGTCTTGATGAAGAGGCGGTAATGGCAGGAGGCTTTTGAAAACTGACATGCTCATTTGAGGTCTTTTACATCTCTCCAGCTCTAGTTTGGCCGGGCTTTTGTCAAAATAAATATCTTTGCTGTGATGCCCACATGCTCATGCCAAGGGGCCCAAACGTCTGTCATTTGTTTTTGCTTTCAACTAAAAGTTGATGGTTTACCAATAAAGCCCCCTAGTTCTGGTTTTAATGAAGGCATATGGAAACAGTATTGTCGCGGGATCAGCACAACTGCTCGATCATGATTGAAGGAAGAGAAGATGAAGTCATATAATTGTTGCTGTGTCAAAATTAACCAAATGGCTTACTTATAGTTCTACCAATTAAGCTTGGATAGAAGGTATTTTTCCTTGAAAAAATTAACAACTTCAGGTTTAAGTACTGTACGTCAGTTCGGTTGAAACACTTGTTATAACGGAGTGTTCAGAACTCTGTAATGGTTTTTAATGATACGTTTGGCTCTAAAACATGTTGCAGTGTTTACAATCTCCAGTCCAGTGATACTACCCAATCATGTATTGCTTTGTCAACTTTAGGGTGCAACAAAGTGTGTTTAGATTGGCTCTGTGTTTGCAAATTCTTTGCAGGTAATTTTCAAATGGTCTATTGGTGTGAAGAAAAATAATTCCCTTTAGATAATTAGTTAAATTGTATTATTTCAATTTTATTTTATTTTTATAGTATAGTATTTTATTTTATTTTATTTTATTTTTTCTTTGAAGTAACCCTTATGGTATGACCAGACTAGCCAAAAAAGGCTTCTTTTACCTTACGCATGGGTAACCTACTGTTTCTTTTTATTTTATCAGGAATCAAACATAACACATCTGCAGTTGTTTACATTGTGTTAATTATATATAAATTAGTTTTGCGTGTATGGTTATAGTATTTAAACTTAAAACCAGGCAAGTCTGTGTTCACTTACAGTTCTGTTGACTGAAACATTTGCCACTCTATTACACTGAGGTGCTTTTTGATGAAGTCTATTGATGTGTGTGTGCGCGCGCTTCTGAAGTGCACTGGAGAGGTCTAATAGGGAAAATAAGCATTTTCTGTTGAAAGTGCCTCCACTTGACAAGCTATATATTTCAAGAGAGTCATAAATCTCCCACTCCCCAGCCATCACCCCACTCAACAGTGCATTTCTACACACTAATAAGTTTAGGCTTTACACGTATATAAAGATGATAAAACAAACTGTCAAATATTCCATGTTGTCAGATCAGGGGCAAATTTATAGTTCTTTTTTATCTGTTGTACCCTTATGCTATGACCCAACTTGCAAAAACATTGGTTATAAATCTCACAATTTTATTGGTGTTAATGAACCTTGCTGTACTTATTTAGTGTAACAGCACACATGTGGTTATATTATAACAAATATTTAATCAGTTACGCTCTCTTTACTCACTCAATGCGAGAAGGGGATGTTCTTGACCTTTAACCTCCATGTTCTTTCACACATGTCAGACAGGGGCCTTCGCATCTGTCCAGGAATCCTTTTTGTCCTCTTCACCTCATTCTGGGGCCAACATTGCCGTTTCTGGAGACTCCATTAGGAAGTCCTTGGAAGTCTCCTCTCTTATTCATTGTAACTTCTCCCTTGTCTTACGACTTTCTCCCTCTCTCATTTTTTCCTTCTCTCGAAAGTAGGCCGGAGGTTATTAAACTGAATTTGATATAACAACCCAACCGATTTAGTGAAGCACCTTGTCAGACACAAACAATAGATAAAGCCAGAAATATAATGTGAGGTAAGAAATGCTGTTTTATTCCCAGAGAATGCATCTCTTAGACGTCAGGACATTTATCTGCATATATTTGCAATGAATTCAGCCCTAGCTGGAGAGAGTGGAGGTCACAAGGAAATAAATCTATTTCCCTACATGTTGAAGTTAACTCTCTCTTCCTGCAGGAACTATTGAAAGTCGTTCTATTGTTCCAGCAAGACTTGGTTTAGTTTTTGTTTAACATCTGCATCCAGATTGTGGTTTGTTCTTTCGTTAGTGCTTCTTGTGGTAAGTTTCAGTGTTTAGTTTAGACCCAGATCTGAGATGGGCAGCTTTCTTGCATAACATTGCAGCTTCCAAAAGCTCAGATGCAGTATTTCACCTTACAATACTGTAGTGATATTCTACTGCCAAGAATCTACATTTTTAGACACATTTTTCACATTAATGTTTATAGGAAAAAAGAAATAGACCACCAATCAGAGCAGTTGTGTGAAAAGCAGTACTGCTGCATTAGGTCAATGAACACTCAATTATTTCACTCAAACTTTATGTCTTTAACTACTACTGTATTTACTAATATTAAAATACATACAATACAACATATTTACTGTGCAGCTACATGTTGTTCTGCAAAATCTTTCACAAGATTTATAATTGCTGGTACTGAGTTTGAGGTACAGGTAGGGTTAAGGGTTAGAGTTAGGTTTTAGGGTAAGGGTTTGGTTAGGTTTAGGGTTGGGGTAAGGTTAACAGTGTAACTACGAATGTGGTTAAATGCAGGTTAATTAAATGCATGTGCAATGCATAATCACATATGTACATATTAAGTACATTGCATCAAATGCTTAATTACATAGTTGTTAAAGACACCTAATACACTAACATTAAACATTGTCATGTACTTGTCCTTCGGACAAGTAAATTGATCATTCACTTGTCCGAAAATTACTTTTACAGAGAGAATGTATTTTTTATCCCCAATTTGGAATGCCCAATTCCCAATGCGCTCTAAGTCCTCGTGGTGGCGTAGTGACTCGCCTCAATCCGGGTGGCGGAGGACGAATCTCAGTTGCCTCCATGTCTGAGACCATCAATCTGTGCATCTTATCACGTGGCTTGTTGAGCGTGTTACCACGGAGACATAGCATATGTGGAGGCTTCACGCTATTCTCCGTGGCATCCACGCACAACTCACCACGTGCCCCACCGAGAGTGAGAACCACATTATAGCAACCACAAGCAGGTTACCCCATGTGGCTCTACCCTCCCTAGCAACCGGGCCAATTTGGTTGCTTAGGAGACCTGGCTGGAGTCACTCAGCACGCCCTGGATTCGTGACTCCAGGAGTGGTAGTCAGTGTCTTTACTCGCTGAGCTACCTTGGCCCCCGAAAAAAAGGACATTTAAGTAATAGTTACATAAATGTACGATAGTTGCCCAAAATAGTATACCTATGCAATCCACTCGATTCTCTGTGACAGAAATGTAAACTGTGCTGGGTAGGGAAGGAGGCTATTGTCATATAGAAGATATATTATATTATGTATGGTAGTCAAATAAAGTAAAAGCCTCAATTGCCACCATTTACAAGGGTGCTCACACTTCTATTGAATGAGATCTACTGTATACATACCTTTTTGTTTTAAATCCACATCTGAAGTGTTCCGCTCCATGCAGAGTGTAGCCTAACATGTCAAAACAAATACAACAAGGCATCAGTGAAGTGATAGTTTTTATTTCGCCTCTAGAGGCTGCTCTCATACTGTATAATGACAGTTGACCCTTCCTAGCCGCTCCAGCACCGGACTCAATGGGGAAAAACTATCGGTGTGGATTTTTGCAGATAACTGATAGTTCCAGAAATCTGTTATGAGTGCCGATTAATCTGCAAAACCGATACATAGGTTGACCTCTAATACGAACTTTGTAGTAAGTGGCACAGGCCAAGGCTATATCACTAATATAACTGGTTAATTTTTCATTATTAACATTTTAATCAAGCTTTTTGTCCGGACGAGCAAGTCAAATTCTCTTTCACTTGCCTCTTCAAAAATCCACTTGTCCCGGACAATGTCAAGCCTTGCCTAATATAAAGTGGGACCATTATTTATATTCAACTATAATGCAAACTCATAAAATCTAAGAATATAAATCTATAACTTGTTTCATTTAAGGATATTTCTACAGATCACCCAAACAGCTAGACTGCAAAGGTTTTCATGTAATGATAAACTGCTGGAACTAAGGTTTGCTATTCTTGCTTCACCTCTGAAACGATTTCCCTTTTAGGCTTACATCACCAAGCCCTATTATTTTTATTTGTCATCTACTTTGTCAACTACTTTTCACGATTCAATCAAATCCCTATGGACAAAATTCTGCCATCCATTTTTTATTATTGAATATCCTGTTTCACTTTGAGTAAGTAAACTGGGTGAACACCATTGCATGTTGATGTCAGCCCTTGTTACATAAAGCACTGAGGCCCATTAGAGCTCAACAATCGGGTTCCGGAAATAAAAATCCCATAAATTTTCTCCATAGGCGAATTGATTTTTAACAATAACTTATAAACTGTGACTACCGAGGTTGATAATCAATGGCATATGCCTCTGAGGTTGATAATCAATGGCATATGCCTCTGTCGAAACCATCAGTCTGCATTATTTCAGCTTAATTAAAATAATAATAATAATTTTTAATAGCAGAATTCCTGGTGAAGAACTACACTTCCCATAATCCTGCAGAGCAAGGATGGAAGGGGGCCAAGAGCTACAACTCACTTCCATCACATTATGAATGGAGATGAAACAAGAGTTTTGGGATACTTTGCTCTATATCAATCATGGGACAAAAGTGTGAATAATTAAACATAATATGTGTTAACAACTCTAGTGTGATAAATCATTTACTAACCTTGTTTATGTAACCTATGACGAACCTATGTAAACCCTATAGTCCTGAAAAAGTAAAAATTGACATGATCTTGAGATTTGTTTTTTTTATAATTTTCTTCATTTTTTTTAACAAGCCATCATTTCATCCTGTCCATGATCAGACACACGGAGAAGACATGATGGATATGCACGCTGTCTAAACAGAACAGCCTCCTGTCATAAAGAGCATGTTTGGAGCGCAAATAGCAGAACTGCAGCCAACAAACATGTTCGCTTCGGTGCGGTTATGGACTGTGGTCCATTCTGACGAGTGATCTGACCACTATGTTTAATGTAAAAGCCGCTCTCATTTCTGTTCCGCGAGTGCTGTTGAAGTCTTGTGGCTGCCCGGATCTGCTGTTAAGTCCACGAGTTTAAATTCTCAGCTATAACATGAGCTCATGCATTAGGCAGTGCAGTGATTGGATGGAAACGTTCCTTCCCATTAATAATCTGGAGAAACACTCAGAATCTACTGATGTGTATGTGTACTGTCCTGCCAACCATAACTCAGAGTTAAACATAGTGAGTGCTATCATTGTTTACAATGATGTGCAACCTGTAGATATCTGATAATATCTCAAAAAATGGATGTGTTTTGGGGTTTCATGACCCTTTAAGTACACAGTATTCTTTGTCTTTTTATCCGATTTGAAAAAGTGAAAAACATCAGCGAGCTTTCTAATGTCATACAGTTGTGCGATCAAAAGATTTTGATAGGTTGTTCACCTGAATGTCTGGAAGGCTGTTTGCATGTTACTGCTGACAATTTACAGGTGCTCAACAGCCTTTAGGACTGCAGAGACATACAGAGAACATCTCGCCTCAAAAGTATAGCAGATAAACAGGCTGGCAGCTTAAAGCACTTTAAAATGTAAAAACTTGCTCCACCTCTGAAAGATTTTTCTTTTCAGTGACATCACAATCAGTTCTTGATGGGAGAAAACCCGTCCCGTTCTACTTTTTTCTCGTTCTCGTATATTTATCGTTTTTTTTTAATATTGTGAATAGGGCTGTCAAGTTTTTAACCAAATTAATTACATTGTATGCCGATTAATTAATCGCAATTTATCACATGCATAAATATTTGCCGAAAACCCCATTAAATAACAATTCTTCAATATATAATGATTAAATTATTAATAATAGTTCTATATAAATAATTATAAGTACTAATATATATATATATATTTACACCGATCTGGCACCAACAATCGTCCATGCGATTATCTAATCAGCCAATCATGTGGCAGCAGTGCAGTGCATAAAATCATGCAGATACAGGTCAGGAACTTCAGTTAATGTTACCATCAGAATGGGGAAAAAATTTTTTATTAGGAAACACAATATTAGGGAAGTGGTTTTAATGTTGTGGCTGATTGGTGTGTGTATATATATATACATATATATATATATATATATATATATAATTCAGATTAAAATGCATTACATTATTGTGGCAGACGAGTAAAGCCCCGTTCACACCGCTGGCGGCATTCCGCTACAAAGCGACATGATCCCATTCATTTTCAATGAGAGCAGAGCGACTTCCGGTGACATGAGCTGTAGTGACCATTGGCGACAGAGATCGCCCTGGCAAGCGCCAAGACAAAATGTAGAAAATGTAAACTTTTTGCAAATGACGAGCGGCATTCATGAGCGACTACCAATAAGAGTGAAAACAGCGGAGCTCACATCTTCCGTCTCCAGGCAGTGAAGCCCAGATTGTGAGATACTTGAGTCAATTGCAGGCAAGATGGAGAAGTTAAAAGTTTCTGTGAGAAATTTCACTGTTCTACATTATTGTCTGTAACCACATACATGGATATGGGCTAATAAGATGATGCGTGGAAAGCCTTGTCAGCATTCTGATTGAGTTTGATTCATATATTGATATGTCATTCATTGTGTTTAATATGATGCATTGAGCATTGCTGCAGGTTATATAAAAACACACTCTCCTGCAAAATATTCATTTTAAAAAGCAAAAGAACTGATTCCTTGTCAAATTAGAATGACATCTTAGTTTACCGGCAGTATAATCTGTAATCAGAATTTCCAAAACTGCTATGGCCAGACGTGCAGTCCACCAATAACATTAAAGCGACAGCAGTAGGAATGTCTACCAGCGACACAGATCGCAGAGTCTAGCGACACCAAGCAACAAGGTTGTATGCGGTATGAATGGGGCTTAAAGCATTGATAAGACATTACAAAAATTGGCTTTGGAGTCCAATATATTATTTCCATATTATTGAACAGTTCACAGTAATCCATTGGCAATTTAATTTGTCAGTCAGACTGAGATTTATTACAAGGGCATGTCTAAGGCATCAGCTGCATACACCTTTACACCTGCATCAGCTTTTGGATTGTCTCACCTTTGTTGTGTGGCATCATAAACATACTGTTTTTAACTCACTGTGTCAGGTTAAAACGTAGAAAAACATGTCTTGAGATCCCTGCATTCGGATTTGCGCTCCATCAAGCTGCGTTTTAATGCAAGAACATTTTTTCATCTTGTGCTGTCTGCTTTGTGCAAGTGTGGTTTGTTCTCTGTATAAAATGGCGTTACTGTAAGATGCACTTACTGCCCCCTGGAGAAAACAGGTGGTACTTCAAGCTTGAATTGATGGTAGGAATATGCCTTATTAATTGGGTTCATTATTTTAACACGTTATTTTTTTATATCATTAATCGCAGAGAATTACACATTTAAGCCCTAATTGTGAAATACACTGTCAGCCAAAAGTTTAGAATAATGTACAGATTTTGCTCTTATGGAAAGAAATGGGTGCTTTTATTCACCAAAGTGGCATTCAGCTGATCACAATGTATAGTCAAGACATTAATAACTTGAAAAATTACTATTACAATTTGAAAAAAATTATCAGAACTTCTTAAACTACTTCAAAGAGTTCTCATCAAAAAAATTCTCCACGTGGAGCAATGACAGCTTTGCAGATCCTTGGCATTCTAGCTGTCAGTTTGTCCAGATACTCAGGTGACATTTCACCCCACGCTTCCTGTAGCACCTGCCGTAGATGTGGCTATCTTGTCGGGCACTTCTCACACACCTTACAGTCTAGCTGATCCCACAAAAGCTCAATGGGGTTAAGATCCATAACACTCTTTTCCAATTATCTGTTGTCCAATGTCTGTGTTTCTTTGCCCACTCTAACCTTTTCTTTTTGATTTCTGTTTCAAAAGTGGCTTTTTCTTTGCAATTCTTCCCATAAGGCCTGCACCCCTGAGTCTTCTCTTTACTGTTGTACATGAAACTGGTGTTGAGCAGGTAGAATTCAATGAAGCTGTCAGCTGAGGACATGTGAGGCATCTATTTCTCAAACTAGAGACTCTGATGTACTTATCCTTGTTTAGTTGTACATCTGGCCTTCCACATCTCTTTCTGTCCTTGTTAGAGCCAGTTGTCCTTTGTCTTTGAAGACTGTAGTGTACACCTTTGTATGAAATCTATGTTTTTTTTGGGCAATTTCAAGCATTGTATAGCCTTCATTCCTCAAAACAATGATTGACTGATGAGTTTCTAGAGAAAGCTGTTTCTTTTTTTTTTTTTTTTTTTGCTATTTTTGACCTAATATTGACCTTAAGACATGACATGTCTATTGCATAATGTGGCAACTCAAAAACAAACACAAAGACAATGTTAAGCTTCATTTAACGAACCAAATAGCTTTCAGCAGTGTTTGATATTATGGCAAGTGATTTTCTAGAACCAAATTAGCAATTTAGCATGATTACTCAAGGATAAGGTGTTGGAGTGATGGCTGCTGGAAATGGGGCCTGTCTAGATTTGAACATTGAATAGTGGTGGTGCTGTTTTTTACATCAGTAATGTCCTAACTATACTTTGTGATCAGTTAAATGCCACTTTGGTGAATTAAAGTACCAATTTCCTTCTGAAACAGCTAAATCTGTACATTATTCCAAACTTTTGGCTGCCAGTGTATGCCACATTATGGAGGTTAAATAGGTTGTGAATGGCATTCCATGTTAACTTTAATGCCATTGATATTAAAATAGATGTAGGTATACAATTTTGCTTGTATTTCAACACACAGCCTAGTCTGCAAGACATTTATGATTTGAGGTACTAGCCAAACAAAAACATTTACTATTTAATTGCAAATATCAGTTCTCAAATTCCTTAATTAAGTTCACTTTTATTGAATTATCTAACATCCACTTTAGTGTTGGCATAATTATACAGTGTGAAGTTTTATTTAGGGTTGCTATTTTCGCAAAGCTCTCACATTTAATAACACTAAATTGCCTTAATCAAATATTATTTCATGCAATTTTATTATTATAGTTTTGGAAGCAGTTCTTCCTGCACTAAAGTGTTTAACAGCCCCACAAAGCCATCCTCATCTCAAATGAAATTCATGTTGAATGTGACATTTTAATTGGAGTACTATTATCATTAATTGGACAAATGCATATGGGTGTCTGTGGGGGAAAGGTAGACTGGGAGGAAAAATTATTCAGAAGTCAAAATTTTTGAATTAGGATTCATCAGCTTCATTTGTGTGGCTGCTCTCTCTCGGGCTGATCAGGGATCCGCTTTAGAGCGCATAGTCTCAGCGGAACCAAGGGCTCACATTGTCTTCATTAAAAGCTATTAAGGAATAGGTCAGTTACGTCTGCTTGACTAGTTTGAGCGCAGTATGACGGATCGAAGGAAATGTCTTCATCTTCATCTGTTTGGGGTCTGGTTAGCCAGTCAGGCAGGAAACAGAAGCTGTTAGGTTTTTTTTATACCCATGTACGCATGTCAGTTTATATGTCATAGCGAGTCAAAGCAGCACATTTTCTGCTTTTTTGGGTTTGTTGTGAGTTGTGTGTGAGTGTGTGCATGTTTGTTCACACTTATGCTCACTTAATAGTAATAATAACATTTCCCAAAGCCCTTTTTTTTTTTTTTTTTTTTTTTTTAAGAAAATGATCAGTTTCTGTAAATTAATGAGTCAGACTTTGAATAAAAAGCAAAATGATGGAACTGTCGCTTGCTCATTCGTCGATCAAGTGTTTTTACGGCAAATTTTTGATCATTGGTGTTGCTTTTTTATATATGTCTCCAAGGTAATGCTATCTAGCTGGCTAACTGTAGGATGGATTTGTTGAAATTCAGAGAATGAGTAGTGATAGTCTTAGAATGGATTGAAAAATTTAAACGAATCACTATAAGCCATCGTTTTTCAGTAAAAGTGTATTATGGATTTATAGCTTTACTGGAGTTTCATTATAATTTCTGGTTATTATTGAAATTGTAAACCTAATTAATTATTTGTTGGAAACTGTTTGTTTTTGTGAAAAAGGTAAAACATAAATAGATATACCTTTTTTGTCACAAATAAAATTATCTAGCCAAAAATAAAATTGATTTTATAATAAATGTATCTAAACTACTGATCCCCAACTACTAACTTGTTTGAACAGCAGAAAAAATCCTTACTGTTGAGCCCTGGACATGCTTTTAATGAAACATTATAGCAGTATAGTATATTTGAATATTCATCAGAATATTCTGAATTATCATTATCTTCCTGGAATTGGTGATGAATTGGTTTACATAGGGCACCATATGGGAGACAACCCCATTGTACAAGCTGTCCAGAGAGAGGCTTGACACACACTAACAATAAATGTGAAATTAATTTTTCAGGGCAGGTTGGCCACCTGTCTGCTAAGATAGAGACTATAGGGCTGGCCATTTGGTAAGGGCAGAGAGAGAGAGGGCGCCTGTGGGAACCAGGTGGGCATAAATGTTGCCCCTTATGCCACCTGATTTTGTATTTTTTTTGGAAGGCGGACTCGGCAAGGACAAACCTATCAATCGCATTTACCTGATAGTAGACACATTGCAGAATTAAGTGTGATTCAGTATAAGGATGGATGAAATATCTTTACCATATCGGTTATCGGCCAATATTTGTAAAAATAGATATATTTGTCAATATTGATATTTAGTTGGCTGATATTGGATATTTAATATTGGTCTCACCATTTCCAAAGATATTACATTTCATGTGTTCTTAGAAATGGTATGGGCAGAGAGAGAGAGGGCACCTGTTGGAACCAGGTGGTAATAAACGATACCTCATATGCCACCAGAATTTATTTGGAGGGTGGATACAACCTTATGGTACACTGCAAAGACAAACCTATTAATCGAGTTTTTTCAGAGTACCTAATAGTTTGTATATCAATATTTGATATAATTTTTAATAATAATTCAAACAAATTTAATAATAAATAATTTAATAATAATTAAAATAATTGTAATAATGAATAATTTTTGTGTCCTTGTGGTAATCGGCCATAACATTCAAATGATTATTGGTTCCAGACAAAATGTAAATATTGGTGCATCCCTAAAGGCGGTTGCACACCGGAGGAGAAGCGCCATGCCGCGTCATGGCTAGGACATGGCAAAGGTATCAAACACAGGGCACGTCAATGCAGTTCAGGTGGCAGATAGTACACACAAAAGTTAACAAGGTTTTTCCCTTCTTCAAGAATAATCAACACTAGAGTAAATAATCTATGTCCTTTGATAATGATTTGGGACAAATTTAATGGAAAATATGCGAGTTGCGCTCACAATTTGAGGAGCCTCCGGAGTCGTAGCTGGGCACCGTCGACAGGCGCCGAGCAACGGTGGTGTGCGTACCTTCAATTAAACACAGTTGTTTCAAATTTTAGAATGCACCATGTCATCCGGCAGACACGTCCGGTGTGCAACCCCCTTAACTCAGTATACTGGGTCTGTATAAGATTTGTTCAGTTGTGTAAATATACAGATGGCACCAGCCCTATTGATTCGGTCACCGCCATAGACTTGCCTTGAACAAGTAATGTTCAGGAAGCTTTAAGCTTAGAAGCAAGACGAGAGTGCAAACATGTGGTTTCATTTCTCCGTGCTCCGTGTGAGTCAACAGACGGAATGAACACTTGGGATAGAGAGAGAGAGAGAGAGAGAGAGAGAGAGAGAGAGAAAGAGAGAGAAATGGAGAGCATGTGAGGCAGAGCGGCACATATTGGTGCAGTCTCGGAGAGAGCGCTTTCATTCAAGCGTCTCTTTGAATCAGGAGGCGAAAGGGAACAGCTTTTCACAGCCATTTGTCTTCCTTAATCATACAGCGTGGTGCATTTTTCTGAGATGGCCCGTGACGAGGGTTTATGGGCACATTTGTGCTGTTTGGGCTGAATGAAACATGCCCATCCATTGTCCCACTAGGAGGCCTGGATGTGGAAAGATTGTGAACATCCTGTGTACAACCGTATGATCGGTTGGTCTGAAAGTCATATGTTTTCGAACAGCCCCAGAACAAGACCTTAGGCAACCTCACTAATGCTCTAATCGGTAGTTGGACAAGTAGTCGACCTTTGACTACCCTGACCCACCCATAGACGGGGTTAAAAGAGCAGTCAGGCGTTGATTGCGGAGGAGAGAATCTTCCACAAATGAGAGGAGGAAAAGAGGAGGGAGCATCGGCTCACCAGGGCGCTGGAAGAAAGTTGCCCCATGCTTGTCAGAGTTTTAGGAAGTTGAGAATTGATGGAGCCCACAGGCAGTATGGCTAATTTGAGTTGAAATCACCTAAGTGGTTTGGCTAATTTATCCCTCACCCCCTGGACCCCCTCCACTCCCTCTCATCTCTCCCCCTCTCCTCTCTTCATCCCTCCTTCCCTCCCTGCTCTGATATGTCCACATAGCGTGAAGGTACCAGGAGGTGACAGAAGGAACAGAAGGGTATTTTGTGCATAGCTGACTCAGAGTGCACCTCGTATTAATAACATTCCTTTTAGACGCTCAGGCTTTTTTGACCCAACACCACAGAATCGGTTCACTTGCACTCTTTTTGTCCTTATCTTCTTCACAATGCACCAAAGCTCTAATTATATATCGTATTACATTCAACACAACCGCAAGTGCTATAACACTGGGTCTACCTTGTGCCGATGAGGCATAAGGTTGTTGGAGCTTATCAGAAGAAAGTTCTTTGAGAAGACCTTGACCTCTGGCATCTCTTTGTGAAAAGACCTGCTGTGTCTCCTCTATCAGACTTCTTTGACATTGTCTTAGTCCAACAATTCATAAGTTGTTTCTTCTCTTATAACTCTTGCTTTCAATCATTTACCTAGCACAGGCTTCAGTAAAGTAATGTTAATTTTAATTTCAGGTTTGTGTCCCTTTAATTGATGGGAATATCCAAGATGGGACAGGAAAACAGGGGGAAATGGGAGCCAAAAGAAAAGAATTCTCACAAAGGAAAATAATTTCATAAAACCTTCTATTAATAATTATTGTAATTTGTTCATCATTAATTTTGAGATTTTGTTTAGTTTGGGAGAAATAATGCAAGCTAGAGATTCCTCTCTACATTCGGGTCAACTTGTCAGCGTTTTTAAATTCATAGTGCGCTTGTTGTGCTAATAAGCTAGCTACCTGTGGAAGCACAGACGCATGGTTGACTTCAAGCACACTGCTCTTTTTGTAGGATTTGTTTTATTATCTTGTCAAGTGCTATGTAATTAAATGTTAAACTGTTATCTTATTTACTTAGTCCTCTGTGCCAAAAGAACAACCAAACAAAGTCAGAAACCGTATTGTGTACTGTATGTAATATTTATCTGTCCCACGGGTGCAAGTGGGGATATGTTTGGATATCTGGTGCTATTCAGAAAAGACACTGGTTAACATCTGCATTTATTTAAATGCAATAGGAAAATCAGTGAAGAGTAATAGCAGGCAGTGTTTCTTAAGTATGATGGTAAAGGATTTATCAGGATGGTCATTCCACCAACCGTCTAGTCAATAAGTGAAGTCTATCTAGATTTCTATTTTTTTTTTTTAATTTTTTTTTTTTTTACATTTTGTGTTTTGGCTTTAATATTTTCAGTGTTGGTGCTATTTTCAAATATTGATACATTTTTTGGTTTTGCTTTAGCATCTTGTGCTGTGAGTGTTGAGTTTTTAAAACTGTCAAGTAAAAAATTGTTTGACTTTTAAATTGAGACGTCTGCATTCTGTTCCAATCCGTTGTGGTCTGTTTATGTGTTTTTGAATGAAAGAACGCAATTTATTTGAACGTCCCCTAAGCCTAATTATACAGGGCTTTCTAAAGACTGACTAGACATTCACCCATCAACCAGCTGATTATGATGAACTCACCTTGAGGGACAGAATCCAACATTATCCATCTCCTTTGGATGTGACAAGTTGACATAAATCAGCACGACACTTTCCTTATTATGTGAGTGTATGTGCTTGTAGTGTGCTTTCAAAGGACTGGAGGAGAATGATATATTTTCAGAACTGCATCAAAGCCAACTGCTGCTGGCAGTGTGACTTGTGCGTTTCGGTGCCAAGCACCTGGTCAAACTGAAGACAATGAGCAGCTTATAAACACTGTCTATCCCCAGACATCATTTATAGTGATGATATCAAATAAAAAGCCCGGGTTTGGAGGGAATCCATACAGGGAGCACTTGAAAGGCAAAACAGAAGTGTTTTTTGCCCGCAGATCTTTAAGCATTGCTAAGCCTTCCCTGCTTCTCATCCCCAGACGCAGAAGCGGATTTGAATACAAACTAATCTTTCTCTGCCATTTTTGTCTTTCATAATTAACTTGTCATTGTTTTCTCGTTGCGTGCCTTTCCATGCTCCTCCGCCCTGAAAGGGGAACTTGAGCATCCCCGTTATGGCCATTTTGGTCTCCCTTGTCTGACTGTTTTCTGCCCGGCTTTAAACCCAAGTCAAATATTCAAACCGGAGCCAAATCCTTTCATGGGCTCTTTATTTATTTAAACGATGCGATTTCTGTTACACAAAGAGACTGCCGAGCAGGACTGTGGAGTCACCCTGCTGACGATATAATAATGACTGCCGCAGATGGAGTATGTTGGAATGGAGCTGTCTGTAGAATCTATCGTGGAGTAGAGTGTCAAAGCGTCTCCCACGTGGTGAGGACCATTGGGAACGCGGACCGTCTGGCAGACTTGTTGGCAGTCTTTGCTCTTTCAGTCTCTACCTGGGATGGACACAGACCAGGGTTAATTATAGAGGATCACTGGAGTCTCATGTCACTCTCTAAGAGCAGGGGGGTTGTCAGGATGTTGTCATACTGCCATGTCCTATACGACAAAGACATGAGGAAAGGCACTGTTTCCTAGCCGAAGTTTAAGTACGCTCTCAACATAACACATTCGATAAGGCAGTGAGGAATCTTGTGATAACTACAACTCCATTCGTTAGTTTTAAGGATAGTTCTCCCAAAAATGTCAATTCTGTTTTTATTTTCGTTCATTGACTCAGAAGCGCTCATCACATGCAGACGTTATATATTTTTTCTAAATCACACTTGGCCATATCGCAATTTGAATTTTACTCAATTCCATCATTCCGTCCACGTTTTCTGTATCGCGCAAATTAAAGGGCATTATGAATACAAAGACTTTTTATGAGGGCACTTACACATTTGAGAAAGCTCTGACTCAGTGTTTGTCGGATAGGAATGCGTAAGTTCCGGTTTGAGTATGTGGAAAGAGCTGGGTCAGTTTGAAATCAAATGGGAAAACATCTAATTGGATTTCTGAAAGCACAGCTTGGACCCGCTTCTCTGAAATTCACATAGGTCAGCTGATGCCTACGTCAATGTGTGTTGCAGCAAAAGTTAAACATTTCTCAACTTGTGTTTACATAATGGAGTGTTTTTCCTCTATGTCTTAGTGATGCACCATTCCCATTAAAATAGATAGGGAAGGCTGGGGCTATTTGTCACACTTTTTAGTCCATCAAATATTTCTCAGGGTGGGTTTATTTTTGAAAGTCAATTTCTGTATAGCCACAACTTGAGGTCTTGGCTACTCAAAAGCTATGAACATTTCCTCTGTTATTGCTCAGGAAAAAGATAATTGATCACTCAATTTACTGAAAATATTGAACCTTTTGTGACAACATGCCCCACTGTTAGGGGCCATAGCTGTTAAAAAAATAAAATAAAAATGAGAGTGAAAATTTACTTAGGAGCATAGAATTCACAAAAATGTTTCTAATTTGAGAGGGTTTTGAACTAGGCATTTGAAATCAACGTACAAAACCTCTGATAAAGAAAACACACATTTGCATAGTTGGACTTCACATCTTATTGTTACTTAGAAATAGCCTTTGTGACAACTTCCCCATATGACATCCAGCTCCAGTCTTTCCTATACACAATATATTCACTGCTTTCTTTGACAGAGTGTAAACTCTTTTGCATAGGCACCATTATTGCCATGGTAGACAGTGTTAGGAACAAATTTATCATAGATATTTTAAAACCAAGGATTTTTTAAAGTCACTTCCTGTGGAAAAAGTAAAACAATGTCAAAACTTTTGTATCTCAACTTCAGACATTCACTTCACTTTGGGATGAAGTATAATCATTTGCTTTTCTTATACTCAATGGGGCTCATACTATCTAGTTATGCCAGTGTGCGCTGTCCCAGAAAAAATGGAGCACTTTGCGTTTCTGAAAGTTTTGTTCTACCCTACCCGTCCAGTTATTTTTACTATGGCCCATTTCTGCTATTGTTGTGGCATTATCTTGACCTCGTGTAGAGCAATTTCTCCCCAGTCAAATTAGCTCTCGCCATTCAAAGCAATGCCGTAATACAATGGTTTGATGGTTTTTGCTTCGGAAATATGAAAAATGGAAGTCTGAGCCACTGGGGTTAATAAAATTCCTCCTCTTCAACAAGTACCAAAGGAATACTGAGTGTCCTTGAAAACGACAGCACCTCACTGTCTCCCACACCTTCGAGCGCTGCCATGTAGGCTCTTGAGCAAAGGCATTTGTTCTCTCTTTCTCTCTTCCTGTCTATCTCAGCTCTCTTCTTTCTGTCGCCCTCTTCTACTTCTGTTAAAACTAAGTGCTTTGAGGTGTTCAGCCACACGCTGTGCTCGGACTCGTATATTTTATGGATGGGCCATGATTGTTGAATCGACTGTTCGTCCTGCCATGAATTCGTCGATTAGAAAGGTTGACTAGTTTATCTAGATTTGTGTTGTTTGTAAGATTTTTTTTAGTTTTTATATTTTTAGCTCCTGTTTGCATTGTAAAAACCTTTCAGAAAGGTTGGGGTTAGGATTAAGTTAGGGTTAGGGTTGGATTTGGGGTAAAAATCTTGAAAGGGATAGTTTCAAGAAATATCTGCTATTTACCTACCCTCATGTTGCTACAAACCCATTTGACTTTCTTTATTGTGTGGAGCACAAAAAGCAATGGTAGGCAGAATTTTTGGCACTAACTGCCTCAGTCACTTTTCATTGTTTGTTAAAAAGTGCAGTCTCAACATTGAATTGTTTCATTCCATTCCGCTGTTGTTAAATGCAATAACACATCTCATTTAAATGCACCCTATGAAATGTGCAGACCAGCCTAAATTAAACAGTGCTTCTTTATGACCGATTTGATCAGCTAGTCATTCAGGTAACCCACCGACTTGTCGATTTTGAAACATTTTACACATTCCTAGTTACTGTACAGTCACATTGTTGAGTTCTTTTGTTTCAAAGGCTTATAAAGTCCTAAAGGTGGAAATTATTCTTTACTTCATCTCATAAATAAAGCATGTATTACATTTGATACAGAGCAATAGCATACTATATACAAATTGGGGTGGGTGATATAAACAAAAATGTATATTTAGATATTCTTGATATTTTTGGTCGATATCAATATATATCAAAATATACACATTTTTAAGGAAAGAAAAAAGATGAATAAAACTTTTTGATGTAAAAAATGCCCAAAGTAGCCAAGTGGTAGACCTGTCATTGCAAATAAACAATTTTATAAATAAAGAAAATCTATTTTTAGAAAACAGTCATCTATTGTATCTTCTCTGCATTGTTTTTCAATCCAAGAAAAAAAGAAAGAAAGAGAAAACTCTCATTCAAGACCATGAGATAAGGGCACCTTTTATATGCAAAAATAATGCAAAAGCAACAACTGATGGATAATATACTAATATATATATATATATATATATATATATATATATATATATATATATATATGTAAATAATTTGTAGTGCAACCTCTGATGGAAAGCACAATTCCTACCATATGATGACATTTTGCTTAACTATGAAAGAAATTAAACTCAAATATCTCCTGGCTGACAGATTTCTACCAGTATATCAATTTTACCAGTATATCCCCCACCCCTGTTTACAAAGTCATCCCTTTATGATCATTCTAGTACAAGTTTCATAGATTTGAACAGGACTTCATAAGCTGTCATTTGTGATCCAGATTTCCTCAAGACAAAACATATGACAGATTGTGATATACAATTTCCACTATAATGTAGATGTCATGTTTGAAGGATCACTATGGAGCTGCTTGGATGTTTTCAGGTAAACCACAGACTTGTTGGTTTTCAGAATATTTAGTTTGCACATCCCTAGAATCAATGTAATTTATCTTTGTATTCATAATCATGAGAGATTCCTGATTTAAAAAGACATCATTCTCTCCGAACCCTCTTTTTTTCCCACAAGACTGTTATCACTGAGGTAAAGGAATGCTGCGAGCATATTAACTACAACAGATTGATTCTTTCACGTCAGGCTTTTGCCAGCGTACATGCAGAAGCGTGAGAACTTAACTCTGTCTTCTTGTAAGTCAATGAACACCTGGAGCAGTGTTCCCAGTGGCAGCTAAACATGCATAGCAAGGGAATGGAGACACAAGGAAGAGGGAGAGAGAGAGAGAGGGATGCAGTGCCTGAGCCTTTCAAACCCATGTTTGACACAAGAAAAAGTGAAGGAGCCTGAATGCGTAGCTGCACGAGAGGCCCCCGTTGTGGTTTACGCCACCTGTTTGTTTTCCTGTGCAGCTCTTAAATGCCTGGATGTGCCCATCCTCATGGGATCAGTGGAGGGGTTTGAGTTCCAACACTAAAAAGTTGACGGCAGAGTCCCGGGTTGTCATAGTAACTTGGGGATTATGATTTATTAATCTGCAGTCTTTTAAATTCGAAAGCGAAGTGTGGTGAGGTTAGCCTTCTAAGCCCCCGGGGAGTAATCTCGCTACAGAGAACAATTGCGAAACGTGCCATTTTTGTCTTTAAGTGCTGGAAAGCACTCACTCCATTACTCCTGACGCTACAGCTTGGGGACAGGCGAATGGGATAGGGTAGCCCGCGCCGCCTTCACAAGAAAGTTTGCAATTCCGCTGGGGACTTTATTTCTGTCCTCCATAACAAACCAATGCCTCGCTTTTCCTCATATTGTTCCGTGAAAGACTTTTCAGGAAACCAAGAGAGCATCAGTGTCTGTGAACATGTGCATTGCTCAAAAGCTGTCGTCTGTGAATATTTTCACACTGATACAAATACACCAAGGCTTACATAACACTGCTTCACAAATGCATTTTAGTAGCTTAAATGTGGATATACTGTTTTTGTAAATGTTATTTCTGGCCTTTTTGTAACTTGTTTGATACTAGAGGACTGGAAACAATTGGGAGAAGAGGAATAGAATTGGGAAATGATGTGAGCTAGACTCAAACTTCTTACGGTGCTTAACTGACATTTCTGAATATTTTCACACTGGCACAAAAACTTCAAGGCGTATGTAACGCTGCACTTTCCAATAATGCATTACTTATACTATGTGCTAGAGTTGCACCTCTATTATCATTCTTGTAGATGTTTCATAGATTTGAACATCTGTGTCGATTCACAATATTCACAAACATTAGTTTGGTAATGGTTGTTTACGATCCTCAAAAAGTTACATTTGTGAACGTCCAAGGCTAGTCCATGTCCGATCAACCGCATGAACACCATGGCTCAACGTCTCAAAGCATATGTTGTGACTGCTAGGCCAAGGATCTGAGAAATTGAGATGTTTTATTCATGTTAATATAAGTATGAATTTGAAACTTCCCTCCACAAGGTAGCAGCTACTGCCCTTGAAAGGTTCCACTCCAACTTTCATTTGTATTTAAGTCAGTTCTCCTTTGAATACAAGTGAATAACTTGAAGTTAAGTGGCTCTTACCTGTAATAGAGGATTAGGCTAAAGTCAAACTGAAGTGTTGGGGTACAATAATGGCCTGAGGTTTTAGTTCCTCTGCAGCAGTGACAGATCCAGCAGGAGAGGATTGTGGCCAGTGCCAGACACTTCTTTGGCAGTCCTCCGTTGCTGGACTTGGCTCCACGGATGCTCATATCATCACAGCCAACAAGATGGTTAAAAAAAGCCTTTGTGCGGAAATGCGTTCTGCAGAGGCTCTCAATGTGTCCGCACAGCTTCTAACTCCCGTTACATAGTGCTAAAATCATTAGCGGGATTTTTCAACACCGTTGTACATACGATGACACAATACCATTGCATTGTTGGGTTCTTTGCTTTCAAAGACTTATAAAGTCATAAAGTCTAGGGAGACAGTAGTTCACAAATCTGTCCAACAACCGACTTGTCAATTACTGTGTTTGACTAGTTAATTAAATTTATTTATTGTATTTTTTGTTGTTGTTGTTGTAATATATATATATATATATATATATATATATATATATATATATATATATATATATATATATATATGTATATATTTTATTTTATTTTATTTTATTTTTTCAAATTACCGACAACATGGTGTACTTGAGGTGTTTGACAGTTTGCACGGTTGAACCTTATTGGAAAATTGTGTTTGTTTTGGCTGTTGCATTATGTCTCGCATTGTTTTTAAAAATACGTTGCCTTTTTTAGATGACATGTCAAGTTAAAAATAATGCAACTTGTAAAAATTTCGATGCCACTGCATTCTCATTGCATTTTTAAAAATGCATTCTTGTTGTGTTTTAAATGCACTGTTTTAAAACACATTGTTTAAGATGGCGTGTCAAGGTAAAAAATTATCAACTTTTAAAAATGCATGTTGATGCCACTGCATCTTGTTGCGTTTTTAAAAAATGCATTCACATTGCTTTTCAAATGCTTTGTTTTAAAACAAAAAGTTAGACAGTTAAAACTTGTCTCGATGGCCCTGATTTATGATGCATTCAATGTAGGTGTTTTTGAATTCAAGAATACTTCTTATGTGAACTCCCCAAGAACACTTCTTATATAAATAAAATAAACACTTCTTGTGTAAATGCAAGAACACGTATGTACTATAAATTCCCTAAGAATTTTTGTTTTGTTTTTTGTTTTTATATTTAGAGACATTTTTCTAATTTGCACACTGAGAGCATGCTGTGCTTTAGCTGTGTGACAGTTTGCACTGTGAAACCTTATCGGAAAAGTTGCTTTGTCTTTGCCGTTGCGTTACGTCTCGCGCTGTCTTTTCAGCATCCCGCCATGACTATTGCATTTTTAAGATGGTGTCAAGTTAAAAATATTTAAACTTTAAAAAATGCATTTTGACGCTCCCTGTGTTCGCGTTGCATTACGTCTGGCTGTTTTTGAAATAAGAACATTTCTTATGTAAACACCATTACACATCCAATTGCGGGCAGTTAAACCAGAATGCACCCTAATTATACAGGCCTTCTTTAATATTCTTTAGTCGACTAGTCTTTCAGGCAATCCTCAGACTAGTCGATTTTGAAAGTATGTAGTTTTGCATCAGTACTTACTGTATGTAAAATGTAGTTTAGTTTTCTAGTTACAATAGCATTGCATTGATTGGTTCTTTGGTTCAAAGACTTCAAGCTCTTTAGTGGATATTATACTTTCGTCTCATTAAAAAGCGTACATCACATTTGATGTATAGTGTAAAGTCACACCTCTATGATCATTCTTGTAGAAGTTTCATTGGTTTGAATAGGCCTTCAAAAGCTGTCATCTGTGATCCAGATTTCTTTGTGACAAAACTTATGACAGATTGTGATATACCATTTCCACTACATAATGTGGGTGTCATGTTAAAAGCATCTGCATGGTGCATCATGGATGTTTTACCATGAAAGCTGTTCATCTTTAGAACATTTTGTGGTTTTGCTTGACAAGCAGCCAATAAAGGAAAAAAAAAAAATTACGAGTCAAAGCAGCAAATAGGGAGCTGTGCAATAAATCCTGTACAAGGGGGAAAAATCTACTCCAAAAACATATCCATGTTAGCAATACGCAGACTGGTGCTGAGCATCTACATTAGTTATCATAAAAACATCTGACACTTTCCAATGTTCAGAAAATATGTACTAAATCATTATATCACCTTGCAAACAAACAGTTGTGCAAGATCTCATTTTGACTCTTGTATACACGACAAAGAAATTATATGTGTAAGAGAAAATAATCTTGTACTTGATGTACGCTGCAATCCTACCTGTCTCTGACTCTGTGTTATAAATCACTGAGGAAATGATTTTGTGGTCTCTCCCTTTAGTGGTGTAATTCATATCGCTCCATAACAACATACTGTCATCTCTCATATTGCGTCTGGTGATTGATAACCTGGCTCAGTTTGTGTGTGCATACAAGCGAGTCATGATCTAGATATTGCAGTTTGCAAGACTGTTTGGGCCATTAAGATTATTACATAATTTATATATTTCACCCGCCGGCATGTTATAATATGAAATGTGTGATAGAGTGCCGCTCTCGCACAAGCTGCCTGAGATTAAGACAAAAGTGCAATGCAGAGGAATGTTTTAGAATTGTGGAATAACGTCATATTTTTGAAAATCGACTAGTTGATGAGTTGTATGAAGGAGTAGTCAACTTGTCGGTCTAAAGAACACAGGGGTCTTTAAATGCTATTAAATAACTTTTTTTGTATTTTTTTACTTTACATGACTTAGAAACACACTGCTAAAGTCAGCACCACTCTAGCAGACTCAAAACAACTCGATTTTGGCCGAGGGTGTCACACATGCAGACTGTTTTGCTGAGATCTCGCTCTCTTCAGTCAGAGGTATGACACACTTGCCGATACAAAATGGGGGAGGGGTGACAAACATATCAACTCTCCGCATCTCTCTCTCTGATTCCCTGTCATGTGGAGCTCACCGAAATAACAACAGGAGTACCGCGTGAGCATAAACAATTGTTATAGAGTGATTTAGGGTGTTTTCAGACCTGTACCATGCTTGATTTGTTCTGAATCAGGGACTAAAATAGTAAAAATGTTTCATTTTCTTCATGGTTCGGGTTGCTTTCACAAGGTTATATTTCAAAACGGACTAAAACTGTTCATTTTCAGTTGTGATTATTTTTATCCATCATTAGTTGCTTTTGTATTATTTCTGCATTGAAAAGTACCTGTTCTCATGGTCACAGAGCTCTCTCTCTCTCTCCGTCTCACGCTTGCACTATTGCACACACACATACACAGAAAGAGTGAAGCCATGTTTTTAATCTGTCAACATGTTGCTGGCATCGTCTTACCTGTGTCTGTTCTGCCACAATCCAAAAGAGAGAAGCGATCATGATCGATAAACTATAACCTTCAAAAGGCTATATCTGCGTTTTGATGATGAATTACAGTGACGAGCTGACCTACAGATTTCTTCTCCATCCAGGTGGACTCGGACTGATTATTTTGTTGTGAATCCGAGTGCGATTACCATGTTCATGTATACCTATATGAACCGAACCAAGGGAGAAAATGCATCAGGTTCCGAAACAAATGCTCCAAACAAGTCAAGGGTGAAAACGCCCTTTATTAGAAAGCGATTCATGGAGTAACTTTACCTTGTGAAAGTGTATGATTGTGAATTTTTCCCTTGGAGGCTTGTTCAGAAAATGAACGTTGTTTTAAAGGAGTTTTAGATATTTATATTGGAAAACGAGCCAAAACTAAAACAAATCAAAAATGTATTTTGTTGCAGTGTATAATGGGGTGAAGACTACCCTCTCTCACCTTTTTGTTCACTTTAATCCATCTTTAACTCTCTTATTAACAAGCTGCGTATTGCCAATTTTCTTCATGATAAGAAATGCACAGTGATACATATATTATGATTCAATAAGTTGCAAGCCATCACGTTATAATCTAGCTGCAGCAAGCGCGCACGCTCTGGATGAGTGTGCATCAGCTGGATGCAGTTTCAATCTCTCCCCCTTAGATCGGGACACTTCACGCAACTCATAGAAAATGTGCTGATCGCACAGAGAAATGGCAGTTTCAGAGTTTGTAGTTATTTACATGACCTGCTTCCTTATTATTTGAACTTTATTAAAGCCATAACGCATTTAATATAACTGCATTAAAGATGTAATTCCGGGGTGTTTCCTTTAAAGAGCTCCAGCTCCACTTATTCCACAACAAGAGTGCTTCTGTATTTACTTATTTGGTAAGTATAATTATAATTGCATTATAATTATAATTGCATACTTAGTGATCTACATCACCTGAAGCTGTTTGAAAAGTTTGGAGTGCATCTGGACTGTGAGCTGTGTATTTCTTCCTCTCCTCAGTCAGACACGAACTGCAGTGCTGCTCTCGCGCGCCATCATTAGAGTTTAATGTGATCTCATGATACATTAAATAACATCAAACGACTATTCGACAACGGAAATTTTTGTCTACAATTTTTTGTCGACGTTGCTGAAAACGCGACTCCAGGGGTGGTAGTCAGTGTCTTTACTCGCTGAGCTACCCAGGCCTATTTGAAATACATTTTTGTGGTAATCAGCATTATGCCACAAATGCTGCCGTTTGAGCTTAACATGTATCGAACCCAGAATTTTCCTGTAACAAACTCTTAATCACAACTTAATCAACATAAAGTTTGTGATTTGAAATCTGACAGGAATTGTCTTCAATATTTTTCTTGAAGGTGGTGAATTTTTCGCTAAGCCACATAAGTTTATGAATGTCATTGCATTAGATAAGAAAATACAAACCAAGTGGGTTCAACAAACAAATTATGCCAGACCTCTTCTTAGAACTAACTTAATTTTCTGAGCTATTTATTGCAATTACTATTAAACAACTGGTCTCAAGGTGGTCTCAGATAATGTCCAAATACTTTATTCTGAACCATATGCTGTATCTATTGTTTTATTTTTTTTTTTATTGTTCTTAAAACCTAACAAAATTCTTTATGTGAAATGTTCTGCATGAAAAGTGTGCTTGTGCGGCCTCTCTTTAAAACAAATGACACTTCCTTTAATATTTTGCTATCTAATGCAAAGACATACATTTTTAGGTGTGTCTTCACATGCTTTTTGGGGCCGTTGTATGTCTATTATGCGTAGAACAGAAGTCCACGACAGTAACTGAACTTAAAACATATTTTCAGAAAGGGTATCAAACATATAGCTACACTCACATGCAGAAAACACATGAGTAAAGCTAAAATAAGAAGCTGCTCTGCGGTTGGGTTGGTAGCAGATGGAAGTTCATGGAATGAAATGATGCAGGAGTTGTTTTGTGCAGTCAGGTGCCAGAGTCAGACTCTGAGGATCAGGAGAGAGCCGCTCAGAGCTGATGTGAGAAGACAGCTGCTTCACTGCTCCCAGAACAGCTCCTGCAAGGTCACTTTGTGCAGGACCACCATCTCAGGGGATTGTAGCTGGAACAAGACACTTCTCAAAGATAGAGATTTACATGAATATTATGTTATCCATATAATAGAATAAATTAGATCCCACCGGGACTTCGTCTTTCTTTGTACTCTTGGAGTCAGATTTTGATGCCATGTTTTAGGACTTCCTATACCTGTGTGTTACTACAACTTTGGGTTCTTTTGTCCCTGTTTAAAAGCTGAATTCCCTTAAAACACACTATTCAAACTGTTTGGCTCATTTAACATGTGACATTCCTAAAGCAAAAATAAAACAAGTTAAAATCTGTTATAGTTTTAATAAAAATCAACCAAAGGTACCTGCAGTCGAACAAACACTCACCTACATTTGCGTGGGACTTTGTGTATACAGTATGTTTTAGCCTTCGAGCATGTGAATCCCGTTGTTTGATACAAGTTTCTCTCCACATACCCATCAATCAAAGGCGAACGTTTTTAACATCTGTTGCGAACGTAATTGTTCACCGTACTGTCCAAACACGCTTCTGCTCAGTTTTAAAATGAGTTTGAAAAAGTTTCACAGACATTGTCTGTCCTTCCTCTTAAGTATCCCTTTGTACCAGAGGCCTTTTTCCCTTCATGCATGGGCTGAGCGGCGCGATTCTCTCGTTAATAAATCATGCCAGATGAGTTTATCATGGAGATAAAGGAACTCCGCTGGGCAACACTGGCTTTCTGGGCACCGCTACAATAATTGAGGAAATGCCGCTGTCACATACATCACATTTATAGTGGCTAACTTTTTAGCTTCACTGCCAACAATAGAGAGGAACGACAGGCTTGTTTATGGAGTTTGCGGCATATAGCGAAAAATGAGCAGGTGGCAAAGAAGACGTTAGTAAATAACCTTTAAGACTCTCTAACATTTAAGACACAAACAACCTTCCAGGGTAGGCTTTCTCGTGCTGTTTTTTTTAAATTTATTTATTTTTTTAAGTTTAATAGGACTAGTCCTGCGGTGACGAAATATAATTATTAGGTGATTTCTGATGAACGCAAGTTATTCCATAAATGGCCAAGGTCATAGCTGAGGTTACACAAGGGCACTGATTAGCATTTTTTTATGAACTAACTTGTACATTGTAACCAACTCGCAAAAAGGTTTGAGGTTTGCATCATATTTTTCTAGTGTGTACAGCTGTGCATTTCTCAATGCAACAGACCTATATTTGGGTGGTTTGGGTAGCTAACATGTCCGTGGACTTTCTTTATTCATTTTTGGGTATTTTTTAAGTTGACATAATCTGTCCAATGAAAATTATCTTTACTTACTGTAATCAAATTTAGATTTGTATTTATAATATTAGACATTTCATTTATTTATAAGAATAAAATGAGGTTTTCCTAGATCTTGGCTGTGTGAGCTGATATATTAGGTCCGTGGTATAATTGCTACCGAAACAAAGACATTCGGTTGGTGCTCCTAACTCTTGAGAATGACTTTGAAGGGAGGAACATCCAGCGCAGCATTGCTTCAGCCCACTACTGTGTTTCAGGGAATATGAAGCCAGTAATGGGGATCTCAGCTAATGACTTGGGAGAACAAAACTTGGTCTCTTAACATCAAGAGCCTTATTATTTTTAGCTCCAGCCAATGCTAAGCTTATCCCTCTTACAGTGCCCATTTTTTGTACTATCAGATGTGGAAATTAAAGTGAAATGACTTAAGGGGACGATTGCCCATACAGCAAGTAGGCTAGTCTGCCCTTCAATAAGGCTCAATTTGACATAAATGTATGTTCTAACCTGCTTTTCTTTCAAGATCTTTCAGAATCGATCAAGGAGAGGCTGCCTGCAGGGGCAATGTGTAATATTTCATCTTTTAATTTTTTTTTTTTTTTATAAAATTAGTCTCCCTGAAATGTTTATTAAATAGAGAACATCCAATTAGAAAATACAAATTTTTGTTTTGTTCAAAAAAGTTTTCACATAGACAAATGTTATTGGAGAAATGGCTTTTTGGGAGTTACCTCTGCACATAAAAATTTTACATCTATATTTATGCATTTGGAAGACGCTTTTATCCAAAGCGAAGTAGTGCATTCAGGGTATACATTTTATTAATTTGTGTGGTCCCTGGGAATCTAACCCATGATCTTGGCGTTTCAAGATCCATGCTCTACCAGTTGATCCATAGGAACCCATAAGAGAAATGTTATATGTATTTTTATATGCCATTTTATTAAAGCCATTTTTCATGATCATATGTTATCTAATTTGATTTCTCAATATTTCAATGTTGCCATCAACAGCAAAGCAGCATATGGATCCATTTTGGCATTATGCATAGTGATATTTGGCAATTTTGAGATTATGGGCATCGGATGACAAACAGGAATGCATGACTGGACGAGCAACAGAAGTATTACATTTCCCTTGTGTCAGTTCTAGAAGTCTGCACGGGCCTTAAAATGAAACACGACCTGTACCAGAGACCGTGTGGTCCGACCCTACTCGGCCTGAATGATAATGTCAGATTTTAAGCCTGAACCCGACCCGAACCCGAAATTGCTTACTATCTAATGTCTTCTCCTAGCAAGTACTGTTGAAATAGGCTGTATTTTATGTAAGCATATAGGTAACATTTGTAACAGTACTGAAACAGTAAACATACACAGTTTTAACAAGGCACAGCAGCCCCTCAGTACACTAGAGCAGAAGGGAAAAAAGCATTGACTTACCATTTATTTGCTGAAACTTCACTTGGTGCAGAACAATCTGGAATAAAATGAAACAATGCAACAGTCCCTTCTATGTAGCCTGAACTTGTTCAGATTGTTGAATCTTTGTGACAATGGTGCTGTAAACAATCTAGATGCAGTGCAAATAATGAAACAGAGCGCAGGTGTCTCAACATGTGTTTTTGAAAATTTTAAGTTCTTTTTAACTTGACATGGTGTTTAAAATGTGTCGGTCCTGTGTGAGATGCTGAAGAAAAAGCGAGACACGGTGTAAATGTCAAAGACATTCGTCCAGCATGTGTTTACATAGGAAAACAGAACAGATGTGCATAAAAACACGTTCGGTGTGAACGGCCCCTAACTTGTCCTTTCACGCGTGTCTGTGGTAGAGAGCGCGTGCGCAAAACAAGTTTGGTAAGTCTGTTTATTTTTTCATTCATACAAACCCGAACCTAACCCGAAGTCCTACTTGAGAAACTTACCCGAACCCGGCCTGAAACCTGTCAGGTTCTCGGGTCCTGTCGGGCCCGGGTCAGGTTGCAGACCTCTAGTCAGTTCAAATTAACCAACAGCCTTGTCAAAAGATTATGCGCAATTTGTGTTTCAAATATGTTAGGGAATTTCATGAAAATATTCTGTAATTTTTTATTTTTTTATTTCAGCATATATGTGTTCTTTTCAATTGCATTGATTATATTATTAGGGCTGCCAATTGATAAAAAATTGAATTGAATTAATAACATGACATGCCTGAATCAGATAAATCACAATTACATGCATATATCAATATTTGCTGAAAAAGGCCCCCAAATAAAGATAATAAAAGAAATATTTAATAATTGTATAAATTGAAAGACTTTACATTATTGTGGCAAACGAGTAAAGCATTAATTAGACAACAGAAAAAGTGACTTAAGAAGTCAATGTTTTGTTTTGTTTTATTAGTTTTATTTCCATATCATTGAACATAAGCCTATTACTGGCCTACAGTCCACAGCAATCCATTTTGTGATGGAGTTCGTAAATTTGTCTGAGATAGACTTGGGCTGTTTTCACAGTACGCATTCTTGCATTTCATCTGCACTGTTTTCATTAGTCTATGTACATATGTCAAACTGAAACTTTTGTTTTCAGCATCTCTAGCCATATACGCCACAATTTTAGGATGCTGCAAGTTTAATGTAATTTAAAACTCTTGAGACTCCTGCATTCTGTTGTGTTCCATCCAGCTTTCTTCGAACAGCTGTCAGTTTGTTGCCTGTACAACTGTAGCTGGGCTTACTCTCCCCTACTGACTGCGACCAGAGACTATTTAGCCCCAGATGGAGCATTTGTATTAAAATGAATGGGAGAAATTGGAACACCCAATATGGCGAATAGGGCTGAAACGATTAGTCAACATTATCGACAATAAATAATTGTCATCAAAAATTTCCGTTGTTGAATGGTCGTTTGGTCTTATTTAACATAACATGAGATCATATGAAACACTAATGATGGCGTGCAAGAATAGCACTGCAGTTCGCGTCTGACTGAGGAGAGGAAGAAAACACAGCTCACAGTCCAGATGCACTCCAAACTTTTCAAACAGCTTCAGGTGATATAGATCACAAAGTACTGTATAATAGAATTATAATATACAAAAATACAAAATAAGTAAATACATAAGCACTCTTGTTGTGGAATAAGTGGAGCCGGAGCTCTTTAAAGGAAACACCCCGGCATTACATCTTTAATGCAGTTATATTAAATGCGTTATAGCTTTATTAAAGTTCAAATAATAAGGAAGAAGGTCATGTAAATAACTACAAACTCTGAAACTGGCATTTCTCTGTGCGATCAGCACCTTTTCTATGAGTTGCGTGAAGTGTCCCGATCTAAGGGGGAGAGATTGAAACTGCATCCGGCTGATGCACCCTCGTCCCGAGCGTGCACGCTTGCTGCAGCTAGATTATAACGTGATGGCTCGCAACTTATTGAATCATAATATATGTGTCACTTTGCCTTTCTTATCACGAAGAAAATTGACAATACGCAGCTTTGTTAATAAGAGAGAGTTTTTTTTTTGTGAGTTAAAGATGAGAGAGACCCCATTACACACTGCAACAAAATACATTTTTGATTTGTTTTAGTTTTGGCTTGTTTTCCAATATAAATATCATTAAAATAACGTACATTTACTTTAGCAGCTATACTGCAGAAGAAAAAATTGTTATCTGAGAATGTTGAATATAATATTAAAAATACAAATATTTTTAAAAATCTAAAAATCCTTTTAAAAAAAGATGCATTCACCTGAGAAGCAGCATATAAGATATTTAGACTTGCTTTTAGAGAATAGATCTTGAATATAAGTATATTTTGTCTTTACTGTACTCGCAGAAGTATAACCAAGCGAAAAAAATACACTTATATACAAAATACACTTATATTTAAGATACATTCTCTTAAAGCAAGTTTAAATATCTTATATGTTGCTGCTCAAGTAAATCTAGCTTGTTTTAAGGGTTTTTAGACAATTTTAAATGGAAAACAAGACAAAAACACTTGATAGCAAAAGGATTTTTTTGCAGTAATTTGTTTACTGAATTAAACTTAATAAAAAGTTTTTTTTTTTTCCTTTAATTCAGTGAATGTCATTTAGAGGTATTTTTAAAACATGATTTGTCCTCTTTATTGTTAGCAAGCACGTTTAATACAACCTTTTAAGTCGGAGCACAAGAATAAGTTGTGAATAGTCGGTTAAGAACTAATGATTAATTGTTGCAATAATCACCCGAATAGTCGATTAATCATTCTTATAATCGTTAGATTAGTTGATTATCAAAATAATCATTTGTTGCAGCCCTAATGGTGAATGTAGAAAAGAAAGTCCTGCTTTACAGGTAAAAGAGCCAGTCACCTTTAAAGATACAGACAGAACATGCATGCTCATTATCTGGAACAGCCTGAATTATAGCGTTTTTTTTTTAAGTGTGATCAGAGCTAATGAAGCACAATTTATGATGTCAGATTTTCATGAGAATTTGTTCTTTATTCATAATCTTAACCAAACGTTTTGGAGATTTCGGTCTTCCCTCATTCAGGTAGATAAGAGTTGTACTTTTATGCCATATTTATCCAAAAATAATAGCTGCCTGGGAGCGTTCCCAAGATGTTGGCCGAGGAGACTGACTTGCTTCGAAAGGGACTCATCCATTGCCTTTGCAAGGAAATGGGATCGGCCATTGAAAAACCCATTTTAGTCGCCCACCAGTAATTAGCATTGTTGTTTCATATTTATTAATTAAAATGAATATTGTTATTCTGAGTCCAAGGGAATGAACAGCTCCTTGTAGAATCTCTGAGTTCTGTAAGCGCGGTATAAGCCTGAGCTAAACTTATCTCGTGGTATCAGTTTATTTTTTCCAGTTGAAGATGTTAGTGCAACACAGCATAGCCTGATTTCACCTCCACTGGCAATTTAAATGTCTTGTTGTCTTAAAAGTGCTGCAGTAGAGTTGAGTGTTTGTTTATTGGAATTTGAGCTGCCGATTTCAGCTATGTTGACCATTCGCTGAGTGCATTTACAAGCTGAGGTCTTGGTTTTCTTTGAGTGATGGAAAAAGGGAGGTGATGATCAATGGTTGTCGGTACTGCCAGAGTCTGGCCTTTCTCAGACAGGTCACCTATGACACAGAAAAGCTCTCTTGAAAATCCCGCCTTGTCTGGCAGATGAGAGTTGACAAGCCTTGATGCTGCTTTTCCGGGAATCGATTGGTCACAGAAAGCCACTGCTATACATGCACTGTGCATGGCTACATGCAGTCTTTACATATGTTTCTTTGTTTGAATATATTTTAGACCAACATTTAGACAGGATTCACTTCCCAAAAGCAGTTTTGTTACCATGGGGAACACATGGGGAGAGGAGCAGAGAAGAGGAGATCCCTTGACAAATGGCAGCAAGCTTTGGATTATATTTAGTAAAATGTTTATGATGCCAAAGACCCGGGCTGGCTCCTCATTAACCAGTAAAGCAGTCACAGAAGTTGGGGCTGCATTAATCTTTTGGGTTCTCTTTCAAACAGTTGCCATATTTAATCCCATCAAGCCATTTTGGCTGCACGCATCTCCATGTACATTCTGGTGCAAAAAACTTTCTTAGTTAAACGGCACCAAATAAATACTAAAATGTGCGGTAAACTTGACTAGATCAAATGCATGGGGCGGATGTTGAGACGCTGGCCAGTTTTCTGAGCCTTGCATAATTCATGCTCTCTAAAGCGGGTCCTCCTTAATGACGGATTTGCAGCTGTTTTTAGATGTTTCACATGGTGGATGGAAGAGTGCAATCCGATCCACTCCGGAGCTGTGGAACCTGGGCTGCACCACGCTTCAGCTATGAGCTGCCTCACTGCCTACTGTTGGCATAGGCAGCTACTTTATAAGGAACTACTTAAGTGACTAATTTGTGACATTCTACATATGCAGCAAATCTGTGCGGCACACAAATAGCGCTTCATATACTGAAGCCTCGACTTGCGGCAATAGGGCGCAATGGTGTCCAGCCACATGTATTTTTCTCATTTATTATTTCCATCTGGATTTTCATTAAATTCTTCATAGAACAGTTCTAAGCCATGAACCAAACCAATCAGCTTTGAGGTGAATCACAGCATTACAAACCTTGATTTGAAGCAAAAACGTGAAAATGTGAAAATAGGACAAAAAGTCAAAGGTACAAGACTGTCTGTAATGAGGAATGAACTGGAATCCCACGAAGCATTGCGAATTATGCAATCGAATTTAACACAATTGAATAATATAAAACTATTGATTTTGTTTTGAGTTGTTGATTCTTAGTATAGAAGCTATATATTTTTAGTTTATTTCAAAATATGCAGATACATACAGATATATCAGCAGGGTTGGGCTGTAACGGAAAACATGTAACGGCGTTACGTATTCAGAATGCAAAAATGAAGTAACTGTAACTGTCAGCCCACGTTACGTTTTCAAGCACCTTTATTCAGAATACAGTTACTTTATGCAATTTTGTTAGAATACTTTTAGAATACTTCATATAATGACCACAAAATCAATCAGAGTGTGAAACTTTTTTTCCGAACAGTGCAGATGCGAGCTGCACACTCTTGCTCTCTCTTCCCCAGATCAGGTGCAGCGCGTGACTGCAGCGTTGCCAGGGTTGCATGCCAAATTTGGCTCATTTTAAAACACAAACGCATGTTAAAATCTCAGAATCGGGGGTTGCGTTTTTGGGATACTTTAAAAATGGACCACGGTCACCAAAAGGTTTGATATCAGGCATTAAAGAATGAAAATACAACAACTTATTCATGTATAATGATTGCCGGATTGAAAATCTGGCAACCGCACAGCACACCGTTGCGCGCTTCCAATCACAATTAGCGCGGTTTTGGCTGTGCCACAACATCAATCCAGCCGGCAACGTTTTTTCCCACAAATATGACATTTGCACGCATTATACATTGTTTCCTGCAATTGTTGCTGTGTAAATACACTTAAAGACGTGGTAAAAACAGATAGCTCTCGATAGCATTTGGTGAGTCACGTCCACATCAGAAACTTGCAGAATGAAGAACTGTTGAGGAGTGCCGTTATTAACTACAATAATATGAATAGTTAAAATATGGGAGAAAGTACTACAAAGAATAAAAGAGGGAAAAGGATTTGAAGTGGGTCAGAGTCCAAAACGAAGACAGAAAAGCCTTGTGTAAATAACTACTGTAAAATCAGTGAGGCTAGTTCAGTGTGACACATATTGTAATATACAGACATATTAATATTTATATCTCACTTTTTAAAAACATCTCATATGATGTGAATCACAAAAAAATTAAATAAGATAACAATAAAAACAGAAACAAAGGATGAATAAAAAAATCAAAAACAACCAAAAATGAAAGTGTCAGTAATAAAAGAAATAGAAAATAAAATGAATAAATAGGTCTAATATGTAAATATGCAAGCAAGCCTAGTTAAAATCATTAGCGTAATATACTACATTTTGTCACATGACCTCACTATTTTGTTTAATTTCTGCACATGGCATCCAGTTATCACCTCGAAAATAAATATGGTTTATTTGCATTTGCATTCTTAACTAATTTTGTGGTAAAATATATTATTCTTTGTCAGTACAATCAAAAAATGGGTTAAGAAGATGAATAAAATGTTCAGTGTTTGAACATTAGTGTCCAACTCCTACATCTAATTTAAATAAACAAGCTATTCAGATTCACTTAGATTAGTTAAAAGTGGAGGTGTAGCACTTCAGATAAGATAATAATGAATGACATATTGCATGTAATTCTTTCAATTGTGCCTTGCCTTTATAAATATGTATAATAAGTATTCGTATATTTTGAATGTTACTTTTTATTTGATGTATTTGGAATACATACTGAATACATTTTAGAGAGATTATTTAATATTTAGCCCAGAATACTTTCTTAAAATAATCTGCCCAACCCTGTATATACTGAAGTAATTAAAAAAATAAGTAGAGTGTATGGGAGTCTGACTTATGTCATCTGCAGTGCATGATGGGAGTGGGTGGTTGCTGCAGAGCTCTTTTGCTGTGCTTTGTTTACTGCAATTCTCTGAAAAATAGGTTTATTCTTAAGTTATTGTTAAAAATCAGTTCCCATGTGGTGCAAATGAATGGGATTTTTACCTCTAGAACCAGACTGTTGCGCTCTATTAATTTCTGTAATCTCTATTAAAGAACTGTTTGAAATAAAAACTAAAGACTAAACAAAATTAACTAAAGACAGGATACTCTAATAAGCATAACCATGTATATTAAATTAAATGAATAAAAACACACATTGGGTAAAATAATACATTTGTAATTACACTGAGCAATTTTTAGCTGTGCTTTTCAGAAATTAATTAAATCTACGGTAATCAACAGTCTAACGCCACATCCGCCATTTAGCAGCAGCTCTATTAGGGGTCGACCGATATGGTTTTTTCAGGGCCAGTACCGATAACGATTATTAGTTATCAAGGAGACCGATAACCGATATTTGGGACCGATATACATTTGCAGTAAAAATTTAAATTTTATTGTCAAAATATACATTAACACAAACTCCAACACAGAATGTCCTTTAAATGCCTATGAACATGTGTTAAATGAAATACTGCAGAATAGAACATTTCAATATTATCCTTTGAAAAATGTCAAAAATAAAGTGGAGGGATCTACTAACAGCATTTCTTTTAAACTGAAACTTTAAATATATAAAAACAATGAACTAAACAGCTCATAACAGAATGATTTGTATTAACGTGATAACAGACAAGAATCAACATTATTGGAGTTGACACTCTTCATGTTGACGTAGCTTGCTGTCTAGCCCGTTTAGTCAAGTGCAAAAAGGGCAACAGGATTTTATTCACAACTTAGGTGAAAGATTTAACGCTAGCAAAGCTGAAGTTACGTTTGCTGAACCTCCTAACGTTGGTTAGCTCGCTACCACTATCAATGCCATCATCAGCTATAACATGTAAAAACACCAAGTCATAAGGGCGAGTACTCTGTAAAATCAGTCCTTATCTTTGCCGCCCATCTATATTGCTGCTCACTGTATTTCTCCGTTACGGTCTACTGTCGTTGAAATAAATGCATCTGCAGCTCTACTATGTGGTGCCTCATGTCGCGTGCTGGGGGAGAGAGGCAATGCGTGCGGAGCGGGAAAGGGCATTAACGAAGCGTGTTCGGTGCTTGAGAAAAATATTCAAAGATATATCTCTAAAAGATCAGTGCTATCTATGCTCCGGAGCGCTTGCTGTGTACACAGCTTCATTATTTTGTTGCACTGCTAACCTCAAGTGTAGAAACGGTGACATGGGGCAACCGTTGTCATGTCTCATGGTTTGGATGGAACAAACCTGGGGTCTGGACCTGGATCGCTGGCCACTAATTAGTGACTGCTGGCATAGAGTATTGTGATGTTTATTGCAACTTCAGTATATGCATTCTTACCTTTGAAAACAGCTTGTCCTCTCAGTCAGTGATTCATCTTTCTCTCGCTGCTTTCCCCTTTCCCCTTTGAATATGGAGTACAGTGTTCATTGGCCATTTACTCGTGACATATAACCAATCCAATAATACTGTGGGTGGGACATTGAGCCAGACTACAAGCAGTAACCTTTCAGATGGAGGCGGTGGCATCATAGCCAATGGAGCGCATATGAAAATATATTGGCAATCAAATAAGACAAAATAACGATTCTGGTAATTGGAAAAATTATGTATATCAGATCAGATTATCGGCCTGGTCGACCCCTAAGCTCTATGCTCGCATTATACTGTATGTGTGATGCAGAGTTAGAATTTGGTCAAAACAAGGTATCTTAGGAGGCAGCACAATTAAGTTGCTTACCTTTTGGAAAAGCCTTTGCATCAGAAACTCATCTGTGTTGCCTTAAAATGCTGCCTCTACTCACTAGGTTTTGGGACAGAACAAACGTCTTCATTAGGTAGTTCCAGTTCTGTCTGGAGGCTGGTGACTGAAATTAGAGGGAGTGCTTCATTTGTTTTAGTCAGTGCAATCTAAACTATAATCACTCAATTATTAGCAGCCTGTAATTATGGCCAAATTACTAACTTCATTCCAGACTAGTGCATGACATCATTGTGTCTCATGCCAGGTTTCCTTATTGTGCTTAGTTTATTTGGGTGATTTAATAGATTTTAACACAGATTTTTTTCATCAATATTTTTTAAACAAGATAAATTTACTAGAAAATCAAAATTGCATTTATATAAAGACGTATCAATTATAAATGTTCTTATCCCATTGGCCTATATTATTTTAAGCATAAATCTATGAAAGTGTAGATATATATACTGGAAAACATGAAAAAATGAATACTGGAAATAATGACTTTATGCTTCATGAGTACAACGACATACAAAAACAAATTCAGTGACCCTCCTGATAGCTTTAATTGAAACATGGCATTCACAAAATATTTACATAAACGTCAGAATGTGATTATGGGCTCTAGGTAGGATATTCATGGTGCCAGTCTTCCAACGAGGCGTAGTTTATCCACTCCTTAACAGTCGACTCAAATAGCCGCTTTATTTTCACTCTAATTCTCTCTTTCTCTCATCATGCAGAGTGAGTGCTTGACTCAGAGCAATGCTGTTGGCTTTTATAATCATCCACTGCAACAAAATATGGATTATCACTCCAGGAGGGGCCATTTTCAGAGTGAGAGCCCGGGCGCACCCTCAGACGCTATTAATGCCAGAAATCCCTCTGTACAGCAGTGCAGGGCTCCTTAACCATGTTGTCTCCATTTCCCTATCAGACCTGGGTAATAGAACAAATTCACACCAAAGGGCCTCAATTAGGGACTGCAAAAGCTGCTGTAATTGGAGCCTTCGATAGCCTAGAGCCCCTATTAAAGCTTTAAAGAAGGCGTGTTGAGATGTAGCCATGCAGTGGTGGTAGAGACAAAGGAAGCAGGTGCAAAGACAGTTTTATAACCACATTTGTGGAGGTACCCTGACAGTATTCCCAGATAAGCATCCTGAGGGAAGGAGATTCTGAGATCTGGGATGTTTTGGTGTGGTACCATGAACAGTACACACGTTATGCCTAAAGGGGCGTTCACACCAACAGTGATTGGCAGCAACAACGCAACTGGACTGTATTTTTCAATGAGTGTTGGCAATTAGAGGTGGCATTAGAGTCAGAGATGATGCGATAATGTTAACAGAGAGCTTTCTTGCACAGATACTCAACTTGGCGACATCTAGGGAAGTGCAAATCTACATTTTGAAAATCGACTAGTCAGAGGGTTGCCTGAATGACTAGTCGACTAATCAGTCTTAAGGAAGCCAATTATAATTAGCTGATTTCGGGTTAAGCTGACCCCAATCAAACATGATTGCCATTTTTAGGTGGCTTGCACATAAGATACAACTTTGTGTTCAAAATCAGCTAGATAGAGTGCAAAGAAATGGAACGGAATGCATGGATCTCAAGACGCTTTGTTAAAAGTTGGACCATTTTTAACTTGACATGCCATCTAGAAAAATTGTGTCGTGATGTGCAAAAAACAGTCTGGGACGCAACACAGTGGCTAAAGACATCAGTCTGAATCTGTCTAGTGGCAGAGCTTTAAAGGTGATTCATTTAAAGACACAACTTTTGCAAGAGTTTTACTGTGAAATCTGTCCACAGCTAAAGCAAAACACGAAAATTAAAAGATAAACCAGTCATACTCACTTATTGAATTGTCAGTTGTTGGACGAACAGCTGACCATTGTGACCCATCGCTAGCAACTATAAATGATGGCTGAATTCTCGTGATATGCCTGTCGCATGATATTGCTATTTACAACAGTCAAATTGGAGTACTAATAGCAACCAATAGTATTGGTTGCGATTTAGATTTATTCGCTCTAAATGTCTATCCAAAGGACAAGAACTCTGGGCTACAAGCTATTATCACATTGCTGAACAGATGCTCAAAACGGCATCAAATTCTTCACTTGTTTGCTAACGAACATTCCACCTCAGCAGACAGGAAGCTGATCTAAGCGCCCTATATGAACCTCAGCACAAGAAAACATCAAACAGGAGTGCAGTAGTGCTGACTTCTGTAAGCTCTCCCTCAGTGTGGGATAGACAGGAGCTGTCTTTAGTGCAAAGCCAAAAGTACAGGTCTCTTTGTTTTTAGAGGGGCAATCACACACAAAAAAAATTGTGCATCTTGGTGAGTATATCTATGATAATCAACCTGGTCTCATAGAATCATGTTACTGTACCTACATGCATGCAAAATTCTTTTCATATGGCTTTTTGTACGCATTGCGGCAGTTTCCTGGTGAATTGAACAGTAAAGACGCTACAAGAATGACTTTTCACTTTCGCGGTCATGAGTAAAATGGCAGATTATAGTTCATAAAGACTTTTCAATGCTATCTTATGACATCAAAACACTTTTACTATTGTGCGATCAAGTTGTGCCTCAGCTCAAGTGATAGAGCATTGGACTTGCATTGCAAAGGACTGGGGTTCAGAAGAACACGCAAGTAGACAAGTGTGACAAAGGTGTCATAGAAGCACCATAAAATAACGTGGTTGATTCAGCAATTGCGTTTTTATCTCACATTTGCTTTTTTGACCTTATTGGTTAGGTTTAAGGTTTAGGGTAGGGATGTAGATTTTGTTAATTTAAAACTGAATACAGCATTAACCTTAAAAACCCCAACTGTGTGGGAAAACATTTAGCTCGCTTTTACCGCCACTGAGTGGACATTTCACCTCTGAACTGCTGCGGTATGTGTAAAGAACCATGTAATGTCATTTTTGCAAAATGCTGCCACTGTCATGTAATTGTCATGAGATCAGGATGGTTACAATAGTATGGTAAACTAGTTTGTCCACATTTTTTCATATTTTAGTGACAGTGCTTTAATTAGCATGCTGACAGCGTGCAGTGCTTTAACCATTAGACAGTTTGTACAGTAAAACACATATTATTTATTAATTATTTTAATTATATTTTAATTACTTTCAATTATCATTGGCATGGCAAACAGGTGGATGGTTGGATGGAACTTGATGGTATCATAGAACTCATTCTTGAAAAGAAAATGATACAAGTTAACTCTATTTATCTATCTGTTCAGAGAGTTTCGTTTTATATGGCTTACTTTATTAATTTGTTTTCTAGCATGAATTCTATGATACCAGCTAATTCATCAAAATACCTGGCCAATGATAAATAAAAGTAAATATAATTAAAATAGCCTAACGAACAGCAATAAGAAGAAACATTTGAACACCAGATTGAGAATCATATTGATATCAATAAACGGTGTCGGCTCAACTTACTCTCACAATAAAAGAATGTGTATGTATTAATATTTAAGTTTAATATTTAAGAGAGGAGAGATACCCAGAGGAACGACACTTAGCCATATGAAGAAGAAGCTGTCTGTCACATTATTAAACCAATCAGGTCAGAATAAACTGGTCCAGGAAAACCTAATTTGATTGGTTACTAGAAGCAGATTGACCCGCCTTCCTCCTCGCGCTTGCGAAACTCTTTTCAGTGAGAAATTTGTGCCAAAAGTGCGAGCGCAACAAAAGGGAAGAGAAACAGTGTATAACGGATTATTTCAGGAAAATATTTAGGCCTATGGCACAAACACAAGTCATTTACACGTTTGCAGTAGTTTATTTTACAAATACAGACTGATTCTATGCGGTCAGTCCGTTTTTCTGTTCATTACACCCTTTCTTTGCTTGCATATCGCTGATTGCAGGTTTGCAATGTTTTTGGCCATGTTTAGGCACAAAAACAGTGCCAAAAGTGTAAGCGTGAAAAAAAAAGGAAGTCAGAAGAATACAGACCACATTTACTTTGTGTTAATATGAAATTACAGATTTTCAACACATAAATTACACTTATGCAAAGCATTAAAGTATTGCTAATATTTTTTTTTTACGCTTGCAACTTCATTTACACCTTTACAAAACGTTCTGTGCGCATGCAATTTATTTTTAAGCTTGCAATTTAATTGACAAATCTCACCCTGCGCATGCAAATCATTTAAGCACTATTTTACCTTCATAAGATTTACAATGTTCTGTCAACAGACTACATGTAAAACATTAACCCGTGTGACATTAAAATCAAATAGAATATGAATTGAATAGAATCCACATGAGATCAGTAGAAGAAGCAGCTTTAACCGCTCAATGATGATTTAAAGTAGTAAAAATGCAGTTGATAATATGCTATTTGTTTTACATTCTGCTCTCATGGCGCTAACGCTAACACGCTACACATGGTCATAATATACAGCGGTTACCTTTTGTTATTGTTTTTTATGATGAATTTTGATAAATTAATCCATGTAAGATCATGAAAAAGGTTTTTAGAGTTTTTTAAAACAAACATGGATACTACTGCAAAGATGAGTGTATAAAAGAGTGGAAACTCTGCAAGTCAGTGTGTTCATGTTGACTGAGTGAAGAAATCAACCAGAAAAGTTACTGTCAAAGTAGTTTGAGCACATGGTCACACCCACCAATGAAGTATACCAAATGCAGTAAGGTGTTTAACAGCCGGCACAGATTTTTCCTGAATGTTTACACTGGCAAGCTGTTTCGAACCACCGCAACAAACTCAGAAACACCTTCTTTTTGGCCGCAAGATGACTTAAAATGACTTAAGTTATGTTAAAATAATCTAACTTAGGCTGGTTTATGTAAGTTATTGGTGGTGGACCCGTTTTACCATGCTGTTCACCAGCAAAACTGATGAAGCTGGGAGACCAGCATGGTTATTCTGATCAAGCTGATTTGCAAGGGAATTCTTGATGGATATGCTAGTTAAGAAGCTTGGTGGCACACCAGCATCCCATGCTGGTTACCAGCATCAAAAACAGTATACTACACTGCAAAAAAAAAATCTTCCTGATCATTTTTGTTTTGTTTTCCAGTACATGTTTTCAGGGTATTCTAAATGTAATTTATGTTTATAACAAGAAAAAAAAATCTGTTTGCCCAAACCATTTTTTTTCTTCTTAATTTGGAATAAGGAAAAAGCAAAAAAAAAATAAAAAAAAAGGGAAAACAAGTTTAAGCATAAACCCCACTAAATTTTGTTGGATTTCTCCATTAATGGAGAATTAAGGCAATAGCAAGCACAAGCCTTTCCTTTTCGCTTTCTTTAAACAGAATTGTATTGAAGCCCTGTCAGCTCTCTCTGTTTCATTAGCATTTCAGAGTGATTAGCATACTGAGACACTTGAAGCTTCGTGCTTGAAGCTTAACAATCCTTGGATTGGTGAGAGCTTTAAATCAAAATGACTTCTTTTCACTCTCGCTCTGTGCTAATGAGAGTGCTTCTACCGGTAATCAATTATAGTGAGCTTGTCAACAAGCTAGTAATTTTCAAGCGACAGATTAGCGAAAATATCAAAGCTGCGCCGGACATGTAAGACGTTTGCCAAGTATCTAGTGCTTTGTTTATTGGATATGTTAAATGCAGTCGAGACATTGCTAACAAAACAGTGTTGCATGTTCCAAATGCATCCTCCTCTTTACAAAGCTAACAATGGCAGTAGGTGGTGGCTGTCGGAGGGCCTCTTTTCCACTGCTTTCAAAGATGACAGAGTGGGCGGGGCTTGCATGTTAATTGACATTTAAAGCCCACCACTGCCGTTCCAAGCGTAGGTTTATGTCACTGGATGTTGATGTTGATATTTCAGTTTTGGGTAATCGAAGGTGGTGGGCAGGCTTGTTTGCACTGAATGAGAATTACCCACATGCATTTGTGTTAGAGATTTTCATGTCTGCACACTTGTGTCAAATCTACTCCTCTGGTCCCCGCCCCCTCTGCCTCACCGGCTGCCCACTCGCTGACTCAGTAAATGCTACATTTGCATAATTATCTTTTTAATTGGTGGGTGCGAACCTCAAGTATTCTCCTTTATTGTGAGCCTGGGAGTCCTCTCCACAGTTTTTTGCCAGAGATGTGAGGAGATGAGAGTCTACGGAGCTAGCAAATTGCCAGCTCATTTTTTTTCTCTTCTCTCTCTCTCTCTCTCTCTCTCGATTCTGCTTAACTCGATAATCGTCCGTGTTAATAAACTGTTTCACACACCCTCGCCCACTTAAGCCTTTTTCTGTCGGAATTTGCTGGATGATTAGAAAAAGATCAGGTTGTGCCAAGACGATTAGATTTACTTCTTGGTTTTTTGTAATGCAGAAGCCGCTTCTCTCCCGTTTCAATTAAAATTGGAAATCATTGTGCGGTATGCGCTAACGTTGAATATGCTAAATATGTCGGTTTCCTCTGAGTAAAGTGAGATATAATTGTCTCATGAGTCACCTGCAGTGGAAAAGGAAAGGAAGAAAATGATTTGTTGCAGAACAATTGTAACAACTTTGTTTCACAAAAAGTTCTGTAAGTTAGAGAAACAATCCTAGTTGTACTTGGTGGGGAGGCCTTGAAGTTTAATAAAAGCTTTTGTTGAGTCTTTCAGAGGATCGCTAGAGATACGCTGCACACATAGCAGTTGTTAGGTAACAACGTTTAGGGCGTTAGGGTTGAGAGAGCGAGAGAATGCAAGGGATTTGAATTGGAATACTAGTTGAGATTTAAGGTGTGTATCAGTGTACAATAGTTTAGATATACAGTAGACGTAACTCAATACAGAAGAGAATACACGGTCAGCTTACTGCTGTTATTTCCACCATCCAACTCTAAATGCACAGCATGACCATTTGAGCTTTCTGATGACAATTCATATTTTAGAATAACTTGCTGCATATTAATTCACTCAACGGCTGAATGTACAGTGCTAATATTGTGCACAGAGAGAGCTGCATAACACCACTTCTCTCCTAATAGGTCTGTGTAATTGGGTTTATTGTACATTTGTTTCATGCACTTTCTTATTGTTATAGGAAAGTCAAGCTACAGCATTGTGGTGACTCAGACTGTTGGTAACTTCATTGTGTACCTATGAACAATCGCTTTATGTTCTGTATTGGACATTCTGAGTATATTAAAATGTAGCCTCTTTGGGGTTGCGAGCTGGAATCGAACCCGCATTTCCCACGTGAGCACCGAAGCTGAATGTGTCAAGGCCAGTGTTCCTACGGTCATGGAGAACCTGGAAATTAGTGCTGCAACAACTAAACAATAAAATTGATGATAAACAAAATGTGAGGTGTGCACGGAGAAGATCCGTCAGTGATCTTTACTGTTGTGAAAAATGCATTTAAATAATAAAACTTGTTTGAAGAATTGCAGAGACAATTTGAAGTGAAAAAAAAAAAAAGCATGACCCAAGAAAATCTTGAGCATTTAGTTTAATGTGGGCCTGTTGCTGCCTCAGATGTATTGAGTGCTTGTGCTGTTTAATGCGCTTGATAGTTGTTTCTCTTCAGTACAACATTTTAAAACAGATTCATGTTAAGAATTGTTAAGAACTATTTGTCTTTACTGCAACCAAGTCTCCGTTAACTTCAAACACTTTACTGAGCCAGCGAGCGAGCTCATGCATCTGTGTCAATCAATCCGAACACAACAGAGAAAGAGAGTGTTATTGAAATGCTACATATAATGCAAGAAATAATATTTTAGAACAGTAACTGTAATGGGTGCCTCCAAACTGCTTTTTTTTTTTTTTTTTTTTTTTCCTTGGTGAAAAATTATATGTAATTTTACGACCATTTTACATACAGTTGTGCTCAAAAGTTTGCATACCCTGGCAGAAATTGTGAAATTTTGGCATTGATTTTGAAAATATGACTGATCATGCAAAGTCTTTTATTTAAGGATAGTGATCATAAGAAGCCATTTAGTATCACATAGTTGTTTGGCTCCTTTTTAAATCATAATGATAACAGAAATCACCAAAATGGCCCTGATCAAAAGTTTACATACCCTTGAATGTTTGGCCTTGTTACAGACGCACAAGGTGACACACACAGGTTTAAATGGCAATTTAAGGTTAATTTCCCATACCTGTGCCTTTTTAAATTGCAGTTAGTGTCTGTGTATAAATAGTCAATAAGTTTGTTAGCTCTCATGTGGATGCACTGAGCAGGCTAGATACTGAGCCATGGGGAGCAGAAAAGAACTGTCAAAAGACCTGTGTAACAAGGTAATGGAACTTTATAAAGATGGAAAAGGATATAAAAATATATCCAAAGCCTTGAAAATGCCAGTCAGTACTGTTCAATTACTTATTAAGAAGTGGAAAATTCGGGGATCTCTTGATACCAAGCCAAGGTCAGGTAGACCAAGAAAGATTTCAGCCACAACTGCCAGAAGAATTGTTCGGGATACAAAGAAAAACCCACAGGTAACCTCAGGAGAAATTCAGGCTGCTCTGGAAAAAGACAGTGTGATTGTTTCAAGGAACACAATATGATGATACTTGAACAAAAATGAGCTGCATGGTCGAGTTGCCAGAAAGAAGCCTTTACTGTGCCAATGCCACAAAAAAGCCCGGTTACAATATGCCCGACAACACCTTGACATGCCTCACAGCTTCTGGCACACTGTAATTTGGAGTGACGAGACCAAAATAGAGCTTTATGGTCACAACCATAAGCGCTATGTTTGGAGAGGGGTCAACAAGGCCTATAGTGAAAAGAATATCATCCCCACTGTGAAGCATGGTGGTGGCTCACTGATGTCTTGGGGGTGTGTGAGCTCTAAAGGCACGGGGAATCTTGTGAAAATCGATGGCAAGATGAATGCAACATGTTATCAGAAAATACTGGCAGACAATTTGCATTCTTCTGCACGAAAGCTGCGCATGGGACGCTCTTGTACTTTCCAGCATGACAATGACAAGGCCAAGTTGACCCTCAAGTGGTTACAGCAGAAAAAGGTGAAGGTTCTGGAGTGGCCATCACAGTCTCCTGACCTTAATATCATCGAGCCACTCTGGGGAGATCTCAAACGTGCAGTTCATGCAAGACGACCAAAGACTTTGCATGACCTGGAGGCATTTTGCCAAGATGAATGGGCAGCTATACCACCTGCAAGAATTTGGGGCCTCATATACAACTATTACAAAAGACTGCACGCTGTTATTGATGCTAAAGAGGGCAATACACAGTATTAAGAACTAAGGGTATGCAGACTTTTGAACCAGGGCCATCTCATTTCTTTGTTGCCACATTTTGTTTTATGATTGTGCCATTCTGTTATAACCTACAGTTGAATATGAATCCCATAAGAAATAAAAGAAATGTGTTTTGCCTGCTCACTCATGTTTTTTTTTTTTTTAAATGGTACATATATTACCAATTCTCCAAGGGTATGCAAACTTTTGAGCACAACTGTACATTGTAATCTTTGTACTTTAAACCTTTTTTTTTTCGTACACAATGTATGCACAAAGTCTTAAATGCATATGTTTAAATAAAATAAATTGTGTTTTCAGCCTGGTCTCATGAACAAAGTTGCATGCCTTATTACACGTTTTGCTGCAGTTTCAAAGTGAAGTAAGTAATAAGTGTGTAAATGTAAGTAAGTCTGTAATCGTTTTTCAAATGGTGCATTTATAGTAAAAGTGTTTTGGTATCTTAACATAGCAGTGTGTGAGTAAAAGTGTGAAAAATATGTTTATAAAGTCACAATCTGTCGATATACTTGTGATTTGTGTGAAAGTGAATAAAATGCACAGTTGTTAATTTACAGAATTTACTGGGAAACTGTGACGAAACGTAGAATTCAGCACATAAAAGTCAGTTTGCAAAAATGTAATAATGCAGGAATGAAGTAGCTTTTCATCCAATGAATCAATCAGCCATAGAAATAATCAATGATTAATTGATTATCAAAATAATCGTTAGTTGTAGCACTATTGGAAATATCAGGGAATTAATTAAAATTTTGATTTCCAGGTCTAGAAAAGTCAATGAAATGAATACAACATTAAATCATAAAAAAAAAAAAATCATGAGCAATCTTTAACATTTCTTGTTAAATAATTCTGACCGATTGGTGGGGTCATGGATCCTTTGATGGAACTCTGATGGTTGCATTGGAAATCGCACTATATCCTCATTTTGGATCAACCAAAAAAACTAAAAAAAAATCTCCCACCTTTACCAGTTATGGAGCAAACTGCATAACAGATCTCAGATCAGCATTAAAAGACAAAGCCACTCCTCTTCAAGTCCCTTTGAGAGAACACCAAGGAAATCATGCACTGGCTTGACATCTATTATGGCATGGCTGGGTTGTTAGTGTGCCTTTGAAAGATTGTGTGGTGCAAGAGCATGAGCCTGTGATCTGCGTCTAGCCTGCAGAGTGCTGGCTGGTCCTCCAATCCTCTTCCCATGTTCAAAGGTAACGGCGGGCCTCTCCCAGGCCTCCCGCTTTGATGTACTCTCTGACACCAGTCGTATCACTGCTACCAAGTCTCTCTGGCCCTCCTTGACAGAGGCAGGCAAAAAAGCGAGTGAGTTAATTGGTTAGTCACCATCTTGCCCCAGACTCACTGCTCTTTCAATCGCGTAACTGCTTTCTCTGTGCACTGATGTGCTTTTTTACAGAAACAAACAATGAAACGCAAACAAAATTGTAGAAAGAAAACAGACAGCTCTCTGGGTTTTTAGAAATGAGGCATATCTCAAAGAACGAGACGAAAAAACACGCATAGAGGGTGCAGTATAATGATTAATGACTTTTAAAATCAAATTAGACGAAATTAACATGGAGCTGAATTAATATCAGTTACGTTTTGCATTCATGACAAATGTAGGATCATCTGTCAGATGGGATGAAAATCATCAGAGAGTCGCTGCTCGGCTAATGAGGGAGAAACGCAGAGGTCACTGAACGTGGGGGATGCTTTGCTGTGACACACATTTCATAAGCATGCTGGCAATAGCTAGATATTTCTTAAGAGATGAAGCTGCTAAATTTGATTTAAAGTACTTTTAAAGTCATTGAAAGACAGGGATTGGTAACAGGACAAAAGGTCCAGTTGTCCCCCTTTATCTGAAATCTGAATTGAAGCGAGAGCTTGGGAATCAGAATGAATCAAAACTGGAAATCTGTATCAATACCTAGCCCAATTTAAAAAGTTTGTTCACCCAACAATGTACATTTTGGCACATTTACACACCCTTATATTGTTCTAAACCTGTAGACGTTTATCTTACATGGAACACAAAAGGAGATATTTTGCTGAAATTCCAAACTGCTCTTTACCCCTTATCGGTGGCCCTGCGTTGGAATAAGTGTATAAATGTAGGAGAGTCTGTAATTCAAGCCTTGAAATGATGTGTTATAGTAAAAGTGTTTCCATATCATGACATAGCAGTTTGTAAATAATAGTTTTAAAAATTAGTGTTTATTAAGACATAATCAGCTTTTGTACTTGTGATTTGTGTGAAAGTGAAGAAAATGCACAGTTGTTGTAGCGCCTCTCAGACGAAACTTTGGCACGTAAAAGTCAGTTTTAGTAGGCCTAATAGGAAGGTTCATTCTAGGAGACTAAAAAATATTTCCAAAATATTGATTTTTTCCGATTAATTTAAATCTTCATTTGAACTATCCCAAAATCGATTCTTAAAATCTAAAGAATGCACTTCTACTTTAGAGTTTACTTCAGCTTTGGTTCTGTTGATTACTTTATCTGTATTGAACTGGATGGTTTGGGTCCTGTTGTTAATTCTTTATATTAATAATTTTGTAATGTACATTGTTAGAAGGTTTCCTGTATGCAGCTTTAGCTGATAGAGAATTTATGTTATATTTAAGCAAAATTGACATCAGAAGTGAAAAATACCTTAATGAATCAGAATAGAGTAAAATAAAATCAAAATCTGAATTGAAGCAAGAGCTTGGGAATTAGAATTAATCAAATCTGGAAATCTGTATCGCTACCCAGCCTTATTAAAAAAAAAAAAAAAAAAAGTTTGTTCACCCAAAAATTATTGCAAATAGACAAAATCAGTCAGTCAATCAATAAATACATGTCACCTTAAAAGTTGTCCATATGACTTGTGTGCTATAGTCCTAATCTTCTGAAGCCATATATTAGCTTTGTGTAAGGAACAGATTGAGATCTTGTACTTCACTGAAAATCGTCCCATGCTTCATGGTTGTGTTTAATTCTAAACATTCAAACACATTGAGACTGGTGACAAACATACAATACCCAATGATTTTTGACCTTATAGACTTTTGAATGGCTTCAGGAGACTTGGTATGTAGTGCATGAACTGTATGGACCTTCTTTTTGGAGCTCGGCGGTGTAGATCGTTATTTTATGAAGAAGAGCAGCTTGGATACAGATTTGCAACATTTCATTTTTGGATGAAGTATTCCTTTAAAGCCTGTAAATTGTTAATCATTCTCACATTGCCATATTTTTAGTTTGTTCTCTGTGGCTGAATTCATGATTCAGGCACATATTTGTCTGACGTTGTGTTCTATCGTAAAACTGAACTACATTGAGCTTTTTAAATATGAGAACTTGAGTGAAAGTGGCAGGGAGGGGACAATCCCTGTTCCTTTGTGCTATAAGAAATTTACAAACCGCTCCATTATCTCAGAGGAGGAAGTGCTTTAATGATTTATACAGCAGGTAGACCTCGGAGTATTAGATCTTTTGGTCCCAGGTTGACTTGGTAGCGTTTGGCTAATGGAGGACTAGAGGACATGTTTTCAGGGAAAAGTGATTCATTGCGGGAAGCACGGCAGTCATTAGAGAAGTGTCTCGCATTTTGTCCCAGCAGACTCTCCAGACACATTGTGCCGTGCCACGGCTGTTTTGGAGAACAGAGGAAGCGTGGCGGAGCATAAGCAGATCTGCATGGTGCACCGGCCCAATATCAGAAGGGCTCAAATTAAGAAAAGATGAATAAAATAATTTTTCTCAGCAGACCACACACTCATGAGGAGGGGATGGAGATACAAATAAAAGAATACAAATTAAAATTAAAATTTATAGAAGAATGAAAACTATACCGAAAACCATATCAAAGACAAAGACCAGCAGTGAAAATGTATTAAAAAAAATAAAATAAAATAAAAATTTGTAGAGGAACCAAAACTACCGTGTTTTTTTGTAACTAAAATAATAATAATAAAACATTTTGCGGAACAATGAAAACTACACTGAAAACTATTTAGAAGACAAAAAATAAATAAATAAATAAATAAATAAAAAAAACAGCAGTGAAAAAGTGTTTTTTCAAAACAACAATAAAAGTTTTTAGAGAAATAAAAACTATACTAAAACTATTTTGAAGAAAAACAAGCAGTGAAAATTTATTTTTCGTAACAAAAATAAAAGCCAAAGTATGCAGAGGACCGAAAACTATTTCGAAGAAAAAAACTAAAAAGTATTTGTTCATAACTAAAACAAAAATAAAAGTCAAAGCTTGCAGAGGAACGCAAACTAATTCAAACTTTATATGTGCGCTAAAATAGGAATGAAAACTTGGTAACAAGGCAAATAACTTTAGAAAATGACTTTATTGGATTTTCAATCAATGTTGGATGGTCTGATATAATTAATCTCCCAAGTCTAGCTTGAAACTATCAGTGTATTCTGTCAAAAAATAAATGTCTGTCAAATAAATTCATGCTGGTTAGGCAGATTTGTGATGCTGTGTTATAAAGAAAAAACAAAACAAAACTAATGCTGAATATAAAATAAAAACAAAACTAAAACTAACCCCAATGACACCAATAAAATATAAACAATTTATGAACCATTAAAGCTTACTAAAACTAAACAGAAATCGAAAATTTAAATACATAAAATAAAAATAAAAACTAGTGGAATTTCCAAAACTACAGTATAATATTTCTGGTCTGATGCTGATTGCTTGTGTTACTGTGTAGACAGAAAACAATATAATTGAAATGTTTAATTTAGGTCAGCTTCTTTCATCAAAGCAATTACTCATTAAAAAGTATGATTTAATCTGTTACATTTACAGATAAAATTCTATGAACTGAGGTTTTTTATCTCTCTCTTTTTGTGAGTGATTCAGTCTTTAAATGGTTTATTTGTGAATGGTTGCCAGGAAAACAACTCAGTTGCTAGTAGATGGGGTGGTATTGTGAATAGAGCACACCCTGTCAAACTTTCCGGTCCCATCAGGCTTTATTAAAATTGTTTTGTGGTGAACAAAGCCTGGGAAACCCAACTTTGTTTCTTACAGTGTTTTCCTAATTGACTGTTCTAAGTTTGAGATCAGGTTTTAATAGAGACATCGGTTAAATTAGCAAATTTAACTAATCCTGGTTTAACAATCTCAGCCTATGAGGACTGAAGCCTGTAAACTAAATTCTCTGAACTTTGAACTTGTGGGTGATGGACCTGGCCTGGTTAATTAATGATGTCAGTTTTATCTCTTTTTTTTTTCATGCAGTGTAAAATTGAAGCTTTTGAGGGAACCCCACCATGATCAGTAGTTATTAGGGCTGCAACGGTACATAAAATTCACAGTTCGGTATGTACCTCGGTTTTGGGGTCACGGTTCTGTATGGTTTCGGTACAGCAGCAAAAACAAAGAATCTTTATTTATTTATTTTGAAAACACAATTGCTCATGGGCAACAATTCTTGTTGTGAATGCTCATTTATATATGACTGCAATAGTTCTTCAACGGAATTACAGTATTCATACAGATGTACAGTATTGCATCTGATTGCTGTGTTGGGCCATACCAAATGCACACAGTCATTTTGATGTGGCTTTTTAGGAACTAGAGATGCATGACATAAACAAGCTGATTGTTTTTAATGTCATGATACTAATATGAGCTATCCTACCTTACATGACTTAAAGCACATTTGATGCTGCAATAAATAAATGTAAAATTATATGAACATTTCTTTTTGTCGTTAACAATTGTTATTGATTCCATACACAAATTTAAACAAACAGCACATGAATACACAGAATCAACTTTTATCAATTATATGCCCCCATCCTCCAACTGGCATCACAAGCAAGTAGGTGTGTCTTTAAGGCCGGACCTATACAATCTAGAGGGAGTCCAATAAAAACGATGCAGAATCTTAAATTGAATGAGGCGCACCCTTGCATCCCTAGACATAGACTTGACATTTTTTAAAATCCTACCCCATTCTCCATCTTCCAGTACTAAATTCCAGTCTCTATAACTTCTTAAGAGATGTTAAAACTCCATCCCCTAGACTCTGAATTAGCCAGGAATAGTACGCTGAAGCTTCATGACCTTTTCTAAAAGCAGCAAGCACCACCTCAAGAGTGTCTGCCGCTTTAGTGGGCTGCATACTACACCCAAAGGTGGTACAGAGTAGATGGCACAGCTGTAAGGACCTGATGAATTGAGATCTAGGAATCCCAAACTGCTGTATTATATTTTCAAAGGATCTCAATGCTCCATTTTCATACAGGTCACCCAGCGTAGTAACACCCTTCTCAATCCATTCTGTCCAGCAGAAAGTGGACTTGTTAATGCAAAATTTAGGGTTCAACCAAATACTTGCGGCAACGTTCAGGTAAATTTCCGAATTGAACATGCGGGAAACTTTTGTCCACATTAAATGCATGTGTGAGATAACAGGATATATCTTTACTTCTCTGGGCGGCTTGGTAGAAAGACTTTGCAATGGCAAGATAGGGGCAAGGACCTCCTGTTCAATAAAGAGCCGGGATGGGGCTCTAATCTGGAAGCAACCAATGTGCCAAATGTCTGAGACCAAAGCATAATAGTAAAACAAAATCTTGGGGAGACCTAACCCACCTTTGTCAATTGGCCTGTGTAACTTACTGGAATGAAACCGAGGGCGTTTACCATTCCATATAAAAGATTTAGCCATACTATGAAATTGTTTAAAATAAAAGAGGGGAACTTCAGTGAGGAGAGACTGTAGTAGTTGGTTGAATTTTGGAATACAATTCATTTTTATAACTTTAACCTTCCCAGTCATAGATAAATTTAGTGAAGCCCACCTGTGTCCACATCACTCGAAAACTTTTTATTAGAGGGTCAAAATTAACTCTAACTAAATCACTGAAATTTGCTGGAAATAAAATGCCCAAATACTTTATGCCCTGCTTGGGCCACTAGAAGTCGCACGGTTGAAAAGCCGTTACAGGGCAATACGCTGTCAGAGCCAAAGCTTCGTATTTGGACCAATTCACTCTATATCCTGAGAACTTAGAAAAGGAATTAATAACTCTGTGGAGGCAGGGCATAGATCTAGTAGAGTCGGAGACAAATAATAAAATATCATCTGCATAAAGCAAAAGCTTATGCACCACACCTCCCACCATCACCCCTGGAAAATCATCATCCTTTCTTATCGTGGCTGCTAATGGTTAAAGAAGCTTACCATTCTTTAATGATTCAGTATAAACTTCTAGCAAAAGTGGAGCCAGTTCTGTAGCATAAAATCAAAAAAATTCAGCCGTCTGGCCCTGGAGCCATGCCTGTAGGCAAGGCCTTAATTACCTTGCCAATCTCCTCCAAGGTTATCGCAGAATCAAGATAATTTTTTTGCTCAGACTTCAGTTTAGGAAGTTCTAATGGTTCCACAAAGTTTCTAATATCCTCATCAGTAGACGAAGACATGGAACTATAGAGATCAAGATTTCTTTAAAAGCATTATTAATATCAATGGCTGAGGTAAATATTTCACCACCAGCAGATTTCAAAAAGACTCTCTCTGTTTTATATATCTAGCCAGAAGTTTTCCTGCCTTGTCCCCCGACTCAAAGTATGACTGTGTTGCCCTGAATAGCCAAAACGCCACCTTCCTCGACAAAATAGTATTATGTCTGTATTTCAATTGGGTCAATTCCCTAAGGCCATTAGACGACATTTGGCGCTTCAGCTCTGCCTCGGCACTTTTAATATTCCCTTCCAATTCCAGAATTTCTTGTGCTTTGGATTTTTTTGTGAATGAGGCATACTGTATGATCCAGCCCCTAAGAACCGCCTTAAGTGCCTCCCAAGCCACGCCCACAGAGGGTACTGAGGACCAGTTGGTCTCCATATAGACATTGATTTCAGCCTTTAGCATTTGTTGGAATTCAGGATTTTGCAAAAGGGATACATTAAAGTGCCAACTATATGATTTCCTTTTCTCTATCTGTGGCAACATATCTAAACACACCAGGGTGTGATTTGAGACTAAAATGTTTACAACTGAGCAATCAGCAACAGGTGAAATGAGGGGCTTAGATATATATATAAAAAAAAATCTATTCTAGAGTAAATCTTATGGAATGATGAAAAAATGTATAGTCCCTCCCAGATGGCTTCAAAAGTCTCCAAATATCTGTAAGACCAAGATTTTTACACATCCTGTGAAGCGTCAGTGTTGCTCTAGGGGGCTTGCACACTTTTGCTTCACTATGATTAGTCCATTAAAAGATTAAAGTCTCCTCCCAATATTATATCATGAGGGGTGCCAGCGGCTTGCAACATCCCTTCAAGATCTATAAAAAAGCCATGATCATCAACGTTAGGTGCACAAATATTAGCCAAAATAAGGCTTTGCCCCTGAATTTCAGCTAAAACAACAATGACTCTTCCTAATTTATCTTTAATCTGTTTGAGACATTTGAATTGTAGATATTTACTTATCAGTGTAATGACTCCCCTGCTCTTACTTGAGCCAGCACTATAGAAAATATGCCCACCCCATATCTTCCCAAATTTTTCAGCTTCCTGTGGAGAAAGATGCATTTCTTGAAGAAACACTATATCATATTTCTTATGCTTGAGAAATAACCTTCCTTCTTTTTATGGGGTGCCCCAACCCATTCACATTCCATGTGGAGAGACAATCCACTCATATTAACATTTGACATTTTGACATATAAGAAAATATAGATAGTGTGTCCATAACAAGATTATAAAGACTACATTCCAACATTAGTGCAACAATCAAAACCCGAACATCCCCCAGAACAAAAAACAAAAAAACAACAGAAAAAACAAAACAAAAAACAAGTGCATTAACCCCGTGCATGACAGCGCCAACTGCCATCCGTCCCTCTAAACTTAATCAGTCCATGCACGCCTACGAGAACCCCCGCGACAACCTTGCCATCGGATTGCTCAAGTCTGGTGTTTCTATACAAATTTTGTGAGACAAAATTACACAGCAAAAGATAATCTATAAATCTCCAGCCAATAGGTAGAATAAGCACAAAGAGCATGTAGATTCATCCATAAAACTGTCCTGAAGGTGTGATACTCTACAAAATAAACTCCAGCTGCTAAGCGGAACCAGCACAAAAGAGTGCACAGATTCCTCAAACAGTCAAGCGAATGTTCAGTGATCCGACCGACTCGGCTGCACATGAGTACACAAGATGACCCACTCCACTTTATGAAGGACATCACTTGCTGTGGGCATGTGAATGTTTTACGGCCTTCCCTAGCATCTATTCTCATTTTGGCCAGGAATATTAGTGCAAAAGCGACCTTCCATTGATGTAAAAGTTTCTTGCATTCCTTGAATCGATCACGTTTCTCTCTTGTTGATTTCGCAAAGTCTGGGAAAAAGAAAATGCTGTGGTTCTTCCAAGAAAGCCTTCCTTTACTCCTCGCCTCATGTAACACAAGATCTTCATCGGATGATCTCAGAAATTTGGCCAGAATTGATCATGGCCTGTCTCCCTCCATGGATCGCTGAGCAGTAATCCTGTGAGCTCGCTCGATTTCCATCTTATGGCCTGCTATGTCGAGCAGATTCGGAAAGAGCCCATCCAGGAACTTCACCATATCCTGTCCCTCTTCTCCCTCAGGAACTCCGACAATACGGATGTTATTCCGCCGGCTATGGTTCTCCATGTCCTCCAACTTCTCCCAGACATGCTCCAAATCCACCTTGGTCACTAACGGATTAGCAGATAATTCCCTCTCCGATGACTCCAGGTAATCGATCCGTTTCTCGACATCCCCCACTCTTGTAACCACATCAGAGAACTTCGTCTCCATGGCAGTGATCAATCAACATATCACAGCAAGATCCTTCAAGTCAGCAATGACCTTCATCAGCATTGCCGACATGTTCAGCATCTCTCGCTGCATTTCCTGCACCTTCCCGACTAAGTTGACTCCCAGGCTTGCGGCCTGCTCTGGGGCGTCAGTTTGAGCACGTAAGTGTCTTTTAATGACTCCAGAGCCAGAGGATTTTGAATTCTTTGACATACTGTCCTGCTAGAACAGTTATGGAGCAGAGTGTATCGAATCTCACCGGTTCATGTCATTAAAAGTATTAAATCAAGCAAAGCTGTTCACACGTCCGATCCTCGCATGGTGTCACGTGACCCCCAAATTATTTGAATATTATAAGTGTGTAATTTCTGCACCACTATCAACACTAGGGATGGGCATTTTGGTCATTTTGTCTACTTGAGTACTCGGACTAATTACTCGTCGAGTACTCGAGGGGCAATGACGTATACATAATTGTATATATAATAACATGTCTGACAAACGTCTATAGCTGCTGCATTGTGTCTTGTTGTTCCAGTGTATTGTCTATTCATCATTATAGGCTGTTATAAAATGTTATAAAAATTTTTACAAAATGTTCAAAAGATTGCATATTCAAAATATAATGCATCATATTTTGTCATTATGTGAAGCATGTGCACAATGCGCGTCTGTCTGTTCTTCCTTCAGGTTACCGTTGTAATCTTTGTAAGCGTGCACCAGTTTTTTTAGTGACTGTCTGAACCGTCTATTTTAAAATCGCATTTGGCTTATCAGGAGACGCCATAACCATCGTGTTTTTAATATGCGTGTTAAGTTGAAGTTCAGTTTTGAAGACGCTGCATTCTGTTCCAATTAGCTGCGCTCTGTCAAAGTGTTTGAAACACTCGCCTGCTGTATATGCGTTGCTTCAGCGCGTTGAGTCCACTGCCATACTGCCTGGTGTGTGTGCGTGTGTGTGTGTGTATGCATGTGCGTGCGTCCAAGTGTTCGCTGTTGTGGGGAAAGCCTCGATGCTCCGTATTGTGTTTGCTGTGATTCCTGTAGCATTCCGTTCAACTCGGAGAGTCGGAATTTCCACCTTTCAACTGGGGAAAGTGCAACGGAATGACACTTTATATCAGACATCTAACTTAGAAACTCGTGCGGAAATCTTCATTCATTTTGTCGAGATGCAGGTGTGTTACATCACGCAAACATGACGCCACCCAGGGCAGGGAGGTTTACAGTCAGTGACGAACGTTCACTTTTATTAAATAATGTCCATTAACGAGTCAAAGTTCTTACATTAAATGATAATAAAAGGTGTTTAGCAAATGTTTTGTTCAAAACATGGTTAATTACACTCTCTTTTGATTATCGTAACGATAGCATTGCAGCGTCGTATATCAGTTTGCATTGAGAAGTCTCTGATGATAATCAATGTACCCCTCAAAATCACAACGTAATCAATCTCAAAATTAAAAATAAGCTTCCTCTTTGACACGTTTGTGTTTAGTTGTCAGGTAATTGTCACTGGATTTCGAATTAAGTGAAAAGTCACATCATGCATGATCACTATCGATCATCGTTTTCATGATTGATCATTGCTGCCACGTCTGAGTACCCGAGTACTCGAGTACTCGTGCCCATCCCTAATCAACACCAAATGGAATTGCAAAAGTAATAACTGTTTTCAAACAGATTTCTTGAATTTTCCTCCCTTCAAAACTAAAATTTTCGTATGGTTTACTTATGTCTTTGCATATTAAGTTGGGACTTAAGTTATATATACTGTATATTTATTAATAAAAAATGGATAAAAACATGAATAAAATACAGACATGATATAGATGTAATACTAAATATTATATACAATTTAGAATGTTAAAGCAATCCCAATGTACACAATGATTTGATTTGTTAAAACTAAATGACAAAGAAGCTGTATAATGACAGACATACTTAAATAAATATAATAACATATTCACATTTGTGTAATGGCCACAGTTGACATACAGTATTTCTGTGGGAACGAGCATGCAAAAGCATGTATAAATCTCATCATTTGTGAAGCACTGTTGCTTTACATCGCCGTACACAGGAGCTGCTCTTCTGTGTTTGCAAATAATGTGCAGTGTTATCCCTCCTCTCTGTCCCTCCATCTATTTTATTACTTTCTAATCTCCCGGACAGATAGGAGCTTCGCAGCAGACAGCTTCTTTTTTTTTTTTAAACCCTTTGGAACCAATTGTGGAGAAGGGCTGTCTTGGGAAGGCCCCAGTGGAGAACGGTAGGGCTCATTAGTTCAATCTCCTTCGAGGATGCATGCAAAGAAGCATCCAGAGTAAGACATTTCAACACTCCCGCTTTCTCAGGGTGTTCATGCCATCCTCTGCTCCATCTCTTTCACACAATTTCTGCCTGCATCAGCAGCATCCGAGGGGCCGATCCTCGGCCATGCAGCTCCCCTGAAGCCGCCCCTCTGCCCTTAAGAACAAAGCACTGTGGGTGTATGGCAGGGTGAGCTTAGACTGATCAACTCAAAGCCAGCAGATATTATCCAGGCTTTAGGGAATTAGGAGCATTTGTGCTGCTGTTGATGCACTGTCCATGTATCAAAGGTTCTCTTTTCCGAACAAGCTGCAGGTATTGAAACCACTAATTAGGAGTGTTTCATAGTTCTGTGTGCGTCTATGCCACTGATATTGGCTGGGCAATATATCAAATATTCAAGATGTATTTGCAATGGTTTTGCTGACAATATAAAATGAGGCAACATTGTGAATGTCATAATTATTTTAAGGCTCTTTATACAGGGCATGGGTCACAAACAGTAGACCAACAACAAATTCTATATTTATTTGTGAAATTTTGAGGAGCAGTGCTTTAATTAACCTGGTGACAGCATTCTGTGATTTACCTGTTAGACAGTTTGCACCATAAAATGCAATCAGAAAGTTTTTACAACTTTTATAAACTTGTATAGTTTCATGCAGTTCAGTTTCAGCACAGTGTCATGACAATTCACAATAATTAATAAAACATGGTGAAATCAGATGATATCACGTGACTTGCCTCGTATGAAAATTCTGCACCAACCTACACTTTCTTTTAATAAAGGAAATGTCTGAACAAATTTAGTTACTCATTTTGCAATAAAGACCTTGTTTACACTTGATATTAAGATACATCTCGGGCAATCAGATGACGTGGTCAGTTGAGACACATCACTGTTTACACCTGATCTCTTGTGTCTCCTGTGACCACTTGAGTTTGTATTTCAAGGGGAGGGTCTCTGTTTTCATGACAACATACATCAATCACTATGTCAGTGTGCTACTGCATAATAATTAATTGCAAAAGTCAGGGAAGACAAAGAAAGGGCAAATGAACCAGTGCACTGTTTCTCCCCAGATTCAGCTGAAATTTGCACAAACATAACATTTAGATCAAAATTGTCTGTTGTTTTAGTGGAGTACCTGTTGTGGCGGGGTGAACAAGAGACTGACACTGTGGGTGTGGCCTCAGGCTTAGGTGAAGCATTTATTGTAAATATTGATAAAAATAAAAATGTCCAAAAAGGAGAATTTAAGTGCTAAAGGGGAAAAGTGTCCAAAATAAAGGATGATCTGGCACCCTCTTGGTGAATCGGGTTCAGTGTAGGTACGGGGAGTGTCCAAAGGGATGGTCCAGGATGTGGGTGGGGTCCTCCGGCCACACACGCTCCCCTTATAGGTTCCATGGCGAGGGCCAGCGACTTCTATGACGGCCTGCGAGTGTGAGGGGAAGGTGGCCCAGCTTCCTAGCCCATCTGCCCCATTGCGTGATGTCCCTGGCGGTGCATCTAACTGGACCGGTACCTGCAAGGACACCAGTGTGTGCACACATGGAGATAGAAGCTGGCTCCCCAAGGAGAGGTGCGCTCTGCGTTTTAATGGCAGCGGTGATGAGGCTATATTCACATCAGGAGTGCCTCATCATCCGCTGCTCAAGCGAGGCTTATTAAATTGCACCTCTCCTCTATCCTGCCCACTCCTGTTGTGAGCCTGGCTATAGGACAGCCCTTAGAGGTGGGCCGATGATAAAGAGAGGAAGGGGCGGGTCGTTCTGTGGGTCATCAGATGTGTGTGCTTCTCAACTGTGTCCCTGCATGTTGATATCAGACACACTGAAGAAGATCAGTGTAGTTCTAGTGCTTGTGATTTTATCTGCTTTTTCAAATTTTTAGATCAGACAGTTTTATTCTTTTAAGGCCGCACATAACCGGCAAAGTTCAACTGTTGTTGTAGCACAGTGGTTGATTGACAGGTGAGAGGTGGTGCTTCGCTGAGTTCGAGATGCATTCAGGTAGGATAAGCATTTACACCTCAAATGTGATGTGGTCACATGCGTTTTAACTACCTCCATATGTGGTTTTTGTGATCTGATCACAAACCGTTTAGACCCCGTATAGACCTGTACTTAGCACTGACCCCTTGTTTTCGGATCACCCTAAACACATCTTAATACCAGGTGTAAACTGAGTCAAAAAGACTGATTTATATAAATGACCTACTGTATGAAACGCTTCCCTCATCTAGATAACAAACCGCCATGTTTTCTTTCTTCTGTTGTACACAACAGTGATTTTCCTTTTAAAGTCATGGTCATGTTTAGGGTTTCGCTACGATACTTTATGGTTAGGTTTTGGGCTTAAGGTTAAAATTATGATGAATCGTCAGAATGCTACTTCAAATTCCAACTGTTTTTTTTTTCTACTGTGGTACACAACAGTGTAAGTCGTACATTTTGTACAAGCTAACTCTTACAGTTTCTTATGATTTTGCCATCTCATACTATCCTTAAGGCTTTTAGTGAGATCGGGTTGAATGTGTTTCAAGACCCCTGCATTCTGTTTCATGCACTTGTGCTCCTTCTAGCTATTTATTAATGGAAGAACACATCTTATGACATTGCCCCCTAGAAAATGCATCCGATCGGTGTCAGATGATCCTAAAACCAACCTAATTACAGGGCTTTTTTAATATACAGTTGTGCTCAAAAATTTGCATACCCTGGCAGAAATTGTGACATACAAGGTGACACACACAGGTTTAAATGGCAATTAAAGGTTAATTTCCCACACCTGTGACTTTTTAAATTGCAATTAGTGCCTGTGTATAAATAGTCAATGAGTTTGTTAGCTCTCACGTGGATGCACTGAGCAGGCTAGATACTGAGCCATGGGGAGCAGAAAAGAACCATCAAAAGACCTGAGTAACAAGGTAATGGAACTTTATAAAGATGGAAAAGGTTATAAAAAGATATCCAAAGCCTTGAAAATGCCAGTCAGTACTGTTCAATCACTTATTAAGAAGTGGAAAATTCGGGGATCTCTTGATACCAAGCCAAGGTCAGGTAGATCAAAAAAGATTTCAGCCACAACTGCCAGAAGAATTGTTCGGGATACAAAGAAAAACCCACAGGTAACCTCAGGAGAAATACAGGCTGCTCTGGAAAAAGACAGTGTGGTTGTTTCAAGGAGCACAATACGATGATACTTGAACAAAAATGAGCTGCATGGTCGAGTTGCCAGAAAGAAGCCTTTACTGCGCCAATGCCACAAAAAAGCCTGGTTACAATATGCTCAACAACACCTTGACACGCCTTACAGCTTCTGGCACACTGTAATTTGGAGTGACGAGACCAAAATAGAGCTTTATGGTCACAACCATAAGTGCTATGTTTGGAGAGGGGTCAACACGGCCTATAGTGAAAAGAATACCATCCCCACTGTGAAGCATGGTGGTGGCTCACTGATGTTTTGGGGGTGTGTGAGCTCTAAAGGAACGGGGAATCTTGTGAAAATTAATGGCAAGATGAATGCAACATGTTATCAGAAAATACTGGCAGACAATTTGCATTCTTCTGCACGAAAGCTGCACATGGGATGCTCTTGGACTTTCCAGTACGACAGTGACCCTAAGCACAAGGCCAAGTTGACCCTCCAGTGGTTACGGCAGAAAAAGGTGAAGGTTCTGGAGTGGCCATCACAGTCTCCTGACCTTAATATCATGGAGCCACTCTGGGGAGATCTCAAAAGTGCGGTTCATGCAAGACGACCAAAGACTTGGCAAAATGCCTCCAGGTCATGCAAAGACGAATGGGCAGCTATACCACCTGCAAGAATTGGGGGCCTCATAGACAACTATTACAAAAGACTGCACGCTGTCATTGATGCTAAAGAGGGCAATACAAAGTATTAAGAACTAAGGGTATGCAGACTTTAGGACAGGGGTCATTTTTTCTTTTTTTCTTTGTTGCCATGTTTTGTTTTATGATTGTGCCATTCTGTTATAACCTACAGTTGAATATGAATCCCATAAGAAATAAAAGAAATGTGTTTTGCCTGCTCACTCATGTTGTCTTTAAAAATGGTACATATATTACCAATTCTCCAAGGGTATGCAAACTTTTGAGCACAACTGTGTAAGAAAATATATATATATATATATATACAAATTATATAAGACCAATTAAGTGACTAGGTAACCAACCAAAAAATAAATTTTGATAAGGTGTAGTTTTGCACTACATTCAACAATGCAATTGCTCTGATTCAGTGTTTTATTTGCGCTCAGTGATTTAGACCGTGGCATGATTGTTGGTGCCAGACGGGCTGGTTTGAGTATTCTGATCTGCTGGGATTTTCACGCACATATCTAGAGTGTAAAGAGAATGGTGCGAAAAACAAAAAATATCCAGCGAGCGGCAGTTCTGTGGATGAAAATGGCTTGTTAATGTCAGAGGAGAATGGCCAGACTGGTCCAAGCTGTTTTTAGTTATATCACTCAGCCCTATTGTGGACCCCACATGTGGTTTAGGAAATAGTTGCCGACTAAAGAGCATGTAATTTGACCTTTTCCTTCAGTAAGTGGGCTAAAGCCCTTGTTTTGTTGGTAATGACAGGGTCGGAAAAGGGGAAGGGCAATATAATGCAGGCAGGCAGGTCCCACTTAACCAGAATTTATCTTTTTGGCACTTAAAGGAGGGGTCTGGAGGTCTGTTATCTGTGCGCTCCCCTCTGAATGAGTAAACATCTCATTTATTATTAACTCAGGTTTAAGGTAGTGCATTAATCCTGCCTGACAGTTTGCCTACTTGTTAAGGCGGTCTGGCTGCCTCCAAACGCAGCAGATGGATTTCAGCTGTGACTGCTGCTGCGGCTGCTGCAGTTTCACAGTGTGCAGATGATAAGGTCTGTAGGTACAGAGCTGCACAGGTGGACACTGACCGAAACTCTTTGGAGGATTCCCTTGAGCTTTTGTCAAAGTTATACAGACAGTGCTAATCGATCCTTCGGTTCACAACAACTGTAGGTTTATGTCAAGTTTGTACACTTAAATTCAGGAGTTTAGCAATCTTCATTCAAATAAATGTCCAAGTTTCTTAGTGAAGTTTGGAGCGGACTTGTGTGAATTTGCCTGGAACGACAAGGTGTTTTTTTTTTGTTTTTTTTTTAAACGTTGGAGCACTACTTTGTCTCGCTCATTCTGACGCCACTCTATTGCGATTGTTACACTTAAACGTACTAACAGTATTGTTTTACAAAAGCATGGAACCTTTTGCCAAGTATTGTGAAATGCTAATCTGCTCACATCAGTTGTACAGAGGAGTTATCTGAGTTACCGTAGCCTTTCTGTCAGCTCAAACCAGTCTGGCCATTCTCCTTTGATCTCTCTCATCAACAAGGCATTTCCGTCTGCAGAACTGCCACTCACTGGATGTTTTTTTTTGTTTTTGGCACCATTCTTAATAAACTCTAGAGACTGTTGTGCTTGAAAATCCCAGGAGATCAGCAGTTACAGAAATACTCAAACCAGCCCGTCTGGCACCAACAATCGTGCCATGGTCGAAATAACTGAGATTACATTTTTCCCCATTCCGATGGTTGATGTGAATATAAACTGAAGCTCCTGACTTGTATCTGCATGATTTTATGCATTGCACCTTCTGCCACATGATCGGCTAATCAGATAATCGCATGAATAATTAGGTGTACAGGTGTTCCAAATAAAGTGATCAGTGAGTGTAAACTGCTGTACTGCACATTATGGCCAGGTAAAAGCTTTTCATACAAGATGAAAGTAAGTATTCTTTAAAGGGTTTGCGAAATGTGTTGAACTGTCCATTGCACCTGCTCTCTGTCCTGTGCTCAGTGCTCTAAATCCTGAACTTCACATTCAGATTGAGACATAGCATAACCACTCCTCTATTTCACTATCTTTACTTGTCTTCCCTCTTTCTTAGCACTGTAGGCTCATTCCCTACCTTTCTCCATGTCACTCTCTCTTTCTCTCCCGTTCCCTGTTTATTGCATAAGAGGTCCTGTTGAGCCAGCTGCTGGGAAGCATGCCCTGACATGAACCATGCTGCTGAACTGACTCAACATGACTGAGAGAGAGAGAGAGAGAGAGAGAGAGAGAGAGAGAGATAGACAGACCTCAATCTGTCTGGCTCTGTGCCTCTGGCCAGCCCATCTTCCTGGTCGTACATTTAGCTAACCAACCAGTGCACATGTTGTTGTGTGTGTTTTACCAAGAATAAGATGAAATTGGCTCTATTGTTCTTGCTTTGTTCGCAAATGCACCGGTCTTGTAATGATGTTTTATTTGCATACTGTGTGTCAAGGCTTGAACCCCCCAAAGGATGTCAAAACAAGATTTTCTTTTGGGGGGTTCGTATAATGTACTCGTAATATGAAGATTTAATTGTAAATATGTACATTTCTATAAATCTGCTTGATTTTAAGTTGTATTCTGGCAAAGTTGACATTGCCAGAGCGGTTCAAGTGAATTCGTTCAAGGACGCGCATTCATTCTGTGCATGGACATAGTGCAGCGAATGTAAGTGTCTAAAATGCTTGTGTACAGTTCAGTTGAATGATAAAGTTTACCCACTTTAACATAATGCTGTTGATTCTAATGTATGAAGCAAGCAGTCTGCTGAAAATAACTACAAAACTAACAACAAAGCTGAAATAGAAGCTTGCATTCTACCTGTCAATCAGAAATGCTTGGAAGTTGCGTTTGTCACTGTAGCAACAATAATAGGCTTTGGGTGCATTTTCTCAGAATCATCATTGGCCAGTAGAAAGAAAAAGAAACAAAACTGTAGCGCTCTATTTGAAATGACCTCCCTGAAGGTCATTGTGTAATTCACACCCTGCCCAAAAATGACAATTTAAACAATTTGCAGCTCAAATAATCCACATATTTTAACAGAATTAATGTAAGTGCTTTAATAAAATTAAAAGCTTTACATTTCACATTTAACCCTCCAAAAATGGGCTTCTTTCACTTTCAAGCGTGTAACCTCGATTTTTGCTTCTTTTTTCTTTAAACAGAATTATGCCTATTTTGCTGTCCTGACTATATACTGTATGATTTTATGATTGCAACTTGCATTTTGTTGTTATATGCAACAAATTTGTTTTGATGCAGTGTGGATGCATCTTGACTCAGCTTCTCATTGATATCATCGCCTGTTTTCGCTTACACTACAGAGACAGTTTTCAGAAGGTCCTTTTGTTTTTCAAGCAAGTTGTGTAGCCAGGGTTTGCTCCAGTTGGCCTTGGCAGGAATGAATTTAATTCACTGCGTTAAACACAAGGCCTTCACTGTAGGCGAATACCACATCCATTTATAAGCAAACAAACTCTGGCTGGTGGTGAGTTTTGGGTTGCTAAGTTGCGAATATTCATACAAACCCATTTTTCATAATATAAAAAATGAATATGATCTAAGGATTTAAGGTTTCGGGCAGAAAATCAGAGAAATCGTACCTGGAACGGCCCCAAACCCACATCCTGTGGACGATCGCTGGAGAGGCAAATGGTATGATAATTGCACACATGTTCGCTGTACGGCCCATCCGTTGCCATTCATTCAAATTTCCTCCAGTGCACATGCTGCAGATGGTCTTAGTTCAGGGTCTGCAGGTTCAAAATGAGGCTTGTCTTCCTTGTGCACATTAAACTGACACTGGTTAACTAGATTAAAAACATGCACATAAATTCAACATGAATCTCAGAATATGCGGAGTGATATGTGGAATAAAATCTGAAATTTAATGTACATACACTGCCATAGATGGGCTATTATCATCATACAATGCAACCTCAAACATGTTTGTGTAAAATGGTTAGTTCAGGTGCTGGATGCTGTTTGGTCAATATGTCCAAATATGTAATCAGTCACCAGTACTTTAGTATCAAGTCGATTAAAATTAAAAACTAATGATACCAGTCTTTCATGTCGAGTCAAGTTTACATGTCAGGGATATTCTAGAGAAAGTGTGGGACTTAATGTGTTATTTTGTGTAACAATAATAATAATAATAATAATAATAATAATAATAATAATAAATATAGCTGCGAGCAGCAATTAACGGGGTTCAAGCAGTTTAAGGCCTTTAAGCACATGCGTAAAAAGGTATTGTTTTATTTAGCAAGCATGTAACCACCTAGATCATAGATGGAATAGACCATTTACAGGCAATACAGGCAATTTACTAAGGAAATACATGGTTTTTAAAGCTTTTTAAAGCTCATAGCGCCAACTATGGTCCGATCTCCATAAAAGTCTGCATGCTTGTTTGGAATTATATGTCGCATATGCTCACCTAATTTCGTGAAGTTATGAGATTTTGTTTAGGAATTATGGGCTTATTTGTACACTTGACCACGCCCATTTTCTAAATGACACTGTTATAGCTACCCAAAGGGTAAAGTTCAATATTTTGTCTTATAATTATTGACTTAGAGAGTCCAGAGAATTGTACTGCATTGGTTTTATTGAGGTTGAGCGAAAAACCTAGGACTAGTTCATAAAAGTAGGTTTTTTACATAATCGTGGATATTTAATGAACGATTTGATTGACAGCAGTGGTTCTTGAGGCAAAGTTGATCAGTATGAGGAGATCTAACAAATGATATGTATTATAGCTGCATCCCAATTCGGAGGCTGCATCCTTCAAAGGTCGCATTCGAAGGCCGATTGCGTCACTGCTGCGCGACAAAGGCTGTCCCAATTCGAAGGCTCCTTCAAATGCGGCCTTCAGATACATCCTTCATTTCCAGTGAAATGAAGGATACAAAAGATGGATCCTCCGCGGCCTTGCCTACCCCAGAATTCATTGCGCGCCAGTTTTTTTGAGAAAAACTGCCGAATTACACTTTTAAACACAAGTATTGGGTTTCAACTTTCTCAAATATCTAATGATACAAATGTTAAAAAAAAAATAAAATAAAAAAAAACCTTTAAAGTGGTTCAAATGTTGACATATCTTACTAAGATGTGATTATATATAGTTTATACTCTTTAGTATACAGAAATGGACCATGGTGAAAATATTTAGACAGTTTGTGAACCCTGTTTTGTTTTCAGACAGTTTAATATAACTTTCAAAAAAGTCCAGTACAAACGTTACAGTCACTCGGCAGCTGTCACAGTTGTTAGGTGACAAGAACAGTCCTTTGTAGGCTAGACTGTCCCAATTAACAATGCTTAGTCCGACCTTCACAGCCTTCGAAGGCGTGGCCTTTGAAGTCCAAGTCCTTTGAAGGATGCAGCCTTTGAATTGGGACACACCATTGTGTGTATGTGTGACACAACACATGATTACAGAGGCATAAAACTCGTTAGCACCATCCATTGGCCGATTTCTTTCAAATTTCTCACAGACCTCTAGGGCCAGGAGTCGAACAGGCCCACCGAGTTTTGTGCCGATCGGCCTCGGTTAACCTTGTCTAATAGGTGTTCAAATTCATTGGCCGATGGCGGCCATGTTTTTTTAGATACGCCAATGTCCTCATAGACAGTCATGGCACCTTGGACAAAGACATTGCATGCCAATTTTCAACTCAGTCAGACTAACGGTTGCATAGTTAGAGCTGTTTTCATGTTTTTTTCCTGTTATGGCTCCACCAAGAGGCCAAACTCTGCATATTTTTTTTTTTACTGTAACCTCAGATTAAGCTCATACATATGTGTACCAAGTTTGGTGAAAATATCTCATTTCGTTCGGGCATTATAGCCATTTTAGTAAAAATGGCCCACCCTTTTTGAACGTTTTGGCACCCCTTAGCGCCCGTGAGTCAACATTTCAACCTTTTTTGATCATTATTGATAATCAGACTCCAGAATATATTTCTGCACTGGTTTGGTTCCGATCGGGCGAAAAACCTGGGACATTATATGAAATATTTACCGAACCAATGCTTCTTGAGGCAAAGTTGTTTAGAATGAGAAGAGCAGGTGATAAATGTTGCTTGTGTTTTTTCACAACACTGCATTATATACAACCATTAACACCTACAAAAATCGTGTTAGCACCACCTAGTGGCCGTTTTAAAAAAAAACTTTGCACAACCCTCTCAGACCAAGAGTCAAATAGGTCCACCAAGTTTCGTTCCGATCGGTCATTGTTAACCTTGTGTAATAGCTGCTGAAATTTTATTGGCCGATGGCGGCCATGTTTTTCAACATACGTGAATGTACTTATAGACAATGATGGCAGCTGAGACAAAGACAATGTATGCAAATTTTGAAGTCAATAGGATTAACGGTTTTATAGTTACAGCCAATTTCATGTTTTTTTTGGTATTATAGGGCCACCATGTGGCAAAAATATGCCAACTTCTCTGGACGACCAAAGATTGACCTCTTACATAAGCTTGCCAAGTTTGGTGAAGATATCTCATTTCCTTCAAGAGTTATAGCCATTTCCGTAAAATTGGCCACTCCTACTTCCAATGTTTTCGCATACTGTAGCTAGCTTGAGTCGAAAGTTAAAACTTTTTTTGATAACTTTTGATATTGAGACTCCATAGAATCGTTTGGCACTGGTTTGGTCCCGATCAGACGAAAAACCTAGGACTAGTTCGCAAAAGTAAATTTTATGAAAAATCCAAGATGGCGGAACATTTTTATAGGCGGAAATTAAATAGAGATATACATTTTGTTTGGTTTGAGCACTTGAGCCTACGACAAACAGTCTAGGAGTTATGAGTAGTTTTGCGTTTTTGATCGCTGTAGTGCCCCCTATTGACCGATTTCGCCGAGTCCGTGTTTCTGAGTAGCGAGCAATACTACTACCATCTGACAAAGTTTCAAATCTCTAGGCCTTACAGTTTGCTCTGCCCGATCAGTTTTATTGCGGAATAATAATAATCATAAAAAAATCTTAACAATTACAATAGGGTTTCAGGGCTAAGCGCTTGAACCCCTAATAATAATGAGCATAATAATAATAATAATATTTTTTACTTTTAGGTCAATTATTAACCTTTGTTTACATGTCAGGGACTATGTTCTTGTGGATGGAAGGTACTTTATGAATTTGTATACTACTACTACTACTACTAATAGTAATACTACTACTACTACTACTACTACTACTAATAATAATAAATTATAAATATTAGGCCAACTATTTACCTTTGTTTACATGTCAGAGACTAACTTCTAGCAGAAGGATGGCACTCAATGCATTTGCTTGATATTATTATTATTAATGATAATAATAATAATAAACTATTATTTTTGTACTCACACCTGCTGAATTATTCATTAACAAGATGAAACAATAGAATATGAAAAGGGTGAAGTAGTCTGTGATATTTACTTTGTGTAAAGGAATTTGACTTTAACACAGGGATAGCACACTCCTTAGTATAAAGGTTTATTTCACATTAAGGCAGTTTATCCACCTCAATGGCACATCAAACATTACATGTATGTTAGCATTGTATTGTCAGTGTTTCGGTTGGCTCTTAAATCAAGTTTCTACAGTGACACATTCTGCTTTTCGCCAGATTTTGCTGACTTTGTTTTTTATGCAGTTAGTTCATAGAACCTCCCTGCAATATAAATAAATCACAAATAAAAATCTTAACCCGCTCCTCTCTTCGCATTTTCAAAATTCCTCTTATATCTGTCCATATTTTAGCATATATCTTGATAATAAATGAACATAAATAAACCATTTTATCAGTGCTCTCTCTCTTTCTTAGGTAAACACTCACATCTCGTCTTTTATTGATTCATGTACGTGTAACATCGGTGCGCCAACTCATTTCCATCCATATGACACAACCACAGGGGCCCAGCACACACAAACACTTGACTCTCACTTTCAAGTCACACATTCAAACTGTTTTCCCCCTTTTTTTCCTGAGAGTGCCACAGAGATTAGCTTTGATCTATAAGAGATACCACTCAGTGGCATGTTATCATTCTGAAATGTGATGCTTTTTAAAGCCAGTAAATTCCATTAGGAGGCGGCTGGGTTGAAAAGCCAGCACCGGGTCTTTAGCACTGCCTCAAAGAGAGGTAGAGTGCACTCCACTAACGCATTGTAGCATATAAATCAGTGAGCACCCCTGGGAATCAAGTGTGAGGCTCCCTCACTCTTTCTCTCTCTCTCCCTTGCTCAAAGAGATGCAGGATAAAAGCCTCTTGCTTTTCAAGGGTTTGTCCCTCTCCTTTGAGAAGAAACAGCAGTCCTTCTGTGACAGTGACTGTGTACACTGTTTTGAGGTGTAGAGCACTCCCCTATTATTACCTGCGCATTGTCGTCAATATAACACCGTTTGACAGAGAGACGCACAGTGGAACCTTGCCGTACTAAAAGTAGACGAGCGCTGATGTGACGGGAAGGGCTTTTTTGCACCTGTGGTTCTTTCAAAGACAGTCCGCCATCTCTCACGCACTGTTGCGTCATTTGGACAGATCTGTGTATCCAACAGAATACTGTTTTTGCAGAATGCTGTGGGAAAGTTCCTTTATTGGTCTTAGATACATACACTATATTGCCAAAAGTATTCGCTCATCTGCCTTTAGACGCATATGAACTTAAGTGACATCCCATTCTTAATCCATAGGCTTTAATATGACATCGGCCCACCCTTTGCAGCTATAACAGCTTCAACTCTTCTGGGAAGGCTTTCCACAAGGTTTAGGAGTGTGTTTATGGGAATTTTTGACCATTCTTCCAAAAGTGCATTTGTGAGGTCAGACACTGATGTTGGACGAGAAGGCCTGGCTCGCAGTCTTCGCTCTAATTCATCCCAAAGGTGCTCTATCGGGTTGAGGTCAGGACTCTGTGCAGGCCAGTCAAGTTCTTCCACACCAAACTCGCTCATCCATGTCTTTAGGGACCTTGCTTTGTGCACTGGTGCGCAGTCATGTTGGAACAGGAAGGGGCCATCCCCAAACTGTTCCCACAAAGTTGGGAGCATGGAATTGTCCAAAATCTCTTGGTATGCTGAAGCATTCAGAGTTCCTTTCACTGGAACTAAGGGGCCAAGCCCAGCTCCTGAAAAACAACCCCACACCATAATCCCCCTCCACCAAACTTCACAGTTGGCACAATGCAGTCAGACAAGTACCGTTCTCCTGGCAACCGCCAAACCCAGACTCGTCCATCAGATTGCCAGATGGAGAAGCGTGATTCGTCACTCCAGAGAATGCGTCTCCACTGCTCTAGAGTCCAGTGGCGGCGTGCTTTACACCACTGCATCCGACGCTTTGCATTGCACTTGGTGATGTATGGCTTGGATGCAGCTGCTCGGCCATGGAAACCCATTCCATGAAGCTCTCTATGCACTGTTCTTGAGCTAATCTGAAGGCCACATGAACTTTGGAGGTCTGTAGCGATTGACTCTGCAGAAAGTTGGTGACCTCTGCGCACTATGCACCTCAGCATCCGCTGACCCCGCTCTGTCATTTTACGTGGCCTACCACTTCGTGGCTGAGTTGCTGTCATTCCCAATCGCTTCCACTTTGTTATAATACCACTGACAGTTGACTGTGGAATATTTAGTAGCGAGAAAATTTCACGACTGGACTTGTTGCACAGGTGGCATCCTATCACAGTACCACGCTGGAATTCACTGAGCTCCTGAGAGCTGCCCATTCTTTCACAAATGTTTGTAGAAGCAGTCTGCATGCCTAGGTGCTTCATTTTATACACCTGTGGGCAAGGAAGTGATTGGAACACCTGAATTCAATTATTTGGATGGGTGAGCGAATACGTTTGGCAATATAGTGTACTTTTAGCTAAAACTAGCATCATACTTTGCTTTGGGGGGGTGGGGGGTTAGTTTCAAAAGTAGCCATCAGCACCGATGAATTGGCAAAACTGATATATCGGTCACCTTTAACTATATATTGCCTGTATTATTTTGTTGCACCTAGTCTTTTTATGCATATGACATGCAATTTAGACTTCAAACTCACAACTTAGTTAAAAAAGAATTTCGTTTCTGGTGGCACTGTAGATTCAGTGGTGGCGCAGAAAACACTGGCACAAGTATGCAAGGTTGAATGTGCGAACTACGTATGCCAACACACCATTTCGAGAAATGAATAATCTGGCAGAAGGAGATAGCCAAAGACTGAGGGAAAAGCTGATATCACAAGCCACTCTCATATACAGTATCTTAGAGATATGTCACTAATGCGTACAAACGGAGTAGAAATTAGATGACGAAATGAAAACGTTAAAAACCTTGGCCACCTCACACAATTACGCTTGTGGAAATTCAACTCGTGCAGGAGACATGGGAACAGGAGGGGCTCATATTATGAAACACAATGTGCATATTCATCTGGGCTTTCATTCGACGCAGCAGAATGAACATATTACACAAAGGAGAATCTGCTTTAATTTGTCGCATACCACAGAAACAATAGAAAATACTACTGAACATTATGTTCAGCATTCAAGGCCTTGCAAATTAAATTATGTCTTAAATAAATAACATTAAAAATGGATAGTTCTGACTTTAAAATCTAATTGGATGAGCCGCGTTCGAAGGTGTAAATGTCGCTAAACGCACACCTGTGAATGCACATCAGTTTGATTCCGTATGAATGTGCCGAGCTCGGCAACCATAAACGTCAATGGACATGGCCATGAAGTGATTGGTGCAAGCATACACTAAGAATAAGGGCAACTGGGTTTGACAAAATTGCATGCGCAACAAGCTTATGGGCTGGGTCAAGTGCAATTTAATTCTGAGGTTCTTCTCCTGTGAGTGCAGCATCTGCATCCTATTATATAATCCATTCCCTGTCAAGCACCAGCGATATAACCAAAGACAGCAGATTCATAAGAAGTTGGTAGTGTAAATGGACTGTATGCAATGAATTTGAAGAATAGAAATATGGACTAACGTTCTTTTGTGCATTGAATGTCAGGCATATTTCTATGACAGTGACATGCTTCTTTACACGCATGGAAAATGTGGTTCAGAATTTGGATGTTGGCACCGTAAAAATGAAAGAGATTGTAAGTATTATTAATTATATTGATCAAGTGACACACAAATCATGGCTAGGATTAACAGTGATCATATCGACCTTCCAGGTGGTTCGAGGGATTTTTTCTTTTTTTCTTTTTTTTTGTTATGCACTTCACTTATACCGGTCGATTTTGCTTTAAAAAAGAAATTCATTTATTGAAACATGAAAAACGTAACCCAAAATTATTTCTATATCAGGGCTCAACATTAATGCTTGTCCGCTTGTCCGGGACAAGTGAATTTTTGAAGGGGCAAGTGAAAAAGAATTTTACTTGCCCGACTGGACATGTAGACTGATTAAAACGTCAGTAACAATAAATAAATAAAATAACTGGCTATATTTGTGATAGCCTAGGCCTGTGTCACTTCATATTCTTATTCTGCTGTTGAAAGTAATAAAGAGCACGTAATTTTATAATTCACAAGCAATCTAGTAACAGCTGCACCTTGTTTGATTGACAGGTGTCTTATGTGTGTGTGCTGAACATGCATGTGTGTTCTGAAAATGCTTGCGCTAATGTGCACCTGAATGGTCAAATACATTTCAAAATTCCTCCAAAATGCCCGTCTTGGGGAGGTATTTATGTAAACACAGAGTGATGTCTAAAGTGAATGTAAACAGTGGAGAAAAAAGCGGATTTGTATTAAAATGTTGGACTTGTGAGTATAAATGTAAGCTACTAGACCTGCTGCTGTCTAGTGTGTCATTATAATAATCAAACAACCAGAACAAAAAAATGAGAAAACACTCACTGCTCTTGACTGAGTAACTTTAGTAGCTTTAAAAAGTATTAATGTATTATAATCATACAGTGAAGACCAGTATGATTGAATTTCATTCTGAATGTTTACTTGAATACTTGATAGCCAACTGCTGTTAAAAACTTTTAAAGCTGTTAAAAAAGCACTGAATTTTCTTAATTAGTATTTTTTGTTCTATTATTTTTAATTTATATATATTCATTGCTGTTTTTTATTGTTATTTTATTACTGACAGTTTACTAGTCTTGAATAAATACTTGAATGTGTGAGTGTATTATGTGTTATGGTTTTGAAGCTGGTATTGAGAATCTTCAAATTTGACTACCGACTACTGAAATTTTGGTATTGTGATAATATATAGCCTTTATTGTACATCATAGATCTTGCTGCATTAACATGATGAAAAAGTAGATCTCATTCCATAGAGCTATGAGAATCCCTTCTGTAAATGATGGCGATGGAGGATTTCCTTTATTTGACTGCCATACAGAAAATAATTATCATATGACAATAACCTCCTCCCCTGCCCAGTGCAATTTACATTTCTGTCACAGAGAATTGAGTTGATTGCATAGGTACACGATTACGTTGGGCATCTGTCATAATTTTGGAAAAATATACAACATAAACTTTGACATGTTCCTTGAGCATGTAACTAAAAGTCCTTTTTTCTCTCCGAACAAGTAACGTTTTTACTCGGACAAGTGAATGACCAATTTACTTGTCCGGAGGACAAGCACATGACAGTGCTTAATGTTGAGCCCTGTAAATTCATATTACACTCAAAGGAAACAAACTCCTTGAGTCAATTTTGAATTGAGACTCTCTTGTGCTTCAGATAATGAGTGTAATATGTGTGACGTGCGGAGATGCTGTATATAAAGTGTTCCAAATCAGTCCGGATGCTTCCTTATAAAGGTATTGGTACTTTTATTCACCAAAGTGGCATTCAACTGATCACAATGTATAGTCAGGACATTAATAACATGAAAAATTACTATTACAATTTGAAAAAAAAAAATCAGAACTTAAGAGTTCTCATAAAAAAATCCTCCACGTGCAGCAATGACAGCTTTGCTGATCCTTGGCATTCTAGCTGTCAGTTTGTCCAGATACTCAGGTGACATTTCACCCCACGCTTCCTGTAGCACTTGCCATAGATGTGGCTGTCTTGTCGGGCACTTCTCACGCACCTTACAGTCTAGCTGATCCCACAAAAGCTCAATGGGGTTAAGATCCATAACACTCTTTTCCAATTATCTGTTGTCCAATGTCTGTGTTTCTTTGCCCACTCTAACCTTTTCTTTTTGTTTTCTGTTTCAAAAGTGGCTTTTTCTTTGCAATCCTTCCCATAAGGTCTGCATTTCTGAGTCTTCTCTTTACTGTTGTACATGAAACTGGTGTTGAGCGGGTAGAATTCAATGAAGCTGTTAGCTGAGGACATTTGAGGCGTCTATTTCTCAAACTAGAGACTCTGATGTACTTATCCTCTTGTTTAGTTGTACATCTGGCCTTCCACATCTCTTTCTGTCCTTGTTAGAGCCAGTTGTCCTTTGTCTTTGAAGACTGTAGTTTACACCGTATGAAATCTTCAGTTTTTTTTGGCAATTTCAAGCATTGTATAGCCTTCATTCCTCAAAATAATGACTGACTGATGAGTTTCTAGAGAAAGCTGTTTCTTTTTTGCCATTTTTGACCTAATATTGACCTTAAGACATGCCAGTCTATTGCATACTGTGGCAACTCGAAAACAAAGACAATGTTAAGCTTTATTTAATGAACCAAATAGCTTTCAACTTGATATAATGGCAAGTGATTTTCTAGTATCAAATTAGTAATTTAGTACGATTACTCAAGGATAAGGTGTTGGAGTGATGGCTGCTGGAAATGGGGCCTGTCAAGATTCGATCAAAAATGACTTTTTTCAAATAGTGATGGTACTGTTTTTTACATCAGTAATATCCTAACTATACTTTGTGATCAGTTGAATGCCACTTTGCTGAATTAAAGTACCAATTTCCTTCCGAAACAGCTAAATCTGTTCATTATTCCAAACTTTTGGCCGCCAGTGTACTTCCATAGAAGTTCTTCTTCGATCTTCATTCAGGGGTAAAAAGAAGTTCTAAACAGCTGAGCAACGGTATACTGTTTCCGAACATTCAGACACCTGCCACACCGATGTGGGAGGCATTTAAAAGTACATTTAAATATGAGGATGTTACATGTAAAACTTAAAAATGTGTTATCAATGACTATGCCTCATTCTATGAGTAGAATTCACATGAAGAAGCTATTATAACCACTCAATGATGATTTAAAGTAATATAAATGCAGTAGAAAATGTTTAATTTTTCTTGTTTACATTATGAATTCATGATGCTAGTGCGCTAACATGCTACACACAGCCATAATATGTGCCAGTTACACTCTGTTATTGTAATTTATTATGACTGATACCATTGCAGAGATGAATGTATACAGTGTTCATGTGCAGAACAAAGATAAAACAATGATGTGGAGGCATATCTTGCTTTAGACAGATGTGTGAATGGCTTTTGCTGAAGATGGCACATGAGTGAATGGGAACTTGAGAGTATTTGAGAAGATTTGATTCCTTTAGGAGACTAAAAAAAAAAAAAAAAAATCACATGACTTGTACTCGGAAAATATCTCTAAGCAAATGATCGTACAGGTACATTTGCACCAGCTCGCTAATAACTCTGCACATCGATATGTTCATGTTGACACCTTTTGACTCACTGAACAACTTAAACTAAATTAGCCATCGGCCTCAAGGTAGGTGGAGCTCCAGGTCACACCTACCGATGACGTGGACCAATGGCAGTGAGAAGGTGTTTAGTAGTGCCCACTATTATCGGCCGATATTAGCCTTTCACAGATATATCGGTATCGGCGTATATGTTTTCTGATATTCGTAGATATGAAAACTATTTTTTTTTTTTTTTTCAGAACATATAATGCAGAAAACAATGCTTGGGGTGATTTAGAATTGGTGTCATAATGTAGTTTGTCCAGCAGAGCGTGCTCCAACTCCATTGTTTACAGAGCTGAGCTGATGGTAGTTCTGCAGACAGTGCGGACTTAAGCGGTGCGGAGTTAAGCTGTGTCTTCACGGTAAGTTGCTAACTAGTTTGTGAAATACATACTGGAAAGTTAATTAACAATGACCCCATCATTTTCCCTTTTCAATATAACTAATATAACATTAACCCTGTCCCTGACAACCATGTCACTCATGTTTATCACATCTGTTTGCTATGTTAGCCAGCTATAGTTTGTCAGTGCAGTCAGTAACGTAGCAGATTGAAAGGTAAGCATCAGCGTATCTTTTTGCAGCTCAGCAGACAAAGGTGCGGTGGTGGATTGTGTCTGTTGAGTGTTGATTTCATGCTACGTTGTTACCTAATTGGTGAGACGCAATGCTGGAAAGTAAATAAACAACGTCCATCTTTTACTCTTCGTGACAACAAGCTCATAGCTAACTAGCTAACCACGTAGCTACTTTCATACCTTGTCAGCTGAGTGGAAGCTAATGTGTAAACATGTATTCACCAAACTGTTTTGTTCAGGATTGTTCAGTGTAACACTGCTGCCCTGTTTATCTCTGGACTCGGCAGGTGTAAATGCTCCCTGTTTTACAACCTGCCCCGAATTGACTGGCAGTATTAAAATACTCAGCATTTGACTGATACTAAACATACAGTACTGATTTTAATTTAGCTATTTATTGTATTTTTATTTATTCTTTATTTTCTCAGTGTTCATTTCTAGAATTGGTTGACAGTGTATAACAATAATGTAAAATATTCTTTGATAAAGATATTTAAGAAAGCAGCCTTCTGAGTACCTTTGCATAGTCATATCGCTGAAAAATCGGTGCACAATCCACATAGAAATGGTCTGTTTTCATTCCAGCTCAAAAATATCGGCCACCATATCAGTAATCGGTGAATCCTCCCTCTAAAATTGGTATCGTATCGCTCTCAAAAATCCCATATCGTTCGGGCTCTTGTGTTTGGCAGCCGATAAGAATTTTTCCTAAAAGTTTGCCCCAGCGTGCCTTTACGAACCACCGAAACAAATGCAAAAACACCTCCTTTTTGGCCAGATTTTGTTCTAAATGACGATACACCCATTCGTTCTTCGAGTTCTTAGGAAGAATATTGAGGCCTTAAGGCAGCTGCCTATGTAGAGAGTAGACAGCAAGGCAGCTTAAGAGGTTTTTGTAACAGAACTCATGAGAGAATGTGTGAGTGTATTAGTTTGTACAACGAAAGAGATGTCACAAAGACAGAGAAAGAGTGTGTAGATGAGAGCAAGACATTTACACAGACAGAGCGATAAGAATTTTGAGTATGAGAGAAAAGTGTGTGTGTGTGTGTGTGTGTGTGTGAGAGAGAGAGAAAATACTGAGACAGTTGCAGAGAGAATGATAATGCTGGTGAGTTACAGAGGGAGGGAAAAAGAGTGTGTATGTGAGGAAGATAAGGAGGGAGAGATAGAGAGAATGAGAGAAAGTGTGTGTGTGTGTGTGTGTGTGTGTGTGTGTGTGTGTGTGTGTGTGTGTGTGTGGGCCCCACTCTACACAGCGCTGGGGGCCAAAACACTAGAGATTGCTTTGATCTGGATTCTCAGTGTCTCGTCCAATCACAATCATGTCACCGCCTCCCCCACGGCAGCTCACTGTCTCATTCATAGTGCAGAGATGAAAACCGGCATTCCATTAGACACTATAGACAATTTATAACGGACCTGCACAGGAAGTTTATCCCTGTGTTTGTTTTAGACAACAGAGGGGTGCGTGAAAATCTGGTAACCATTGACACGACACTGGAGGAGTTTTGTCAAAATGATAATGGCAAGAACACCAACCTGGTCTTATAGAATCACAGTACTATTATCTACATTTTTGCTAAATAATTTTTACGCGGCTTGTTTTAAAACATATTGTGGCCAGATCATCAGTTCATAAACCCTTTTCGTCCTGTTCCTCACACAGTTCTATTTTGTGATATCTAAACACTTTTACTATAGTGCATGACTTTTTAATGTTTGCACTACATAACCAACTACATTTACAAGCTTGCTCAGCTGATAAAGCATTGCACTTGCGATGCAAAGGACTGGATTACGATTACTGAAGAGCACACGTGTCAACATGTGACTGAAAGCATCATAGAAGCACCTCAAAACAACGTGGTTGTTAAGCAATTGTGTTTTTCTTTGGTTCTTTATGACACTATCATTTAGGTTTTGGTTTAAGAATTAGGGTAGGCAGGTACGTTTTAGAGGTCAACCGATGTGTATTTTGCTGATACTGGTAACTAAGGTGGTGGGAAAGGCCGATAAATTATTAATTGGCAGATAGTTTTTAAAATTGATTTATAGAATGATAAAATTTAAACAAAATCCTTGTCTGTCACTTTCTTCTGTGCTAGCATTTTTACTACTCCAGGCACTGTGAAAACTTGGCAGTACAATACTACATATTAGAAGTCTGCACGGGCCTTAAAATGAAACCCGAACCTGTCCCGTACCCGAGACCGTGTGGCCCGACCCTACCTGTCCCGAAGGATACCGTTCAGATTTTTAAGCCTGATCCGAACCCGAAATTGCTTACTATCTAATTTAATCTCCTAGCAAGTACTGTTGCAATAGGCTATATTTTATGTAAGCATATAGGCAACATTCGTAACTGTACTGAAACAGTAAACATACACAGTTTTAACAAAGCACAGCAGCCCCTTAGTACACTAAAGCAGAAGGGGAAAAAAGCATTGACTTACCGTTTATTTGCTGAAACTTCACTTGGTGCAGAACAATCTGGAATAAAATTAAACAATGCAGCAGTCCCCTCTATGCAGTCTGAACTGTCTCAACATGCATTTTTGAAAATTGTAGTTCTTTTTAACTTGACATGGTGTTTAAAATGTGCCGGTCCTGTGCGAGACACTGAAGAAAAATCGAGACACGGTGCAAATGTCAAAGACATTTGTCCAGCATATGTTTACATAGGAAAACAATGGGAAAACAGAACAGACACGTGCAAAAACACGTTTGGATAAAAGCAATTGCTAAATGACTAGATGTAAATAAAATGTAAATGTATTTATTTATTTTTTGAATAGTTTTTGATCACACGCGATGTAACATGAGATAATTTTTACTTTTTGATGTAGATAGTAAAATAGTGGAAATTATGCAAAAATACTAAATAAGTATAATACTGAGTCAGTGTTCCCGAGAAATAAAGTGGAGCTGCAACATGACAAAATATATTCTTATTTACACTTATATTCTTACAATTGACCAAAATACACTTTACAAATTTAAAATTTACAAGACAAATATATTGTACATATTAAGATTTTTTTTTTTTTTTTTTTTTTGCATTTTGAACATCATTAAAAGCCTCATGTTTTTTGTTTTGTTTTTTACCTGTAATTCAGTGAAGGTAATATAAAGGTATCTCAAAAAGATGCTTTATCCTCAATTAAATACAACCTCTTAACTCAAGGCACAAGCTGAATTGTCGGTTAAGAATCGTTGCTATAAACACATCAATAGTTGATTAATCATTCTAATTATTGTTAGATTACTAGTCAATTATCAAAATAATCATTGCAGCCTCTTTGCTAAGGCAAGCATCTCTATTACTATTGCTCATACTTGGGGTGAGGAATTTTGACAAACCCCTATTTCAAAGCATTAAACTTTGTTGCGTGACTTGTCCTGAGCTGCATTCTCCAAAAGCATTGCAAGCTTAAGTTGATCGTAGAGACCATTGGCGCCAATGGTTTCTATAACCTACTTACGCTAACAATGCTTTTGGGATATGTAGCCTTGAACCGTTTTTGCTACTGACATGAATTATTCTTCAAATTGTGTGGCTTGTTCAGGAGAGGTGTGCTCACTTGTCTGAGCTATCAGACAGGTGAATAAAATCACACTGACTAACATTAAAGGGGGGACCCATGCCAGAATATCTTAGAGACATGGGGGTGGGCTCTTTTGACTTAGGTCAGTAAAAAAACACCCAGAACACCCTAGCATCATGGTGAGGAAACTTGCATGGGCAAGAACAAGTCAGATGTTCTACAGAAAATGTTGAAAATAGAAATCGAGTTAATTTCACAATTCTGTTTGGTGCTGCCAGTGCCACAGAAATAACACTTCAACATATTTTTGGTGGCAAAGTGACAGATTTTCTCAGCAAACTTTGATGGACTTCAAGAAAACAATTTCTATTCAAGAGACATACTATTTACCTTTCCTCTTCCCCACTATACAAACAATCCAATTAAAAAAGTTCTTGCCAAGAAGGTATTAAAGAGTCTGCCATGCATTTACCAAACCTTGTGTTCTTTTCTTTGCTGTCTCACAACTTTAATGAAAATGCAGAGTGCAGTGTTTTTTTTTTTCTTCCTCCTCTTCTTTTGTTAGTTACAGGGCTTGATTTTTTTTTATGCCACAGTAATAATAAGCATGCAGTTGGCAGAGACGCTAACTGAAGGTGAGACAGATTTGTTGATAACGGATGCTGACAATGAATGATGGGAGAGTAAATCGTCTATTCTCATTACCTCCCCAGATTGAAATACAGGTTTTGTCATATTCCGCGTAGCCATGGAAACCTGGCACCATACCAGCGCTGAGCTGATACACTGTGAAAAAAAAAATATATATATTTATATTATTTCCTCTTTGAACAAATTGCATTGCATTTGAATAAAGTTATTAGCTTAACAGAAGTGAGTGTATGCATGCAGACGAGTGATTCAGCATTGGATATTAATACTGAAGGGTTGATATTTAGAGGTGTGTGACAAGGTTACGATAGGTGATAAGATTGATTTGAAGTCTGCTCTACTGTTAGTTTTATTTTTTCTTTTCAAGTATTTTGCCTCTTTTTATTGACTGAGACAGAAGAAGAGGCAGGGAATTTGAAGAGAGTGAGAGGGTGAATGGAATCAGGACACAAAGCTGTCCATATTCGAACCTGCATTTCCCACATGAGCACCATGGCTCATTGTGTCTGGATCATGTGTATTAACCACTAGGTCACGGCTCATACGTTACTATTATTTTTCAGAGTGAGGTCCAGTCTAGTTATATGCCAGAGTTTGAAAAGTCCTTTTTGGGACTTCACAAATCATTTGGTCACAGAAATAGTGCCAGAGTCGGTGCGTGCCCAAGGTTTCACGTACCCCTCTCAAAACCGTTTTTCATATCCATTGACTTGAGAGCTGAACGAAAATGTAACTGACACAAACTGTTGGTATGCAAATTATTACAAAACATACATGGCAAATCACAGTCTTTATTAACAAATATAAGGAGCTGTTCACACCGAATATGTATTTGCATCTGTCTGCGCTGTTTGTTTTTTTAATTGCTATTTTCAGTGTTAACTTGTAAAAGAGTGACTTTTTTACTGTTGTACCTTGTTTCGCTGTTTTTTTCATTATCTTTTGCAGGAGCATCATGTATTTTAGACACCTTGTCTGTGGCATGTCGGCATGTTGAAAGAACTTGCTCAAAGAATTCAGACACCTGCTTTTTCTTCTATTTGTTGCGCTGCGTAATCTTGTTTTAGCACAGGAATGTATTCAGTCTAAATGGCCCCTTTTCCTAGTTTTGAGACTTTTACTCTTTTTCTTATCTTTTTTCAAGCATTCTAGTGTGTCCTGGATCTCTGTGGAAGACTATATAGCTGAAAATCACATTATTTTGTTCCGGAGATCACTGTTGCACAACTTTGTTGTTGGACATTTTTATAGGTACACTTAACACTAGCCAGACAAACAAGTTGTTGTCTGAAATCTTGATATGGTTATTTATCCTGCCTCACGACCACCCTAGATGTTACCTACTCCTGAATCGAGACCCGCAAGTTAAGGAACCAGTGCTTAGTCAATTTTTCCTATTAAGAACCACTTTTTCTACGGTGAAAACGCAGGGAATGCGGCCAAATTGGGATATACTAGGTAATTAGGGGCCGTTCACACTTTTTGTAAACGTGCTTGACGGACGTATTTGACGTATTTGAATCACTGAGTGCCACCATTTTTTAAACATCTTGTCAAGTTAAAAAACTTTTAAAACACATCTCTAGACACCTACATTCTGTTCTATTCATTGCGCTGTGTCAAACTTTTTTTAGTGTGAGAACACGTATGGTCAGAATGGTGGAAGACCAAACAGCAAAAAAACAAAACAACAAAAACGTAGACCACTGCCACACAGCTTAGTTGTTGAAAATTTTTGTAGGTACAGCTGACATTAGTCTGCCAAATTAATTGTTGTTTTGAAAATTTTACGTAGTTATTATCCTGCCCCTTCGGCCCAGGATGTTAGTGGTTCCTCGTTTAAGACCAGCATGTTTAGGGGTCCAGTGCATAACCAATTTTACCTGCCCAATGCCATCTTTAATTCGGTGAAAATTAGAGGTAGACCGATATATCAGTTTTACCGATTAATCTGTGCCGATTACGATTACTTACCAAAGTTTACTTTTAAAACGTGTTGCGAGACACCTGTGTTCTGTTCAATTCGTTGCGCTACATCTAGCTTTTTTAGCGCAAGAACATGTTCGGTCTGAACGGCCCATTACTTTGTAATTTTCTCAGTCAGTTGTTCAGAAGACCATTGCTTGTGCTCTACTGCAAACAATTTGTCTGCAGACACAGTCCATGCAGACTGGGTTTCCTGCTCTGTCTTAAGCGGTATTTATAGGGAAAGCCCTTGATATAATTGGAATTCCCTTTATAGTTTATGGTCTAGTTAGCTTGGCAACTTCCAAGCCATCTGACCCTGGTGTGACCTGTGGAATCAAGAGGCAGCCACCCAGACTTGAGTTCCAGCAGCAATTGTGACGGTGCTAAAAGAGCCCAGGATGTGCTGGCGTTCGGCAGCAGAAGCTGTTTACAAACACTCGACTTCTTGCATCTAATCAGAATGCCTATTCCCATATGTTTGCTAGTTACTCCTGCCTCCCCTCTGACTGTTACAGAAGCAGCTCTACCTCTGCCAGGATTCACTGTATTTTTAGGTTGCTGTGAAGGTTCTTTGCCTGCATAGGCAATGAGGCGCTCGCCTTTGGGGGATGTCGGGTTTGAAGATGATGTCCTTTGGATTTGATTAATTCAGTGTCACAGGAGAGCGAGAGAGAAAGCCGTCCCTGACTGAAAATAGAAGCCCTGTAAACGACTATATCATTTGTGTTTTCGCACCCCTCCCTTCGCTTTTGTCTTGTTCTGGCTTATCTGCGTATTATGACAGGAGGGGAAATAAATAAATAACGGACTAAGAGCGAACGGTGGCATCTCGAGTCACATGTGTGCATGTTTGAACTTTGGCGCCTGTTTGTTGTGCCTCACCGTGGATGTGTGCATATGAAAATGATACTCTCCCCTTAGATCAGGCCTGTCGTCTACTTCTCAAGCACGCTTCTCGCATTTCTCCCTCGCTCTCTTCCTGCACTGGCTTCCTCCCCTCCCGTGGCGTGTTTGTCAAAGGCACACCTCTCTGATGTCTTCTATCAGAAGTGATTAGTGTGATTCAGCTGTATTTGCGAGATCTCTCCCTCAACTTTTTGAGCTGGATTTTTGCCCGTCATGTTGATGCTAAAGAAACAGTTAAAAAGACCAACTGCACACCGCAGCTTGTGATCAAGCAAAGCATAGTTCAATAAATTCCCATGTTATTTAGTGTTTTTTATTTTTTTTATTTTTTTTTTTTTTGCCGATATTTTTTTTTTCTTTTTCTGATTTAGTTGTCTTCTACTAGATGACTTGTGTGATGACCTGGATATAAATATTTTTTAGGTTTTTATGAATTATTTTCACCTTTTTGAAGACATTCAATATATATCTCTGTATTTATGTATTTGCTATAATGGTGATTTTTATTTGTGTCTTTCAATCAGAGGAAACATCTTTTCAATCAGTCATTGTTGCCAAGTATTTTTAATTTAATGAACACGAGGAAGAAAGAATGATATTTAATAATTTTCATTTATATGCACCAATATAATAATATATGGCAATAAAAAAAAACAATAATTAACTACATACAGTTTATTATTCCTAAATCATTTTAATGTATAACATCCTTTTTTTTTTCAAGGGAAATGGATGGAACATGGCCAAGTTAGGATATTCTGGGTAATTAGGGGCGGTTAACACCGAAACATTTTTGCATCCAAAAACTAGTTTTCTATTATTATTCTATGTAAACAAGCACTAGACGGACGTCAGTTGCATCCATAGACCATTTCATCTTGCTGTTTTTTATTTTATTTTATTTTATTTTTTTTATGTCTTTTATCTCACACAGTTTTTAAAACTTGTCTCTAGACATCAGCGTTCTTTTCTATTCGTTGCATCTTGCTTGTTTTAGCGCAGAAACTCTTTAGTTCTGAATAGCCCCAAGTGATTCAGATGATATATATATATATATATATATATATATATATATATATATATATTCAATATTTATGTATTTGCTATAGGGATTTTGGTTTTGGCAATCGGAGGAAACATCATTTCAATCAAAAAAGCCACACAGAGACTACCATGGATATTTTTGAGTGACACAAAGAAATTATTGTAGCTGAATCTTGATTTGATTTATCTAAATGGACAGTTGACTGTTTCACATGAAGGAATCGAACTTAATAGCTCAAACATTGTATTTGCTTCAGTTTGAATCAGAGATTTTATTAAAACAGCTGTCTAAAAGCTTCTATTCTCGCACATCCCAAGACAAGAAAGGATCGTGAAACTAACCTAATGACTCAGTTTTTAGGTAATGGCCAAATAAAAAGTGCATTGCAATGTTCATTATGTTGCATAGTTAATTTTTTTGCCACTCAACATGGACAGTTGAGTCATTAAAGGATTCCCATTGTGCTCAACATTGAATGGCTGTGACAGTGAAGCCCTTAAAATTCTGCTTCGTTAATGTCTTCGTTGAGGTTAATGACATGAACAATGCTTACAGAAAGCTCTCAGAAAGATGAAAGGAACGTAAAACAAAAGTTCATTTTTTGCAACTTTGATATGAGCCTTTGATACAATGCTAATGAGATCACATGCAGTGTCTTCTGCTAACATCTATTCTCATCCGTTAATTACACTGCACAGATATTCTGCAATTAGACACGTAAAATATTCTGTGAGCATGGGTGACGAGACCGACGGACTTCTTAAATACTGACACTGGAATTGGGATGTTCGTCTGGGGACCTGTCTCGGTGAGGTGTCTGACAGTGATAGCCAATAGTTTTAGCCACAATAGCAGCGCAAGCGTTCTGAGGGGGCTAATTGCGTGGCGGTAAGAGCAGTGTGTATCTCCTAAGATAACTAATGAAGAATCCTCAGCTTTTAAACATGCCGTTCAGCCTTCTTCAGCGCTAATTAATGACTCATTGGAGGAAGGACTTCCGGAGCCTTTTTGCACCTATTATCCAGCACTATAATGGCGTCTTCCTCTGTATAACGAGGAAGCATTTAAACATGCTGAATAATGTAAAGCCCCCACTTTCTCCTGGAGTTCTTCCCTCTATATGTGTTTTTCTATTGAATTAAAGATGGCGACCCTCCTCTCGTTCTCAGCTGGGGTAAACACTGCAGCCACATCATTTGCATGCAGATTTATACAAATGAGAGTCATGCTTAATGCAGACTTCAGATAATGGGCATGGAAGTGAGAGACATTTAAAGCCAGATGATCTGGATTCGTAGATAGAAGTCTGGAGTGGCAATGTATCATGTAGTATTTATAATACTGGCTATGTTCCTGTTGCTTTCACAGGGATTTTGGCCATTTTAATTGACATTCCAAATCATAGCGAGTGTATATGCTCAGAACAAAGTGAAAATCAGTTTACAGGAAGTAGACACAGGAGGTTACCCATTACACAAAGTTACCCTCTACAAGAAGTTTGGCTACAACAAGTGAAGGGGGGGTTTGGCTTTTTTTTATTTTTTATTATATGAATATTTTGGGCTCAGTACAAGTTAATCTCAATCAACATCGTTTGTGGCGCAATGTTGATTACCACAAAAAATTATTTGACTTGTCCTTTCTCAAAAGCAAAAAGCAAAGTTACAGTGAGGCACTTACAAGGGGACAAATTTTGGACGGTTAAAGGCAGAAATGTGAAGGTTATAATTTTATAAAAAACACTTACATTAATTCTAAGTTTTTTAAATATTGTTTTGAGACAGCTTACTGTTCTTGGTGGATTGCAGGGTTTACTGCATTACATATTCATGGCAACAAAGTTGTAAATTTGGATATGACTTTACACAGAAAATGTTAGTAAGCGATTTAATCACACTAAAATCATGTTATCACACATATTGTTTACGTCTTGTGGCTATACTTTTGAGTATTTTGTATTTTTTATTTTTTTATCCCCCTTTCTCCGCAATTTGGAATGCCCAATTCCCACTACTTAGTAGGTCCTCGTGGTGGCACGGTTACTCATCTCAATCCAAATGGCAGAGGACAAGTTTCTACCTCCACTTCTGAGACAGTCAATCCGCGCCTCTTATCACGTGGCTCACTGTGCATGACACCACGGAGACTCCACACGTGGAGGCTCATGCTGTTCTCTGCGATCCACGCACAAATTACCGCATGCCCCATTGAGAGCAAGAACCACTAATCCCGACCACGAGGAGGTTACCCCATGTGACTCTACCCTCCCTAGCAACTGGGCCAATATGGTTGCTTAGGAGACCTGGCTGGAGTCACTCAGCACATTCTGGATTTGAACTTGCGACTCCAGGGGTGGTAGTCAGCATCAATACTCGCCGAGCTTCCCAGGCCCCACTTTTGAGTATTTTAATGTTTACAGATTGGCTCCATTCACTTCCATTGTAAGTGCCTCACTGTAACCTCAATTTTTGCTTTTTTTTTGTTTGTTTTTTTGGTAATCACAGTGGGGCAGTACGCAGTGGTATGCACCACTTCTCAGAGTCTACCAGTACGATGTAATGTTTTTATTTAATATAAGTCAGTGATTTAGTGAGGCTAGCCAGTCACTTTTATCTGACCTTCCAAATGATTTTGATAAAATCACTGTGGTAAACATCCGAGCCCTCTCTTAGATATCCATGGTCCAGTTCCGGAGAAGCGTGCGTTTTTAAGCTTGTCTGGGCATAGTTCAGTACACTCTTTTCCAAAACATGAACCAGCAACTTTAGGTGAGAACTTTTTATCGCGTCTTATTCAATCAAATGTATTATGCAAATTGTTTAGTTGCTGGGTGCAGTCAAAACTACAGACATTCTGTAGTAAAAATTCAAAGCTGTTACAGAGGTGGTCAGCTCATATGCACAACCTTTTTTCATAAAAGATAAATCGATGATGAAAACTGAAGCTCCAAATAAAATACACAGGAAAATTTGCTTTTTATTCTCAATTCTTTTCTGTAGTGCTCGTAAAAAGATTGTGAATTGTCACTGAACCTGCCTATGCATAAATCCTGACAGTGTTTAGTTCTACATACAGATGTGTGTCAGCATTCACAGTTCTGACCTGAACATCATCAAATCAGTTTGTTCATCGTTTCTTATGATTATTTATTATCTGCACAAGTATCTGGCTCCTGTATGCAAATTCATGTGTGCAGGACAAGAAAGGGCTAACTGTCCCCTCATTGAATGGGATGATAATTATAATTATAATAATAAAAAGGAAAAACAGTCCTTTATTACTAAATGTCACGGAATGCAGAGTCAGGACCCAAACGCAGAGTTGAAAAATTAAAGGGAATTTATTTAATACAACAAAAGGAGCAAAAAACAAACTAAAACTCCCACGAGGGGGAAAAAATAATAAACGTAAACTACGCCGAAGGGGCAAAAGTAATCCAGGCTGGGGTAGGGGAAACTGGACCTACCGGACAGAACGGGGAAGACGAACTGGCCCTGGACAGCAAACATGAGGAGACTAAAATAGGGAGAGAAATCAGAAGGTTAAAAAGACAGGGCAGGTGTGACTAATAAACTGATAATGGGCAAACAAGGAGGCGGGATATGACATAAGACAGAGAGACATGCGGCGATACAGAAACAAAACAAAGCCACGTGCTCTCACAGACAACAAAACACCCGAATGGCATGAGTGCACATTGCCAAGACAATAAGACAATATATACGCCCATGCCAACTGTCAAACAAGACAAGAGAAAGCATAGCAATGGCAAACATAGCAATGCCTCGCATTCTCACACTAAACGAAACCTGAACGTACATCGTGAGGCGAATGGCATGCGATGCATGCAACAGGCGTCAAAAACAAGACAGGACACCTATGTGAGAGTTCGGCCACACACACACACACCCGACACCTTAGACCGAAGAGACCGAACCTCAGCACAACATGTAGACAGCTTGCGACCCGGGCATGTAGCGCAGCGCGAAGCGCACCCATGTTCACGAGAGACAGAGATAAACTATTGAGGCTAGAGCATGCTGCCAAGATGATGTAATTACACCCACATCAATAACAGACAGAACATGGGTCATGAATGTCCGGATCCCGACACAGACCGAAACCGAACCAGACAGGAAGTCAGGATCCAGACACCATGCTCCGGACATGAAACAAGACAGACCGAAGAGTGCACGGCAGGGAATACAACCGAAACCATATGCTCACTCAAGACAAACAACGAAACTCAAGACAGACATGGGACGATGATGTCACAGTCCTGTCAGACAAAAACCCAGACTGACAGAGTGACAGGACTGTGACACTAAATGTAGAGGTTTTAAGAATGACTAAAAAACAATTGTATATAGAAATGCATATTTTATATAAATAGACGTGGATGTATTATATAGATTTTTAAATATGAAAATATGGTAATTTATATTATATTCTTATAGTATATTGTGGCGTAATAAAATAAAATTCTGCATTGCAACCCATAATCTGCATGATTTAAGTGTTGTGTCTTTTTGGTGGTGTTGCAAGGTGTTCCAAATTAAGAATTTTTTTAAAGGAAGTAAACTTCTATAAATATTCATTGCTCAGTGTGTAGGAAGTAGTGAACACTGCATAGGAACCCAGCTACTGTCTTTTTCCACATGTAATGCTTTTTTTTCTTGCTTTATTTGTTAAATTAACATCCATTTATTCGTTGTGTCTATATCAAAGATGCTTATATTTCCCATTGAATTCCAGTGTACACTATCGACCATGAATCTTACAGGCTAGGCCCATATGATCTGACCCAATGCAGACCTTCCACTCTTCCGGGTCGATAACATCAGTCTGACCGTGAGTGACGGAGGTAAATCACAGCCGAAAGCAAGATACCAAAGTGGCCTTCTGACAAAAACTACTGCTGATGTGAAAATGGCTCAATTAGGGGGGCTGTAAACTTGTTAGGGCCCACGTTGGGCCCCGCGGGGCCCGCCATTGTTTTCGCCACAGCAGCTGCAGTCGATAGTGCTACCATGCATTAAAATGGTATGGCTGATGGGCACTCATGAGCCAAAGGGATGTGGCAGAAACTGCTCTCCTGGTGGATACTTAAACAAAGGATCAGAGGCACAATTACCCATACAGTTTTCCTGAAGTGAGGAACAAAACCCAACACAGTATCCCTGCCTATTTCTCCTGCAGGCTAATGGTGGGGTTGCAGATGCAGTTGTCAGCATCAAAACATGCTGCACACTACTCTAAGATCAAAGCTGCTGTTTCTAAATCCGGTGGTCAAAAGTGATCGTTAGTACAGATAAGAGTCCATATGGCAATTTCCCCTGACCCTGCAACCACGCACAGCTTAGAGACATTGAAAGCTCATGAACAATGGGATCACATTGATAGATTTGGCAGCCAGTCACTCAGTACTTAATTGTATTCATGTCTTCGACAATTAGGGTTCTCTCTGACAGGGAGCACCAGTTCAGTCTCAGTGCTAAGAGACTTTGTCAAATTTGCAGCCTGTCAAACTCACGGGGCGGCCGGCTGCAGTCAGTCATTCTCCATTAACGCTGAGACCTATTAGTTTTCATCCACACCCTGTGTAGCTGTGAACGATACGAGTGGCAGAAATGCAGTCATTTATATAAACAGTGTCATGGTGTGTTGAATGCGTCTGGCCTTGGTAGCACCATGCAGTCATCAGGCACTGTGATCAGCCATGGATGCATAATACATCAGACAGGCCATGAGCGCAGGAAGAAGCATTCATCAATGTCCACCTTTCAAATGAGATCTTCCAGACAAGGCAATCAGTCAGTGAAATCAGTATTCAGAGCTGAGTGAAGCTCATACCGAGATGTGCTAAGCTGGACTTTGCCTCCCCAGGGTCCCTTCCAAACCCCTAGACGCTCCAACACACTCCCCTAACAACTGTTTCTAGTGTTTAACCATACATATCACTGGGTCCTCTGTCCCAGCGGATGTCCAGGAGTAGAGAACGTCGGCCTTCCTCATCGATACGCGGAATTAGTCTAGGGAGTTTCTGTGCCCAGTCTTACAACAGGGATAACTTTGTGATAGAAGCAGATGGTCTGTGGAGTTCTTTGTCCGTTGCTCACTAAAGAAGTGCAAAACTACATCTTTTCATAATTGACTAGTCAACTAATTGGTGTTTAGAGTTCTTGCATTCAAAAACAGCTAGACAGTGTGCACCAGAATGGAAAAGAATGCAGGTGTCTCGAAATGTGTATTTTACCTCACGCAGTTTTAAAAACTCAAAAACAGCACAAGAAACGATGCAACGGCCAAAGGCGTCATTCTTCATGTGTATGTCTAAGTGATGTGCTGCTTTAAAATTTTCATAGTTGAATAATTGCTTAAGCTTTTGATGTACATGGATAATCGTGGTATTGTACAAAACAAGTTGAAACAACCTTTTTTTTATTATTTATGTTTTATTTTAGTGTCTTAATTCAAGGAATATTCTACTATAGTGTCTCCACATGGAGTTTTGTAGAATCTTTTAGCATGACTCACTTCAAATGATTTCTTTAGTTAATGACTTGAATGTCTTTCTTTTTTAAAAAGCGCTGTTTACATCAGTGAGGGTCATAATCATAGGATATCAATCTTACAGTTTGACATAAACAATTTACTACATTTTATTCCCTAATGTTAAGTCCCTGGGATCTTTATATGGTTTGTATGTCTTTTGATTTTAATACCTCACAAAGACACTAGCAAGGGTCTGACTGTCGTTCCTAGAATTTGACTTAATTAGTATGTTTTAGTATAAAGTTAGTGGCTACTGTCGAGTTACAGGTGAGTTTTATTTACTTGCCAAAGCAAATAATTAATTCATTAATTTAGTTCCTGTTGTTGGACTCGTCAATGGAAGCTACAGGAGCGTTCAGAAAAATTGAAACAATTTGGCTGAGAAGTTATCTAGATTTTTGCATAATTATCATGGTAAACTGTATTACCGAAAACTAACACGTCTAGGTTGTAGCAGTAGTCCTTTAAAGGAAATGCATTTAAAGGCATAAGCCAAGACACAAGGCATTTCCACACCTCACTGTTTTTCCATTTCCACGTTAACTGATAAAATATAGTAATTCATGTCTGTGTGAGTCCAAAGAACAAAATGTGGAATCATCTATTACAGGTAAATGCCCAAACCGAGGGAACATAGAGAGTCTATAAAGACTAAAGCTGCTTCAGTACTAAGGCCTTATAGATGGTGGCATTTGGAGATTGAACTGGCTTTAGTAGATTAGGCTGAAGTCTCCAGAAGGGCTTTTATTTTTCCTCAACTAACGCCACTTGTCATGCCAAACACACAGCTGAAGATCTACCGGGGAGCTTGTGTTGACAAATTAATCATAGCATTTACCACAGAGAAAAAAGTCATTTGATGTGACAAGCTATGTTATCTTATTTGTTATGTTATTATTTTTAGTCTGATATGCAGGGATGACCGAACAATTTATTAAGCTTTATATCTCAGTAGTTCTCAGTAGTCTTTTGAATGAGAAACAAACCGTAAGAACCCTAATATAGCTGTTTCTCTTTTTTTTTCTCTCTCTCTCTCTCTCTCTGTTTTTTTTTTTTTTTTTTTTTTGTCCTCTGTTGTTCCTGATTCTGCATCCACCCGTTGATCATCCAACTCCAGGTAAGAAAATTAATTTTCTAGTCTCACACTTGTTCCTGCCAATTTCAGCTCACATACTGTGAGTTCTAAATGCTTATACAGTATAGGCTCCATATGCTGGCATATAGAACACCCCCACAAAAATAGACCCTATGAAAAATACTGTCACACGGATCTATATACATTTCTGAGTGAACCAAAGATGATCTGATTATTCATTCTTTCCTTTTTTTCTTTCTATGGACCTAATTGATTCTGACATTTTCAAGTTCATTGACATATTCCTTCATATAACTGACACATGCTCTTAAAATCACAATCTTCATGCTCTATGTTGTTGGGCTTCATAATGTCCTGTGTCTGAAATCATAGATAATCATCAGTTCAGTCATATTTAGAGATGTCCGCACTGAACGTGTTCATGTTTAAAATCCTGTCATCATCATCTTATAGCATGACATGACAACACACACTTGTATATAACAAATTACTTACATACCTATAAAACATATATGTCTTGTAGAAGGAAAGGAGTACAATCCAAATATTTTAATATATAAAGTAATTATTATATAGTATTTTATATATAAAGTAATTAATAAACATCAAATACCCCAAAACTTACTTTGAAAACCAAAGTACTTACCCTCCTGCTTTACTTGGAAATAACCAACATTCATCCACAAGTCACGTAATTACCTGTTTGATACAAGAGTTTATTGAAGAGTTGCACTTGATTTCCAAATACCTACACCTGTCTCTTGCATCACCACTCACATTTCCAAAGGCTCTATTTACAACTAGGATTAATATCAGTCTCTGACCATTTCTGACTACCTCCAGATGTGGTTTGAGTGAACAGATCACAAATGATTTTGCACCCCATTTAGAATTGTGATTTATGTTAATACCAGGTATAAACAGGGCCAAATAAACTGTACCACATGAAAGCCAAGAAACATTTCATAAACAAAATTAGAAAACATTCTTGTAAAATTCTAATCAAGACAACGATATAAAAATTTCAAAGGCATGGAACATACCTTGAAGCATAGTCCAGAAAGGTCAGTCATCACTGTTGTAGTGAAACAACACTGAATCTGTCCCAGAACTGGCCGTCCTCACCAGCTATGGTAATTCTAAAGGAAATATAGTCCCCTATGACAGTGATGTGTGAAACTAGATAGTATGGAAAGAGTTTTTCCTGGGAAAACTCTTATCTCATCTTTCTTGGAGTTTACCTAAAGGCATGTGAGAAGCTCCAAAAATTAAGAAGAACATTCTAAGGTCTGCCGAAACCATTATATATGTATAGCACAAACCATGCCACATCTTACAGAGGACACCATCCTTACAAGCAGGGCTGACAATGACTTTAAGTTCAGTCATGAAACTCTACAAGGCGCAAGCCGATAGGTTAGTTGAACTTGTTATCTGTTAGCCTATCTGCTCACTCACATGTGATTATGCCAGTCGGCTCACGTGGTGTAAGCTGATAGGTCCTTTGACATGTTAACCAATCAACTTGCGTACTCTCTGTTCTAACATTTATATTGCTCAGTTTTGCAGGTAAGCCAGATTCACTGCAGTGCACTGCAAGAGTTTTTCTCTGAAACCCTCCTCCCCTGCTCCACATGTCTAGATCTGCTACATGGGAATTCAGAATCAGCTTTATTGCCAAGTATGCTTACACATACAAGAAATTTGTCTTGGTGACAGGAGCTTCCAGTGTACCACAATACAAAAACAATACAAAAATAGCAGCAAGACAGAGATAATAATAAAAAAATAAAAATAAAACTAATTATACACATACGTACAGACACACACATACATACATACATACACACATACACATGGGTAGTGCAAAGCTAATACAATCTGTTATGTACAGTGCAAATACAAATCTGTTATGTACAGTGCAAATGTTTTTTTTGTTTTTTTTCCAGAGGAATGAAATGGCAGAAGAGGTTGGATGTGTTGGATAAATATAAGAAAGACTAAACTGTGTATTGCACATAGTTATTGCTCAATGGAACAATTTAACTGTTCATGAGATGGATAGCCTGAGGGGAAAAAACTGTTCCTGTGCCTGATGGTTTTGGTGCTCAGAGCTCTGAAGCATCGGCCAGAAGGCAACAGTTTAAAAAGGTAGTGGGCAGGGTGAGTGGTGTCCAGAGTGATTTTTCTAGCCTTTTTCCTCACTCTGGAAGTGTACAGTTCTTGAAAGGGGGGGCAGGGGGCAATCAATAATCCTCTCAGCAGTCCGAACTGTCCTTTGTAGTCTTCTGATGTCTGATTTCGTAGCTGAACCAAACCAGACAGTTATTGAAGTGCAGAGGACAAACTCAGTGACTGCTGAGTAAAACTGTATCAGCAGCGCCTGTGGCAGGTTGAATTTCCTCAGCTGGCGAAGGAAGTACAACCTCTGCTGGGCCTTTTTCACAATGGAGTCAATGTGGGTCTCCCACTTCAGGTCCTGTGAGATCGTAGTGCCCAGGATTGCATGTATGTGTACAGCATCAGCAGCAGCATTGTTTTTTGGAGATCATCATTACCTTTCAAGGACCCATACCTTAATGTTTCCCCTACACTTTTCAGATGGTTTCTACGTTCGTACCTACAACCGTCAAACTTGATGGTTGTTGCATCATACTTTAAGTGTGCTTTTTTCTGGCAGTCCTGAAAAAAAAAAAGGGAAGGAAAAGTATATTACATTTAGGACAGATTTCTGGGGAAAAAAATATCAATAATCAAACACCAGGACCATCTTCCAACAAGAAAATGAATCAAAACCTACAGCAAAAGCCACAGTGGAGTGGCTTTTAACCAAAACAATTAACATTCTTAAGTGGCCCAGTCAAAACGCATCTCAATTCTATAGAACATCTGTGAAAAGACTTAAAATTAGAGTTCACAAGCAGTCCCCATTCAAGCTTGAGCAATTTTTACTTGGCATAGTCAGTTAGATGTTTCAGCAATTTTGACAAATAGAACAGACAAAACAAAGGGGATAATAAGTTTGGTAGGCAGCTTACTGCCAAGACTGCTAAGAAAATTTCCAGATTCTTATTGTAATGGAGGTGATGGGGCCAGATATGTTCTGGTAAATCAAATGCAGCACAGAGGGAGTGTTTACAGAAACAGATGTAGATGGGCGAGAAAAAGATGTACCCTTACATCCCCCAAACACTCTCCTTTTCTCTTGGAGCTGCAGTGTGTCACTGTCATAGTGTCATTGAGGTTGCTAATTACCTCAGAGATGGAAACAGTAAGCTTGGCTGTAGTTGTCTCGCTATTGTTCTCTTAACTGCCATTAAAGTGGAATACATGTCCTTTGATCCAACAAGGTTTAATTGTGAAAAAAGGCATCAAAAATGGACAAACTGTTAGAAACTGTCTGACCAGTAATTACTTGTGTTTATTACTTAACTCTTGAGATACATTGAACAAAAATAAATAAAATAGGATCCATCATTGAGTGCTCTTCAGGTATAATATAATGCATAAAAGGACTGAGTAGAAACGGAAAAGTAGAGGCTTTGAAATAGTGTAGTGAGAATCACCCTGGCAACAATTGAAATTAACTGGGCCTCACACAAGACATCAAAGTATGTGGTGATTTTTTTTATCACATATCACTTAAGGAGTATGTGTGTATGATGTATTAGTATCAGATGGCCCCTCCCTCCATCCTCTGGGCACCAGCTAAGGAACAGACAGTTGCAATAAAATTGGTTTTATTTACAAAAAGATAAACAAGAATAACTAATAAAAACTACAAAATGGTACTAATATGCTAAAAGATAAAATAAATTAATAGGTAAATAAAGTGCATAGGATGGGAAGATGCTAATTGTTGAATTGGATGTAGCAATGGCAAAGTATGACTTTTATCTTATGGAAGAGAAGTTGCTGTTTATCTGTTAATTAATAAGGTGAAAACCTTATTTCTAATTAAAAAAATAACTCATAGATTTTTATCAAGGCATTTGATACACAGGTTATGTAGTCTAAAGAACATTAGAAAATCATAAACTGATCGTATACACTAATGCCAAGGTCTCTGGAAAGAGGTTTAGTAGTGATATTTACGTTCTCCTTGATCGGTCGATGAGTTTGGTGATAGTGACACCTTCCACTGGGGCTCAGGGCCACGTTACAGTGGGGAAGGAGCTGGATTCCATTTCAACAGCCTTGGACATGCAGAAATACAGCCCTTATGTCGGTGAAAGATTCATCATTTTGAACACGCAGATGCACGACACTTGAAGAGAAGGTTTGCTCGCCAGAGCTAAACCTTGTAGCTGTAGTTAGCTCCCTGGTATAGGGATTCCAAACTTGCTGTTGCAGTAGTCTCTTGTAGTGAGACTTGGTACTTAGTCGATCTTCTACTGTCTCTCGGATGGACACTAAGAACATTGGGTGATCTGTTATCCTCTCTCTCTGTGAAGCAGAGACTTAGCACTTTGGATGGTTTGTATTCTGTTACATCTCTTACCTCTCAGGCCAGAGATTCAGAATGTTGATTATTATTCTGTTATTGCTCCCAAACTCGAAGAGCCGGGAACTCAGAACGTTGATTATTATTCTGTTATTGCTCCCAAACTCGGACAGCCGGGAACTCAGAACATTGATTATTATTCTGTTATTGCTCCCGAACTCAAACAGCTGGGAACTCAGAACAAAGGTGTGGCTGATTGTAAAGATGCTTTATACCTTCCTTGTCGCTTCTTGTTTCAGGGTTATGATTGGCTGCTGACATCGGAGGGGGCCCACACAGTGTGGCTCAACCTCCCTTCTCTGTGTGGAACATTTACATATTTTAATGTACATAGTTTAAACAATGTCTTTAAAGTTTCATCTACGCATTGTTCCTTTTCCAAACCTCTTCAAAAATACTATTGGCATTTGTCTGAAGATATAGAGACCAAACATAATTGAAAGATTAAATATTACGCATGCATTAATTTATACCACCATAGTTCAGTTTGTGTGAACTATTGTGCTAATTGAACAACAGCAAGTTACATAAACAGTTCTGTGAACAATCATGGAGAGGATGTGTTGCAGTTAGTGTCCATGTTAGGAGTAAAAGTTTATGTGTAAAGATTTGTCTTTGTGACTTCTTTGTTTCAGCTTTTAACACATGGTAAGTTAATGCTGCCTCTAGAGTTCTTTTATGGTCCTCCTCACCTCTGGTCTTAGGGCAGACCTTGTGGGGTTTGAGAGGTTGCTAAGAAACCACTAATGGACCAATGAAAAGTATTTTCCAACATGTTGGAAGGTCCGGGGCTTTACTTTCTGAAGTGTCTGGTAGTTGTCTGAGCAGCTTATCTGATGGCTGTGCTTGGTATTTGTTTGTGTTGGTCCTGCCACTATCCAATCAAAATGGAGCCACTCTTCTTTGCCTTGACAGTTAGGGAGGGGCTCTGCCATAAACTGGCTCCTGGAATGTCATCTGGTCCGTTTGTTCACCACAATAGCTATTTTACAATAATTATTTTTCTAGGGCAGATAGAATTTTTAAGATTGAATACTCTGATTATGAAAGGAAGGAAATATTGGTAGAATTCTTCTGAAAAAAGTTCAGATGCAGAGGTCATGTTGCCAGAGGGCACCATGGTTGCAACTGGGGCAGGATTCCTCTTTCGCAAGCCTTCGTTAATTTTTTCGTATCATTTAATTATTCTCATCATATCTTGGGAAAGGTCATGACCCAGATGTTTTTCAGCTTCTGATCCTGAGACAGAGAGAGACGAGCAAGAAAGAGAGAGAGAGAAAGAGACCCCACAGAGTAAGCCATCCTACACTAGTTTAGTTGTCTTCTGATGGTATAGCTGGTCTCCTATCCTAGCCAAGCTGGTCTTCAGCTGGCTAATTTATCTCTCAGCATGACCAACCTGGTCTTCAGCTGGCTAGTTTATATCCCAGACTGGGTGAGCTGATCTTGGATTTAGCTGGTCTCCCATTCTAGCCAAGCTGGTCTTCAACATGCTAGTTGATCTCTCAGCCTGACCAGGCTGGTCTTCATCTGGCTAGTTGATCACCCAGTCTGACCAAGCTGGTCGTCAGCAAGACTAGTTGATCTCCCAGCCTGGCCAAGGTGGTCTTTAGCTGGTATAGTTTGTACTGCTGGTCTCTTAGCCCAGCCATGCTGGTCTTTAGGTGGTCTAGTTTATATCCCAGCTTAGGCAAGGTGGTCTTTAGCTGGTTTAGCTGGTACTGCTGGTCTCCTATCCTAGCCCAGCTGGTCTAGTTGATCTCCCAGCCTGACCAAGCTGGTCATCAGCTGGTCTTTCACCAGACCAAGATAGTCTTCAGCTGGTCTAGCTGGTCTCCCAGCCTTGTCAAGCTGGTCTTCAGCTGGTCTGGTTGATCTCCATGCCTGACCAAGCTGGCCTTTAACTGATCTAGTTGATCTCCCAGCCTGGCCAAGCTAGTCTTCAGCTGATATAGCTGGTCTCCCAGCCTGACTAAACTGTTTTTCTGTTTGTTTTGCTGGTTCGCCAGTTGCTCTTCCAACCTAACCAGCTGAAAAGTACCTAACTCCCTTTAAAACTAGCAAACCAGACCATCCTGAACAGGCTGGGAGATCAGCAGGAAAGACAGAAAAAAATGTAGATACGTCTTAAAATTTCCCCCATGATGTTCGGTGGACCTTTTAAATGTAGTTGCACATGCAGGAGAAGCTAAGCGGCTCATTTGTACTTTCTAAATAGTAGAAAAGGAACAGAGGGGGGGTGATCAATAGCTGACAGGACATGCATTCTTAGCATGATAGTAAGGTGGCTGAACAGGCCCCTCTGGGGCTGCTGCATCTCAGGGTTCCACACAGTTCCTGCTCTGACAGGAAGCACACATACTCAACACCTCACAATGTCCTGTAAGACACCAGAGGACCAGGCTGGGGAGCAGAAAAAGGGCAGCACCTACACTCTATTAGAGAAGAAATGAGAGAATGGGAAACATATCCACTTAATTGTTTGTTCCACCAAGCATCTCACAGCTGCTTGGACGTGTCCCCATATTATTCAGACCCCTAATATTTTTTAAGATCCCAGTGTCTGTTGTTTATGGTTCTTTAAAATTGTCACATCGAAGAACATGCTCAAAATGTACTTATAAAATGCATTCCCTTAACTGACTTTTTCTACAACTAAATAACACTTGTTTCATTTAATGTTGATGTGCCCGCCCCCCCAGAACTGATGTCACTTTGCTTAAATTAGTTCACATATACTATATAGTCTAGTCAAAAAAGAGTTAATAATGTTGACATATTGTAAAGATGTATAATTTGTCAACATTATGAACAATTTTGAACAGCACACTATATGGTAAATGTGAACTAATTTAAGCAAAGTAAAGTCAAACCCATGGGTGGGGTCAATGAGCATCAACAGGTTAAGTGCTTGCAGAGCAGGCTTTTTTCCCAACACATGAGTGTCGCAATTTTAAGACGCAACGTCAGTTGTGAAGAACTTCAACTTTTGAAGACGCATCTTGAGAACGTTCAGTCTTAACCGCCCCTTAGGTGTGCTATCTATTTTTATATGTTAAGCTTTATAAGAAATGTTAGGTTATTGAAAATCGTGCATTGACTTTCATTGTTATAATGTTCAGTATTCTAAATCTAATATTTGCATACTGATTTATAGTTTATACTGAATTAAGATCGGACTTTTCATCCTTGAATCTGTTTTACCGTATATAGCTGCCTTTACACTGCAAAAGCGACACAGAAACCATCTTATTATGTGTTAATTCTTGTGTGCAGCCGAGAGAAAACAAGATGCGTGCTGAGTGTCAAGAAAATGGAAAAGTGGCTCTGATGCAGCATTCAATTTACACACACACACACACACACACACACACACACACACACACACAAAACGAAGCTTACCTAAAAAAATAAAAATATATTCCTTCCTTGCAAGCACAGGTATTTCCTTAAGGAAATGAAAATATGGATAACATTTTTTTTCTGTTTGCATTCATAAGGCATGCACTTGCAGCCAGATCTGAAAAAAAAAACAAAAAAAAAAAACTTTGTAATATTGAAAGATGTAATATTGCTGTTTCATTAAATTTTTCAGGCCACATTTTACATGGCAAAAAATGTGATCATGTTCATGGCAAACGATAATCTGTGGTTAGTGAGGGAAAACGATTTTAATATTTTCTGACCTCAAAGCAATAATTGATTCAGTTCACTATATTTCAGTCCATTTATTTGTAGCTGGGGAGTCTACACCCAATTTGACCAATTTTTTGTATGCACATGGCAAAAATGGCAGAGCCTCAGCTCTGGATTGCCATAAGAAAACACAATTACTTACATGAAAGATGTGCTTTACAAATGTGCTTTGCACTTAGCAAACAAAACAAGGATTCTGCGTAAACCACATCAAGGTTTATATTTTTCGCAGCAACAAAAATCTGTAATCATAATTTTAAAAGAAAAATTGGTTTGATTGAGAAAATGAATCGGTCCTCTCGAGTATCAAAGAATCCATTTAGAGTTGTTCCATTACTAGCTATTTGTGATAATGAGTTGAAGGCTTGCTCCCAATTGGTTTTACGGTTTCACACGTCACTTAAAGTGTTTAGGTTTGTGTGTTTATTAATATCAGACAAACCCTCCCTCCATCCTCGGGGCACCAGGTAAGGAGTTTCACCTTAACAGTAGAAGAATGATGCAAATGGACCATTCAATAAATTAAAATTATGTAAATTGGAGGGAGTTGGTCATCAGAATAATCTGAAGGAATTGTAAAATTCGGCCTAACCCTTTAGATCAACACAAGGAACACACAGTTGTAATAACATAAGTTTTATTTGCAAAAATATAAAAAAGAATAACTAACAAAAACTACAAAATGGTACTAATATGCTAAAAGATTTTAAAAAAAATGTATAGGTAAATAAAAGTGCATAGGATGGGAAGATGCAAGTGGTTGAATTGGATGTAGCAATGGCAAAGTATGACTTTTATCTTATGGAAGATAAGTTGCTGTTTATCTGTTAATTAATAAGGTGAAAACCTTATTTCTAATTAAAAAAAATAACTCATAGATTTTTATCAAGGCATTTGATACACAGGTTATGTAGTCTAAAGAACATTAGAAAATCATAAACTGATAGTATACACTAATGCCAAGGTCTCTGGAAAGAGGTTTAGTTGTGATATTTATGTTCTTCTTGCTCGAACGATGAGTTTGTTGACGGCGACATCTTCCACTTGGGCTCAGGTCCACATTACAATGGGGAAGGAGCTGGATTCAATTTCAGCAGCCTTGGACACTAATGAGTTGAGGAATGCTGATCTCCTGGAGCACCGAGAGGGTTCTTGCAGTCTGGAACACGCGGATATATAGCCCTTATGTCGGTGCAAGTTTGTTTATCTGGAACACGCAGAAGCAAGGAACTTGGAGAAGGTTTGCTCACCAGAGCTAAACCTTGTTGCTGTAATTATCTCCCTAGTAAAGGGATTCCGAATTTGGCTTTGCAATAGTCTCTTGTAGTGAGACTTGGTGCTTGGTCGATCTTCCACTGTCTCTCGGATGGAGACTAAGAATGTTGAATGATCTGTTATCCTCTCTCTCATGGAGTGAGACCAGAACCGAGAAGTGTTATAGAAGTGTGTTCTGTTAACGACCCCCTGGATGGGGACTCAGGACTTTGGAATGTTACTGTTATTCTGTTAACGTCTCCCACCACTCAGACTGGGGACCCAGAATGTTGAATATTATTCTGTTATTTCTCCCGAACTTGAACAGTGGGAACTCGGAACAAAGATGTGGTCATACGGAGGATAGTTTTATTCCTTCCTGATGAGGAGGAGATTTTAGTTTGTCTTCTTCCTGTTTGAGGGTTATAATTGGGTGTTAATATGAGATGTGGAACACACATTGTGGCCCATCCTTTCTTTTCTGTGTAGAGCATTTGCATATTTTAAAGTACATACAGTTGTGCTCAAAAGTTTGCATACCCTGGCAGAAATTGTGACATTTTGGCATTGATTTTGAAAATATGACTGATCATGCAAAAAAAACCTGTCTTTTATTTAAGGATAGTGATCATATGAAGCCATTTATTATCACATAGTTGTTTGGCTCCTTTTTAAATCATAATGATAACAGAAATCACCCAAATGGCCCTCATCAAAAGTTTACATACCCTTGAATGTTTGGCCTTGTTACAGACATACAAGGTGACACACACACAGGTTTAAATGGCAATTAAAGGATAATTTCCCACACCTGTGGCTTTTTAAATTGCAATTAGTATATGTGTATAAATAGTCAATGAGTTTGTTAGCTCTCACGTGGATGCACTGAGCAGGCTAGATACTGAGCCATGGGGAGCAGAAAAGAACTGTCAAAAGACTTGCGTAACAAGGTAATGGAACTTTATAAAGATGGAAAAGGATATAAAAAGATATCTAAAGCCTTGAAAATGCCAGTCAGTACTGTTCAATCACTTATTAAGAAGTGGAAAATTCAGGGATCTTTTGATACCAAGCCAAGGTCAGGTAGACCAAGAAAGATTTCAGCCACAACTGCCAGAAGAATTGTTCGGGATACAAAGAAAAAATATTTCTCTATTGAGAAATAGAGGCTGCTCTGGAAAAAGATGGTGTGGTTGTTTCAAGGAGCACAATACGACGATACTTGAACAAAAATTAGTTGCATGGTCGAGTTGCCAGAAAGAAGCCTTTACTGCGCCAATGCCACAAAAAAGTCTGACAACACCTTGACACGCCTCACAGCTTCTGGCACACTGTAATTTGGAGTGGTGAGACCAAAATAGAGCTTTATGGTCACAACCATAAGTGCTATGTTTGGAGAGGGGTCAACAATGCCTATAGTGAAAAGAATACCATCCCCACTGTGAAGCATGGTGGTGGCTCACTGATGTTTTGGGGGTGTGTGAGCTCTAAAGGCATGGGGAATCTTGTGAAAATTGATGACAAGATGAATGCAGCATGTTTTCAGAAAATACTGGCAGACAATTTGCATTCTTCTGCATGAAAGCTGCGCACGGGACACTCTTGGATTTTCCAGCACGACAGTGACCCTAAGCACAAGGCCAAGTTGACCCTCCAGTGGTTAGAGCAGAAAAAGGTGAAGGTTCTGGAGTGGCCATCACAGTCTCCTGACCTTAAAATCATGGAGCCACTCTGGGGAGATCTCAAACGTGCGGTTCATGCAAGACGACCAAAGATTTTGCATGACCTGGAGGCATTTTGCCAAGACAAATGGGCAGCTATACCACCTGCAAGAATTTGGGGCCTCATAGATAACTATTACAAAAGACTGCACGCTGTCATTGATGCTAAAGGGGGCAATACACATTATTAAGAACTAAGGGTATGCAGACTTTAGGACAGGGGTCATTTCATTTTTTTCTTTGTTGCCATGTTTTGTTTTATGATTGTGCTATTCTGTTATAATCTACAGTTGAATATGAATCCCATAAGAAATAAAAGAAATGTGTTTTGCCTGCTCACTCATGTTTTCTTTAAAAATGGTACATATATTACCAATTCTCCAAGGGTATGCAAACTTTTGAGCACAACTGTAGTAAAAACAGTGTCTTTTAAAGTTTTATCTATGCATTGTTTCCTTTCTAAACCTCTTTAAAAATACTCTTGGCATTTTTCTGAGGACATAGAGACCCAAAATGATATTGAAAAATGAAATATTATGCATGCATTAATTTATACCACCATAGTTCAGTTTGTGTGAAAGACTGTGCTAATTGAACTACTGCAATTTACATAAACTGTTCTGTGCACAAACATGGAGTGAAAGTGTGTAGTTGGTGTACGTTTTAGGAGTTAAAGATTTGTCTTTTTGGCTTCTTAGTTTCAGCTTTTGCCACATGGCAAGTTAATGCTTTCTTCACTCAGTTTGCCTGGTAGTCCTAGGGAATTTATGATCTTTCTCACCTCTGGCCTCAGGGCAACCCTTAGGATGAGGGTTTGTGATGTTGCTAAGAAACCACGCATTGTGTGTTGGAAGTATGGCTGAAAAGATTTGTCGATGTTATCGACAAAGTCGACAATAAAAAATTGTCGACAAAAATGTTAGTTGTTGAATAGTCGTTTGATGTTATTTAACGTAACATGAGATCACATTAACCTGTTGATGCTCATTGACCCCACCCATGGGTTTGACTTCACTTTGCTTAAATTAGTTCACATTTACCATATAGTGTGCTGTTCAAAATTGTTCATAATGTTGACAAATTATACATCTTTATAATATGTCAGCATTATTAACTCTTTTTTTAACTAGACTATATAGTATATGTGAACTAATTTAAGCAAAGTGACATCAGTTCGGGTTCATTGTGGAATAAGTGGAGCCGGAGCTCTTTAAAGGAAACACCCTGGCGTCACATCTTAAATGCAGTTAGATTGAATGCATTATAGCTTTATTAAAGTTCAAATATTATGGAAGCAGATCATGTAAATAACTACAAACTCTGAAACTGGCATTTCTCTGTGCGATCAGCACCTTTCCTATGAGTTGCGTGAAGTGTCCCGATCTAAGGGGGAGAGATTGAAGCTGCACCCGTCTGAGGCACACTCTGTCACGGGGACGCTCGGCAGTGATTGGATGATTCTGCCCATTATATATATTTTTTTTTAAATATGGGAATACAACAACATAAATACAGGACAAACAAAACAATAAACCAAAAACAAACAAAACAGATTTTGCATTTGATTATGTGAAGTGTAGGTGTGAGGTTGTGTTGTGCATGTGTGCATCTCTATTCAGTATGTATGTAAATATATATGTAAGGCAAGCTGTGGAATAAAGAGTAGAGAGGGGAGAAAACAAAAAGAGAAGGACAGTAGGGCAGGATTAAGTAATCTGCCCATTACTTTGAATCGGATTTAATATTGAGCTTTTGTTGCCAAAGTAGAAAAAAAAAAATCTTGTTACATTCAAGGATGTGTCTCTAGCTCAACTGGTAGAGCATGGTGCTAGCAACACCAAGATCATGGGTTCCCAGGGAACAAACAAACCGATAAAATGTAAACCTTAAATGTGTTTGGATAAAAGTGTCTGCCAAATGCATAAATGTAAATATAAAAGTCAAATCATGTCAAATAATTTGTATTTGTATAGTTTTTTATTTATGCTTTTTCCAATACACACTGTTTCAAAGCAGCTTTACAGAAAATCAGCTGTAATGTCTATAACGTCTCAGAAACACGAATAATCAGCACTCCTGGAAACATAAACAATCTGATAAAAAAAAAAAACTGATTTTATATAGCTTGGTATTATTTATATAGTGTGTGTATATATATATATATATATATATATATATATATATATATATATATATACATACACACACACTACCGGTCAAAAGTTTTGAAACACTTACTCATTCTTTATTATATATATATGTATTTATATTTTAGAATAATAGTAAAGTCATCAAAACTATGGAATAACATAAATGGAACTATGGGAATTATGTTGTGACTAAACAAAATCTAAAATAAATCAAAACTGTGTTATATTTTAGCATCTTCAAAGTAGTCACCCTTTGCCTAGAATTTGCAGACATGTACTCTTGACATTTTCTCAACCACCTTCTTGAGGTATCACCCTGGGATGCTTTTTAAACAGTATTGAAGGAGTTATCATCTATGTTGGGCACTTAGTGGCTGCTTTCTTTATTGTTTGGTCCAAGTCATCAATTTCAAAAACCTTTTATTTTATTTTATTAAATATAGTTTTTAATGAAATAAATTAATATGGTGGCACAATTATATTATTGTCTACAAAACTAATTTCAAACATTTAAGCATTCGCCTTCAGATCTAAAGATTTTTAAGATCATGAGAAACATTTCAGTCAAGTGTTTCAAAACTTTTGACCGGTAGTGTATATGTACAGTATATACAGTAATATACTGTTTTAATATGCAGCAATGGAGAGTGTTTTCAAAATACTCTGGTTTTGTTGGAGGAAAATGGTGTTCTAGTGTTGGTGGGAGGCAATAATGTAGCAAAATGTATGCATTTTAAAAATAAAAATATTAGTGTGGACGGTCACTTAGAATAGTCACAAGGGTAAAAAGAACTTTGTTTGTACGCCCCTGTTGTGAATCCGTTTTCTGTGCACAAAAGTAAGAACACTTGTATGTAATTGTTAGTGAACGAGACCCAATGTTTGATTTTTAGATTTATGAACAAAGAAAGATAAACCTAAAGAAGAAAAAAAAAAACATGAAATACTTATGTGTACAGAGAAAAAGAGCAAGAGAAAATGACAGAGCACTGCAGGCAGCCTTGAGAGATCAGAGGAAAGCAAGGCTTTGGCTCTGGTTAAAAAAGACTCTGCTCTGCGTCTCATCCCTTCATTCTTTCCGGTCTGGCTGGGCCGCCAATGGCAGTTCATGGGTGTTAAACCCCCTCTTACGGTGGAAAAAAATATTCCTGTAGAATATCTGGAATTAAATGCACTCCAGTATCGCATCCAGGCTAGTAAAGTATACCCAGACCAAAACTAAAGAGCTTGGCTCAGGCCAAATAAACGAACAGACCGGCGAGTAACAGCAAAGCCTCTGTTTGTCGTTGGAGCTGAGTGGGAAAAAAATAAAGGAAAAGGAAATCAGCATTGCACAGATACAAAGAGATTTGATTTGATCTGTGATGTTAGATAATGACAGTGAGGACAAGATAATGTGAGAGAAGGTGCATGTAATAGGGCTGTGCTGATACATCATTTATCGATATATCGTGATACTTGTTCTCACGATATTGTATTGATATTTTGGATCCTTGTTTTGATATTTTACTGATCTCTTTGTGTATTCATATCATGCATTCATATTCATATCATTCAGACATCCTTCAGTTCAATAATGAAGAAGCAGGTCATCTAAAAAGCACAAACTCTCAAGCAATTTCTTAGCATGGTCATAACCATAAGAGAGATTGAAACTGAAGCTGCCAAATTAATATTTCTCTCACGGACACAGACTCAGCTCTCTCAGTCTTGATCCAATTATAATATTGTGATGCATCGCAACATACGGAATCGTGACATACGTATTGAAATATGAATTGAATAGGAAGGTGCTTGGCAATACCCAGCCATAGTGTATATGAAGAAGGTTTATTTCAAAAGAAAGTTTTAGTGTGAACCATGCCAGTATGCAGAGGTTAGCCAATCATAACCAAGTTCATTTACATATAAAAATCTTAAAGTTACAGTAACAAAAAACTGTCATGTAAAATTAATTGCAACTATTTTTATTCCAAGAAACCTTGACTAACCATAAAATTCTGCAAATGCAACGTAGTCTTATAACAACGAATAATTTGAAGGAGATGGCAGAATCGTAAGATATCGTACGACTTGGCTTGAACAAAAATTACAACTTTTATTCCCAGACAGGCCAACAAAAAATCAACAAACAAAATTTCAAATGGATAAAACACAGGCCTCAAATTTTAGCTAGCCACCTCTCCAACACTTTATTTTAAGAAAGGGAATGTCTGTGAACATATTTATTTATGCAATACAAATGACTGATGTATGTCAGTAACCTATAATATGTCTCGTTCAAAACCCTGATGTTTTTTGGGTTTTTTTTGTGGTTTTTTTGGTGGTACATAAAGTTTATTTCCCTACTGAAATTATGGCAAGGTTTAGGGCTTGGGTAAGGGGTTAGACTTCATGGTTAGGTTTAGGATTGGGTTTGGTTAGTTAAACTTAACTAACATTGTTCATTGGTTTGTCTAAAAGTCGTACCTTTTTGTATAAGCCCACTTGTGCGATTTCTTATGATTTCACCATTTCGTACTATTATTACAACTTTTTATGAGACTAGGTTGTACAAATGTGTAGATTTTGAATTTGCTAGCTGATCAAACTGTATAAAGCACTGGTGTAATGGGGGTCGCACACTGGACGCATCTGGCGGACGACATGACATGTTCTAAAATTCAGTTTTCAATGAAGGTACTCACACCGCCACCATCGCTCTGCGTCTGTTGGAGGCACCCAGCTACGACTCCGGAGTTTGCCAAAATTTCTGCCGTGTTTTTTTTTTTGCTCAAATTTCGGCCCAAATCATTATAAAAGGACATTGATTATTTACTCTAGTGTTGTTCATTCGTGAAGTAGGGTAAAGCCTTGGTAACTTTTATGTGTACTTTTTGTCTGTTTTTTGGGAACAGCTGTAAAATCCATCCATCCATCCATCTGGTTTTGTCTGTCTATTATCTCAGTATACAGTACTTTACTAAACTAAAACTGATTTTGTTTTGATTGAAAAGTGTGTTCAGTTCAAGGGGTGGGGGGGGGGGGGTGGGCAATGGTAAGTTAGTAAATCTTTAAGAGTGATTTACTATTTCAAGTGTTTAGCTTGAAGTGGATCTCAAAAACAAGCTGGATCTAACATGCTAGTGTTTATTTGCTCAGTTGCCAGTGGTTCAGACTGTATCCTCACCTGTGGGAAGCCTGCATGACTTCTCTAAATGCCTCCAGAGAATGTCCTCAGAGCAAGATTGTCCCTGCAGCACACTCACAGTATAGCTGCAATGAGGGAACTTCAGAGTCAAAATGCCACACTGAGTGTTTGACTCCTTTCAGCCCCTCTCAGATGTGTGTAATGGAGTGCACTCTCTAACCTTCACCTAGCCAAAGCAGACAGAGCTAGCTGTTACGCAACACTCTCTCTCTTTTACCTTTTCTCTTTCCTTCCTTTTCTCTCTCGTTTTCTGTGCTCTATAGCCTGGTCTAAAACTGCTATTATATCATACGAGTTCTTATAAACAAGGTTTTAATGGATATATATTATGGAAAACCAGAGTTTTATAAAATGCTATAAAAGTGTAGAACATGCTTTAAATTAGTAGCTGAGGTAGTCACAGGGCAAAAAGTACTAGTAGTGTAAGAGTGTGTGTTTGTATGTAAAAAAGGGCGGTGTAATGGTTAAAATAAGATCCCCAGCAGGAGCGGAGAGGCAAGGTCACCTCTGCTGTAACTGGGCTGGGCCAGGCGGGCAGATCGAAGGCATGGCTAAGGGGGTGCCGTAATACAGGCCCGGTCCCTCAGGAATGCTCTAAGAGAATCTGCTGCCATACCTGAGGCGACCGCTCATTTATCTGGAATGCACCGCTCCGAACTGCTAACGATCAGCTCAAATTGGACAATTTTTCCTTTTTTCAGGCAGCCAGCTGCAATGGCTCCAGCACGCATCTGTGCAGATGGAAAAGGCATAGGACCAAAAAAGTTTGGCACTCGTTTTTCTTCTGTTTACATTTTGTTCTTCCCTCCCACTCTCTCTGAAGTTAATTTTTCCATCAGTTCTCTGTTTTCTTGATAAATGTCAGTCTTGGGTGTTCTGCCCGGATTTCTTGCAGGCTCAGAGGTGTATGGCATCGTTCCCTGAGACATTTTTCAGGTATTTGTGTAGAAGAGGCTCCATACCAGAAGCAGTGATTTGGTTTTGGTTTGACAATGCAAAACCAGAAATGTGTGGCTCTTTTCAAAGACGAGTTTGAAATGTGACACAGATGTTGAGTTTGCATTTAAACACTTTTTCAACTCTTGATAAAATGATGAAACGTCACTAGCATTATTGTATATTAATGTTTGTTTGTTTTTGTCTTTCCAATGTATGAATTAAATTTGAACTCTTCCCAAATAGCCCAAACTCTGCTTTACTTTTTTTTTTCTTATATTAAATAATAATAATATTTATACATTTATATTATTACTTTATTGTATTATAAAAATATATAAAACATGACTTTTTATGTATTAATTAATAAGTTTCAACTACTTAATAACTTGCTATGTTCTACATTTTGTTTAAGGATTTTTATATTTTATGTAATATTACATAAGATAATTCATATTATTAGTATTTTTTATAATTAGTAGTAGTAGTATTTGTATCATTGTTTTAAAGCTGAATCTTTTAAAAATAGCATGCATTTTATGTATTTATTAAAATAAAATATACACATTTTATATATTTAATATAATAAAATATACAAATATAGAAATTCATTATTATTATAAAATACATAGATCTAATATTTTTTATCATACATTTTAAATATATGAAATATGAAATATTAATTTTGTTTATGAATTTAATTCAATCAAGTTTATTTGTATTGCTCTTTTCACAATACATATTGTTCCAAAGCAGTGAGCAAGCAAAGGTGACATTGGCAAGAAAAAAGAAAAGAAAAAAAGAAAAAAATCCTAAAATGTTGAATCAGGAATATGTGGCCTAAAACACAGCACCATTCATGTTTTTTTTTTTTTTTGGTACACATTTAGTTAATGTCTGCATCCTTTGTTAATGATAACCTCAACTGCACAAATCTAACTGTTATGCAATCACACGCACTGCCATGCCTCAGTTTTTTCATGATTTCATTTAATTTTAGACAGCTTCAGCTGTCCAGCCACAGGCAAACTCTTGACCAACTAAAACATTTTCCATTCTGTACCTTCTCAAGAAACACATAATTAATCTGGGCACATTTGTTTCAACACGTAATTAGTTTAACTTTCCGTGCCTCCCTCCTATCCGTTCCTTTGGCCAGATGTTGCGGTCTAGGCCAGCCCATCTCCTTTATGTAATTCCTCTACCAGTGTTTATGAAACTGCTGTATTATTCATTCGCTGTTGCTGTCTGTTTTGGTTTTAGTTTTTTAGTTTTTTTTTTAGGTTTTTCGTTTCTTCTTTTTTTTTGGCTTTGCCGACACGTTTATAGAAATTCAATACTTTTTCTTTCTTGTATGGAAATCTTTTCCCGTAACTTTTACAGAAACTGTATTTTGTAAACCAATGCATAGATTACGAATTCGATAGATTTTTTTCCTTCTCATGCAAACAACCCCCCCCCCCAGAAACAGTTGTTTTAAGAACATCTAATAAGACACATGGAGCTGTGTTGTATGTTCAGTCGGTGTTCAAGGATGTTTTGTCTGTGTGACAGTGCATACTGGTTGGTCATTAAAATTTCTCCAGTGCTTAATCTGTTGAAAATCAGAGCCTCTGTTTAGTCTCTGTTCCTAACACGAGAGCAAAGTACGGCACGCAAGAATGCTGAAACTAGTGTTAGGCGGTGGAGACAACCCATTGTCTTAACAAAATACTGGTGCAGCAGAAAATTGTCTGCATAGACTCAACTTGTCTTGGTTTGTTTGGATGATGTAACCTTTTTGCAATCAGGCTTTTGGCATCTTTCTCCCCTTTCATGTGTCCTTTAATGCTGTTCATGTAGATTTCTTTGAAATCATTGCACAAATGTACATCTGCAAACTTAAGCTTGACAGTCACATCGGGCCTTGTGAAATTCGTAATTGGCTGCATTATTTTGCATGCTGTCTCATTGGGATATCACAAATTAAATTAGGTTGTACCTAATAGTAGTGTCCATGGCTCTGTTCCGAAACCTAGTGAGACAGCATTTTAAGGCATAAAAGATGTGATGACTGTTCCAAATGTTGGGGAACATTATTATGCTGCCTTCTAAGAAACCTTCTTAGAAATTCTAGCATCACATTGAGTATTTTATCCAATATTTGAGTATGCATTTTAGAGGATCACGCTGCTAGCCTAGCAACATGCTAGCACCAAGTTCAATTGAAATCAATTGTTAGTTAAGTTGCTGAATATGTAAAGCTTTGCGAATCGGTTACTTATGGAGTTTTATTTCAGTTTGAACTTAAGATGGAACTACTATGTACTTAACCATTTGATACAAGGTACTTATTATGTACATACATGTTGTTGCATTGTAAAGTATTTGCATTTAATTACATTTGTAGTTACACTGTTAACGTTACCCCTAACCCAACCTTTACCCCAAAACCTAACTCTAACCCCTTTTCCTAACCCTAACCCTAACCTTATTCCTAAACCTTCCCATACCTCAATCTCAGTAGCAGCAAATGTGGGAATTTGGGAACATAGTCTCATATGTATTTAATGTTAGTACATAGTAGTTAAGGCCACCTAATATAAAGTGTGACCCAATTTTCTTGCAGAACATGATTATTATGTTACTCTGACATAATACAGTATATGACATTGCCCTGTTACGGAAATTAACTCGTGCCAAACTCCCATGACTATTCTCTTCACTTATTACCACCATATAGAATGAATTCCTATTGATTTAAGTTGGCAGTTTTCTTAGCAAGCACACTGTCAGCTGTCTCCTTGTACCAAGTGAACAGCCCTATCCCTCTGTGAGGGGAAAAAAGAGAAAGATTTACCCTCTACCTTCTGATGTAGAGGCTATTTATACTGACAAGGTGTGAAAAGAGTCGTGATCGTCTATTTTCTGGGCTTCAGATCCCGCTTTGATGGCCTGTCAGAGCTTTTAAAATGACTCTTGGAGAGATTTTCGACTACATTATAATATATACACAGCACGTGTCTGACAGACTGCAGCGCTTGGCTGCAAAATCCTTTTTTTTTTTTTTTTCAGTCTGTTTTTGCTCCATCTTGTCCATTTAAGTGACTGAGAGATGATTTTATCAGATGTCTGCAACCAACCACTGTTGTAACATGAAACAGCATTCACAACCCATTCTACTTCCATAATGAGATGTACACTATGTTCAAGTGAATATTCAACAAGAGAGAAAAAAGGTGACTGAAACTTGATTTTATCCCTTGGAAATTGTTTGGATTGTGAAAAGTGAGCGTTCCATAGCAGAATGGATCTAAGCCTTAACCGTAGGGCTGCGCAGTTAATCGTATTTTAACCACAACCACGTTTTCTGACTTTCACGGTTAAAAATAAAAGTATATTTGTCTGCGATATTAGTAAGATAGTAAAAATAAATTATCAGCCAAGTAAAGTTGCAAATTGTTGCTCATTTTCATTATCGGCTGTCTACGGATGATAGACTAAATCACAAGCTCTTTTGAAGTCTTTTGAAGCTTTCCTATCACATTCACGCTCTCTTCAGAAGTGTTTGCATTTGGTACTGGAAGTGTTATATTTAAAGCACTCCCGATTTACTTCAGTTGCACATTTGCATAATTTCAAGTACGTTTAGTGTGGAGTGGTGGTGGCGTAGTGGGCTAAAGCACATAACTGGTAATCACAAGGTTGCTGGTTCGATCCCCACAGCCACCACCATTGTGTCCTTGAGCAAGGCACTTAACTCTAGGTTGCTCTGGGGGGATTGTCCCTGTAATAAGGGCACTGTAAATCACTTTTGATAAAAGCGTCTTCCAAATGCATAAAATATAAATGTAAAAATGTAACTGTTTAGCCATCACAAGTGTCTAAAAAATCTAAAGTAAACCCATAGCACCTGAGTTTTCTGGACCGAGGAAAAGATAAGAACGTTTCTTCTTGTATGCAAAACATGACTTAATTATGGTCAAAAGGCATTATTTACTAGTTTGTGTTTTAACACCTTGTTCAACATGAGAGCTGCTGTTTAATGTAATTTATCTATTTAGTTTTTTTCTTTTGTAATTGATATCAAAGCAGCGGCAACAGTATTTATCTATTTATTCATTGTTTTGTCCAAATCGTGCAACCCAGAGACAATAATGTGAGAATTTTCATTTTTGGGTGAAATATTCCTTTTAAGATAGTAAATAGAATAAATTTTGATTTCATGTTGACTTTAATATTTTAAAGGGATAGCTTACCCAGAAATACAAAGTATGTCATAATTTACTCACCCTCATGTCGTTCTGAACCTCTATGACTTTCTGTCTTCTGTGGAATTCAAAAGGAGATGTAAGGCAGAATATTAGCCACAGTCACCATTCACTTTAATTGAATGGCCATTCAGTGCTTATTTCAAGTATGTTTATAATTTTCTAAATTTGTAATAATAGACTATTAGTAGTTATTACAAATTAAACTCTTAAGGGTTAACACTGTTGTTTATGCGTCCCTTCTCTATCTGATTTGTCTCTATCTGTCTTCCCGCATCTCGTTGTGTCTCGTTGTGTCTCCTCATATCTCCCAGTGTCTTTTCTCTTGTCTTTTGTTTGTTTATTGTTACTGAGGTGAGGTGTGACAGAGCGTCCTGTGCTGGCTCGATCTCTCTCTGAATGGTAACAGGAAGTGACACGTTGTGGGGTGGTGTGACACACGGAAATCAAAGTTGATGGCTGATGACAGTATAGAGGCACTTGATGCACCTGTGTGTTTGAATGTCAGTAGAGATTTATTAATGGACACACTCCTGAAATTATTGTATATTGGTTGTACAGAATGTATGTTTACTTTCAGTATAGATTTTATCTCAAATTTTGATGGCGGAAGGAAAAAAAGGGTTCTGAAGTAATGTCACACAAATAAAGGTCATACAAAGTCCAGTAAACATGAAAAATGCTAAATCAATATTTGGTGTGACAACCTTTGCCTTCAAAACAGCACTAATTCACCTAGGTACATCTGGACACAGTTTTCCTTGGTTGTTGGCAGATAGGATGTGCCAAGCATCTTTGAGAACTTTCTACAGTTGTTCTATCTATTTCGGCTTTCTCAATTGCTTCTGTCTCTTCATGTAGGGGGCCATACCATCTGTTGTTGGGCTTCTTGTTCTTCTTCTATTCAATTCTATTTGCAAAGGGAATGTTGAAATCTAAAATGTATATTTCGTACTGATACACTAAAAGCAGAATAGATCAAATAACCATTTTAAGACATGTTTTTGTGAAAAATATAATAATAATATGAATAAATAATAGTTTTCTTGACAGGCTTCATAAGAATCACCCATGAATGAAAATGGGAGTCTGCCCAAAGTGCGGAATTATCATCTGCCTCTCCAAAAGTGCGTTCAGTATTTTTATTTACGTGAGAATACATTATTACTTTGTGTGAAAAACAGGCGAGTTTTACATTTTCTTTACGTGTTTACTACACACTCCTGTACAACAAGTGAAGCATAAATTGAATTGTAACTAATTAGCTCCCAAGAGGATTAATTGGATCCGCTGTCTTTATTCCCCAGTTTACCTGGGATATGTAAATGCCTCAAGTGAGAGAAGAAAGAGAGAGGGAGAGGGAGTGGTAATGCAAGTTTCGATGAAGCGAAGTTGAAATTAGTTTGTAACAAGCTTAATTTCTGTCACATCACCCTCTTTGCTCTCCCTCCTGTGCCTGCAGCACTCTGGAGCCTGTCTAATTGAATGTGCTCACATCTGTGTCATCCGATGTTACCCTGGTTCATGGGCCGGGTCACGGCAAGCCTTTGTTCTTCTGTTTGCTGATTTAACATTGCCAAATCTGGAGCAACAGTAGATGTCAAAGAAATAGTTTATCCAATAGTGAAAATTCTGCCATTATTTACTGACCAAAAAAAGCACCATAAAAGTGTGCTAAGGTTAAAAGAATGGCAAGGATATTTAACCAATACCACACAATCAAGAGTGTTGTTGTTCCGTATACAGTATTTTTAAGTGAACAGATTGTTCTTGTTCACTTCCATTGTGTTGGTGGTGAATTACTCTGTGTTTTAAAGAATCAGTTGAGTCGAAGATTGAATGACACTATCATAACATAAAATACACAAATTTGTCACCACCTACTCATGTTTCTTTAACTTCCTTGAGAATCACGTTCCCCATTTGGGCTGGGCTCAATAAAGATTTCAGTTTTATTTGATGCTGATTTATTTGGGTATAATTCAGTTAGAGGTCAAGTGATATATCATTTTTACCAATATATCAGCACTAAAAGTTTTTTGGAACTATCAGTTATCGGCAAAAATAACACAGTTAGATGCCGATACTTTAATATATTCTTATTATTCACTTTTCACCTCCTACTGGTGTAAATATGCAATCTCCAGAATTGGTCACTGAATGAATAAGTGATTGAAATGATGAATCAGAATCTCCACCACTATTGAGAAAGCCATGAACATGAAGTGAAGTGATACAAACAGTAAAGCGTTCCAGTGTTGTTGGACTGAAAATCAGCACTCCTGAAATGGCTCTAGTCCAATCAGATTGGAGTACCGGAACAAATATAAACTGTTGTGTAATCTTCAATACATCACCTTTTGTCTTTGAAGGAAGGAAGAAGTCATAAGGTTTTAAAATGAAATAAGGGTGAGTAAATGATGAGAGAATTACCATTTCGGGTGAACTATTCCTCCAGTGATAATGATACACACTCCGCTGCTCTCAGATAAGACAATTTGAGAGGATGGTTAGCTTGCATTTGGTACTGGAAGGCTTGTTCCTCTGAGAGAAGAAGGGTTTATAAAAAGGACAGTTGTTTCATTTGGATGATCTCACAGGAGATACAAAAAAGCAAGAGCAACACCATCGGCTCCAACACCCAACCACCATCTGTCCACCTTGACTTTGAGAGAAACTAACTTAACTGGGATAGGACTTTCTCTCTCTGACATTCCAGCTCAAGTTCAAGCCTGACTGTCCTGTATTAGGATTTGGCCACTGGAATATTGTTCATTCTCTCCTTCACAAATGGGGCAGAGGGGTCAAAGGTTAAAACAACTATTTTACAGCCAAAACAGGATATTGGGTCTTGCTGAGTATATGCAGCTCGGAAACAAATAGAAAGGGTGGAGAGACAGAGAGCACAGGCCTTCGTGTATAAACAGCATTGTCTGTCCTGTTATGTTTCTATAACAACCTACCAAAATAAAGGTTCCACTAGGGGCCATTCACACTGAATGCATTTTTTCATCCATCCATGCTGTTTTTTTACATTATTTTTCAATGTAAACATGCATTAGATGGACGTCTTTGACCACTGCACCATGTCTTACTGTATTTTCAGTGGCTCACACAGGAGCACCACAGTTTTTAGACATCATGTCGGGTTAAAAAGAATGCCAACTTCTGTTCACTATCAATCTCGAGACACCTGAGTTGTATTATATGCTATGTACTGTATGCATGTTCAATCTGAGCAACCCCTTAAAACCAAAAACGGTTTTACAGCCTGACATCATAGGAAACTCATTTGAAGTTTCACACATATTTTTTTTAGAATGATTATACATTAGAGTTTGGCAGAAAGGAAAGCATAAGGGAATTAATTACCAATAACAGAACTAGACCCACCTCTCTGAAATTTTCATTGGCCAACCGATGCCTACGTCAGATTGTGTTGCAAAAAAATTATCAAATTTGAAAGATACAGTATGTATGTGCGTGCATATATATATATATATATATATATATATATATATATATATATATATATATATATATATATATATATAGACAGACAGTCAGACAGTCAGTGACAGTCAGTCAGTCAGTGACAGTCAGTCAGTCAGTGGCCAAATATGGTAAATATGAGAAAAGAAGGCTGTAAAAAAAAAATAATAATAAAAATCTTTCATTCAAAATAATCACAAAAATCTAACCTTTAATTGAAGTAAAACAATTGAAAGTGGGGAAATGTTTTGTTATTAAATAAATATTTTTCTCCAAAACTTGTTGGCCAAATTATTGGCACCCCAAGAAATTCTTATGAGTAAAATATATCTGAAGTATATTCCCATTCATATTTTATATTTTTTAGTGCACCTGGGTGACTAGGAACATTGAATTTGAGGGAACACACAGGCCAAATTCCCTTAATCATCAATCACAGTGGGTTAGACTAAAGAATATAGTTCTGATGTGTGGCAAAAGGTTGTTGAGCTTCACAAAATGGAAGTGACTATAAGAAAATAGCCAAAGCATTGAAAATACCCATTTCTACCATCAGAGCAATAATTAAGATGTTCCAATCAACTGGAGATGTTAAGAATTTGCCTGGAAGAGGACGTGTGTCTGTATTGTCTCCATGCACAGTGAGGAGGATGGTTCAAGTGGCCAAAGAATCTCCAAGGATCACAGCTGGAGAATTGCAGAAATTAGTTGGATCTTGGGGTCAAAAAGTCTAAATATCAGACATCATCTACATCACCACAAGTTGTTTGGGAGGGTTTCAGGAAAAAAAAGCCTCTGCTCTCATCCAACAGCAAACTCAAGTTTCTTCAGTTTGCCAGACACTACTGGAACTTCAAATGCGACTGGGTTCTATGGTCAGATGAAACAAAAAAAGAGCAACAACACCAGAGATGGATTTGGCGTACATAGAGATGAAGTACCCAATGCCCACGGTTAAATGTGGTGCTGCATCTTGAATGTTGTGGGGCTGTTTTTTCTGCCAGAGGTCCTGGACCTCCTGTTTAGAAACATGGCATCATGGACTCTATCAAATACCAACAAATAAAAAATCTAAACCTGACTGCCTCTGCCAGAAAGCTTACAATGGGCCCTGGTTGGATCTTCCAGCAGGACAATGATCCAAAACAAACATCAAAATCAACACAAAAATGGTTCACTTACCACAAAATCAAGGTTCTGCCATGGCCATCCCAGTCCCCTGACCTGAACCCCATAGAAAATTTGTGGGGTGAACTGAAGAGGAGAGTCCACCAACATGGACCTCTGAATTTGAAGGATCTGTAGAGATTCTGTATGGGCGAATGGTCTCGGATCCCTTGCCGTGTGTTCTCTAACCTCATTAGGCATTATAAGAGAAGACTTAGAACTGTTATCTTGGTAAAGGGAGGTTGCAAAAAGTACTGAATAAAAGGGTGCCAATAGTTATGGCCAACACGTTTTGGAGAACAATATTTATTTAATGAGAGATTTCCATTGTTCCATGAGATTGTTCCAATTGTTTTATTTCAATTAAAGTTTAGATTTTTGTGAATTTTTGGAATGAAAGATCAAAAGGCTAAACAAAGCAGATTTTTTATTTTTTTTTCACAGCCTTCTTTGCGCATATTTACCAAGGGTGGCAGTATTTTTGGCCACTATTGTATGTATGTGTATGTATATATATATATATATATATATTATTTCTCCCAAAGGTGGGAGACTCTCTTTTTCTGAAGAATTGGCGATGGTGGAATGTTTGAAATTTTATTGAAACAGTAATTATTTTTGCAAAAATTATAGTAATTAGTAAAAATAATATATATTTTTTAATTAAATATATTCCTTATTTTTTTATTTTTTTTATTTAGTGTCATAACAGAGCGTCACTTTCACAAACCCTTGTATTTTTCTTTTCATCCTTGCGAATCACCTTGATTTTTATACAGATTTCCTGATTCGTTTTGATTCTTTCCGTTTTGATTTGATTCCAATTCACAAGCTGTCAGTTCTATTCCGATTTCTATTCAATTTCAGTTATAATATGCATTTTGCTGACATATAAAATAATTATCTTTGAGCTAATGCTGTTTACTATACAGGGGTCCTTCTAACTTGGTACATTACAAAAATATAAAAAAATATATCTTATCACTAGTTCATCATGATTTTCAAAATTACACACACACACACACACACACACACATACACACACACACACACACACACACACACACACACAAATATTGTGTAAGTCCCCTCGTGCCGCCAAAACAGTGCCAACCCGCATCTCAGAATAGCATTCTGAGATGATATTCTTCTCACCACAATTTTACAGAGCGGTTATCTGAGTTACCGTAGACTTTGTCCGTTTGAACCTACAGATGCCATTCTCTGTTGACCACTTTCATCAACAAGGCGTTTCCGTGCCACTCACAGGATGTTTTTTTTTTTGTTGTTGTTTTTTTTTTTTTTTTTTTTTTTTTTGGCACCATTCTAAGTAAATTCTAGAGACTGTTGTATGTGAAAATTTCAGGAGATCAGCAGTTACAGAAATACTCAAACCAGCCCATCTGGCACCAACAGTCATCCATGCAGTTATCTAATCAGCCAATCGTGTGGCAGCAGTGCAGTGGATAAAATCATTCAGATATGGGTTAGGAGCTTCAGTTAATGTTCACATCAACCATCAGAATGGGGAAAAATGTGATCTCAGTGATTTGGACTGTGGCATGATTGTTGGTGCCAGACGGGCTGGTCTGAATATTTCTGTAACTACTGATCTCCTGGTATTTTCACACACAACAGTCTCTAGAATTTACTCCGAATGGTGCCAAAAACAAAAAAACAAGTGCTACATGGAGGAAGTCAATCATCTCAATCTGCTAGACAGCACATGCATTATAAACAGCACTGGCGATGTAGAAGAGGAGACAAATACATAATCAGTTTTTATAATACACATCGTTATCCTTACTAATATATATATATATATAATGCAGTAACACTAACTGGTAACTTGCATAGATTAATATTGAATCTATTTGGGCAAATCTATTTGACTTTAATTTTATTACAACTGTGAAAGTTGTAGTAAAAGGTTTCTAAATGTGTTTAGGCTATTAGCATTTTCATAACAAATACGACATGTTTTTTATTTATTTATTTATTTAGAAAAGACTATCAACATTAACCTAACCACAGTAATGTGAGGCCACTCATGGTCTTACATAATGGCCTTGTCATTGCAAATGCCACTGTTAAACAATAGTAGAACAATGGTAAAATTTCATAGTCATTTACAGTTTGAAGGGGTTGTAACTTCCATGAATCATGGACAAGTTATTGACAAATTTTCTTCCATTTATGTCCTACTCCTGTTCTAACTGCCATTTGCCTTTGGATATTTTATAGGTTACTTAAACCATTAGGCCTGTGACCTGCTGAACATAATTCTTGTTTAAATAAAATGTAAAATGTTTAAATACACAGTATATTTACAGTATGAGTGAAATCTGACCATTTACAAGCCAGTGGCTAATCACAGACATTTGTTGTCACATAGCGCAAAATTTGGTCACATAGGCAAGTCATGTACTTACATTGTAGATGGTTGTACAGAGAGTAAAAGATCGATCTTGGGATTTTAAAAATTTATAACGGGATCATCAAATGAAGGTCTGAAAAAACTGATATTTTGACCCAGCCTTATACCCATTGAAATCAATAGATTCACAGTTTTCAGTGATACAGCATAAACACCCTTAAAGTTCTTTAGAAAATCATATATAAATCATCCATCATCAAACCCAGGAAACGAATATGGAGACCTGAAGAACCTATAATGTTACAACCAGAACCTTTAAGCCAACTTTAAAAGAGCAAAATAAGTTCTTTATAAGAACCATTGAAGAAACTTTAAGACTCTCCTTTCTTGCATAACTACTCAATCTGGGCAAAACGACAGCAAGATGGACCAGTGTAAAGACTGGTGTTCTCCCTCTCCAGAGTCAGTCATTTTTGCAACCATGAAAGTCTTTTCCCTACCATCAAGTTGATGGGCCCTAACAGTTAGCAAGTTTAGGTTTCACTGAGGGATATGACCTCATAGCCATGGCTTTTAATTTGAACAGACACTGTACAGATGCTTTCGTCTTGGAAAGAGGTCTATTTTTGGCACAGCGACAGTTTAACAAAAGTCCTCATTGACGGTCTGCCTTGTCAGTGTTTGTAATCAGAGTGCTGGAACTTAGAGCAGAGAAACCGAGGGAAAGCTCAGCGGGGAAACTGTGAGCAAGGAAAAACGGAGAGGTGGAATGCCCGCATTTAATAGCTGTTACATCACTGGACTTTTCCACTCTTCGCTCCACAGAATGCATATCTCATTCAGGCCATAACCGAGCAGACAGAGTTACTGCAAACTTTCACGCTTCCCTTCCCATCTGAGGACTGCTTTTCTTTAAACAATAAGATAACTGAAACATATCTGTTTTGTCTTTTTCACTAAACTGATTCAGAATTAGCGATTTGCAAAACATATTTTAAATATTGACTAATCAGTTTTAAGAAAGCCCTTTATATTTGGGCTGGTTTTGGGTTTCTTAAGAGGCATTTACTCATAGGAGTAGTTCAAAATGAAAATTGTGATTATTTACTCACCCTCATCTTCCTCCAAACGTGAATGACTTTCTTTTTTCTATGAAACACAAAAAGGGAATTTTTAAGATGTATTCACTGGGTTTGTCAGTCATTTAATGACAGTGAATAGTGACTCTGGTTAGGTTTACAGTTAGGGTTACACTGGGTCAGGGTTTGCAAGTTTGAAAAAGGAAAAATAAAAACACTGTGAAAGTAGAAAAAAAAAGTTAGCTGTGGTTGCTATACATATTTTACTGTAAAAATACAGCAACAATAACAAATATTTAAATGTTAAATGTCACGCAGAGACTTTTGGGAACGTCCAGTTATTGTTTTTCGCCATCATTTTATAATTTAAACAATAGTTTACTGCAAACATACAAGTATTGTCTAGATAAACATAATATAAATTTATAAACTGCAAGGTTATTCATACTTTATATATATATATATATATATATATATATATATATATATATATATATATATATATATTACAATATTTTATAGTAAAATTACATGTTTTCTTGTTATAAAATAAATTGTCACCATATATGATACATAGACTACCATTTTTTTTTATTTATTTTTTTACTATAGCATTTTTACATAATTTTTCTGTTTTTAATTTTTTGTATTATTATTTTTACCGTAAAATCAGTACGTCTCATGCACTATATTACAAATATTCTGAAACAATACGATCACTTTTCTCAATGAACAGAACGAAAATATAAGTTGTTAAATTATTAATAAAGCGCTAAAATCAAATATCAATAATTTCAAACCTCTGAATTATGCTAGGTCCACATCGTCAGTCACAGAACAAATCTTGACAAAGGCTAGTCACATTTTACATCATATCAAACTTTGTAAGCTTGTTACTCGACTGAAATGAGCAGCAAAGCGTTAAACTACAGATTTGTAAGTTGCCGAGATGGAGCATCAGTGATTGGATGGTGCTAAGTTTTTGGCAGCAGGAGGAAGGGAAGTAACACAGGTGAATGTTGAGAGTGAGATTAGCCTGTCCTGCTGGACGCTGATAAGACGTGCTGAGTCCATGCATATCATTCTCACTGACTCACCAGCTGAATTTACACCACTAGATGGATGAGTCTGTCTAGGGATATTCCTTAAAAAAAAAATAGATGGGAAATAACATAAGCATACTGGTCTGAACTTAAGTTAGAGCATAAACTTTACTTATATCTACAAATTTAGATCAAATATAAATAGAAATTTTTGCACATTGGCCCAAAAAAGCATTCAGGCACTGTAGATGCACTCTCAAATGTATTCATGTCTTTGCATTTCATAACAAAATATCAAACCATATGACTTTTACTTTAAATAAATATAGCACAAATACACCTTTACAAGCAAGTAAAACATTTTGCACAAATAATTTGTTAGGTTTCTTATTATAAATGAATAGACCTTTTGTTCAAATTTAAGACAAACCGCATGTGGACATTCTTTGGTTGTCAAACGTATGGTTACTTTGCCAGGACAAGTGTGAACTTGAGGATGACTTCATACATCCACTAAAAATCATTTTGAATAATTTTGGCATCTACTAAAAATCATTTTGACAAAAGAAAAGTGAAGTTTGTTTTGAGAAATTTGTTTGCAGATGCCACTTTTGATATCAGCGTTTGATATTTTATATCTAATACAGTGACATTCATACAGTATATAAATAATTGTCCAAAAGTGTTCTTTTAAAATACTTTGATACCACTGTAAATCTAGAGTATTTAATATATTTTATATCAATTTTGTATTTATTTTACTTTTAAATAATTAAAAAAAATATATATAACTATACATACATATTAAAACATAATATTTATTATTTATTTTAATTTGATATTATGCACATTTTATTTATTTTTTGCCAAGTATCAGTATGTTTAAGGTATGTACTGTATCAATTCTAGTAGTCTTAAATTTTAAACAAACTTAAAATAAAGCAATGATTACCCTTTAACCATATTTATTGATTGAGAGGACAGCAAAGTTATGGGGAGAAGAGGGGTGCTTAAGAAATGTTGCAAGCTGGATTTGAACGTACATTGCCTGAATGAGCACGCTAGATTAACGTGTCAGAAATGAACTTTTTCATTAAGGGGTAATTTGTTCCCCCTGAATTTGATTTCCAGGGGCATTTATTTATTTTTTACCTTTATGAGAACACATGTTTTCTAATCATATAAAAATATAGAATTTTATGGACCCACTTTATATTAGGTGTCTTTAACTACTATGTACAGTACTGTGCAAAAGTTTTAGGCAGTTTTTGCATAGTGAGGATGTCTTCAAAAAGAATGAAATAAATAGTTTTCATTTATCACTTAATGTCATACAAAGTCCAATAAACATAAAAAAGCTAAATCAATATTCGGTGTGACCACCTTTGCCTTTAAAACAGCACCAATTCTCCTAGGTACACCTAACCATTTCTATTTCCAAAAGTAATGTTTGAGAGTCTAACATTTATATTTCCTATTGACACACTAAAGCTGAAGATATAAATAACCATCTTAAGACAAATGCATTTGTGAAACATCTTATGGAAACACCTATTAAGCAGGACTAATGGTTTAAGTAACCTATAAAATATCCAAAGGCAAATGGCAGTTAGAACAGGAGTAGGACAGAAAAGGAGGAAAATTTTTCCATGATTCATGGAAGTTACAACCCCTTCAAACTGTAAATGACTATGAAATTTTACCATTGTTCTACTATTGTTTAACAGTGGCATTTGCCATGAGTGGCCTCACATTACTGTGGTTAGGTTAATGTTGATAGTCTTTTCTAAATAAATAAATAAAAAACCTGTAGTATTTGTTATGAAAATGCTAATAGCCAAAACACATTTTGAAACCTTTTACTACAACTTTCACAGTTATAATAAAATTAAAGTCAAATAGATTTGCCCAAATAGATTCAGTATTAATCTATGCAAGTTACCAGTTAGTGTTACTGCATTTTATATATATATATAGTAAGGATGATGATGTGTATTTTAAAAACTGATTATGTATTTGTCTTTTACATCGCCAGTGCTGTTTATAATGCATGTGCTGTCTAGCAGATTGAGATGTTTGACTTCCTCCATATAGCACTTGTTTTTTTTGTTTGTTTTTTTTTTTTTGCACCATTCGGAGTAAATTCTAGAGGCTGTTGTGTGTGAAAATCCCAGGAGATCAGCAGTTACAGAAATACTCAAACCAGCCTGTCTGGCACCAACAATCATGCCACAGTCCAAATCACTGAGATCACATTTTTTCCCCATTCTGATGGTTGATGTGAACATTAACTGAAGCTCCTGACCTGTATCTGCATGATTTTATGCACTGCACTACTGCCACACGATTGGCTGACTAGATAATCGCATGGATGATTGTTGGTGCCAGACGAGTTGGTTTGAGGAGATACTGCTGATTTCCTGGGATTTTCACACACAACAGTCTCTAGAATTTACTCAGAATGGTGCCAAAAACAAAAAACATCCAGTGAGTGGCAGTTCTGCGGATGGAAGTGCATTGTTGATGAGAGAGGTCAACAGAGAATGGCCAGACTGGTTCAAACGGACAAAGTCTACGGTAACTCAGATAACCACTTTGTACAATTGTGGTGAGAAGAATATCATTTCAGAATTTTATTCTGAGATGCGGGTTGGCGCTGTTTTGGCGGCACGAGGGGGACCTACACAATATTAGGCAGGTGGTTTTAATGTTGTGGCTGGTTGGTGTGTATATATATATATATATATATATATATATATATGTGTGTGTGTGTGTGTGTGTGTGTGTGTGTGTGTGTGTGTGTGTGTGTGTGTGTGTGTGTGTGTATGTGTATGTGTATGTGTTTGTGTGTAATTTCGAAAATCATGACAAACTAATGATATGATATATTTTATTAATATTTTTGTAATGTACCAAGTTAGAAGGACCCCTGTATAGTAAACAGCATTAGCTCAAAGATAATTATTTTATATGTAAGCAAAATGCATATTATAACTGAAATAATGGACACAGTTTTTCTTGGTTGTTGGCAGATAGGATGTTCCAAGCTTCTTGGAGAATTCACCACAGTTCTTCTATCTATTTAGTTTCAATTGCTTCTGTCTCTTCATGTAATCCCAGACTGACTCAATATTCACTGGGGAGCTTTGTGGGGACCATGACATCTGTTGCAGGGCTCCCTGTTCTTCTATTCTAATCTTTTCTATTTGCAAAAATAATGTTTTGGAGTCTAACATTTATATTTCCTATTGACACACTAAAGCTGAAGATATAAATAACCATCTTAAGACAAATGCTTTTGTGAAACATCTTAATGTGCCTTAGACTTGTGCGCAGTACTGTACATAAGTATTTGATACTGTGTAATTGTTGTTCATACAGTGTATTTTGTTGCATTGCGCTATTTATTTGACTTACCTACATTTAATTATATTTGTAGTTACAATGTTAATCTTACCCCTAAACCTAACCCTAATCCTATTCCCAAATCTACCCTTACCCCAACCTCAGTGGCAGCAAATGTGAATCTTGTAAAAAGGCAGAATACCATGTAATTTCACAATAAATACATTGTATTGCATGTATTTTAATGTTAGTACATAGTAGCTAAAGACACCTAATAAGAAATGGGACCAATTCTTCAATTGGTTATATATATATATATATATATATATATATATATATATATATATATATATATATATATATATATATAATAGCTTTAAACAGCTTTAAACTAACAACTTCAGCATTAAGGCTTATCACAGCTGAGAGACACAACAGACTGATTAATTATACAAACTCAAGGCGCTTACCTGTTTCCAGACTTTCCACATTGGAGAGGACAAAATGGCGGAGGACATTTCGGTTTCTATAGTGAATGACTCTTGCGCACCAGCTACCACAAAATAGGGAGGAATACCCCCGCTTGAATGGCTATTTTTCCACTAAGAAAATAAGAGGCATTTCGCCAAAATGACATTATATTCAGAAAGCTGACTAACAGACTACAGCATCATCAACAGGTGATCGCACACGCTCCATCTCTCTCTCTCTCTCTCTCTCTCTCTCTCTCTCTCTCTCTCTCTCTCACACACACACACACACACACATACACACATCCTTGTTTCTCCAATAACATATTAGAAACAGCCCAAGCTGTGATACTAGTAGTTCTGAAGTGATGTTTTTGAGAGGCTTGGACGCATCATTTGGTTTGAACCAGCAACGGAAGATTCTGATCCGTGGCGTAAGAAAGTAGTTCCATGCACAAATCCGATCTCAGTTTTTCCTAATTTTGTAAAATTTACATGTTCATTGAACTGTTGTATATAAGCAATATCACTCACAATCGTGCTGAATGGCCCTAAATCAGCACTGTTGTGACAGGGTTTGTACAAGGCGCTTGAAGTGCTTGAAGTACTTGAATTTGGCTTTTGTCAAGTCCTGGAAAACCTTTGAAAATAGCCATTTTTACCAAAAGGTGCTTAAAAAGTGCTTGAATTATAGAAAAATTTAAAATACGTTGCTTAAATCATTTAATAAATTAAATGTATTTATTTTCGGAATAACACGATGACAGACCACTAGACCGTTGCTGAAGCTGGCAGCATATAGACAGCACTGTCACGTGGCACCTGTTACTTTTGGCAGCGCTGTTCAGAATGGGCCAATCACAATCAATTGTTACTGGAGGATTTTGAAAATATATATTTTATAGATACTGCTGTGGTGGTTTTACCAAGTATAAATTCTTACAACTATCAGTTTTAATTAAATATTATTCTCTAGAGTGAAAAAATTAGATGAGATGTAAAACATTCTGAGATTTGAATACAGATCATTGGAGGATTCAGTTTTGTGTGCCATCTAGCGCCCCTTGCTATAAAGACAGCTTTGTGTCTCACAAAATAGGTTATTTCTGACAACATTGGGTCAACAAACATGTCCCTTAACTTTATTAGTAATGAAATAGCTTTCTAATAGCGAAAAAATTAATAAAATAAAAGGTATCCTTCTATAACCTAACCTTTAATGATATGAAATGGCTTGACTCTGTTTTGATTTTTTTTTTTAGAAAATATATTTGAAATCAATTGCCTGAAAAAAAAAAAAAAAAAAAAAAAACAATCCTGTCCCCTTCATCTGTTACACGACTTCTATGACATTTAAAGTTATTTATGTATTTATTTTGTACTTATTTTTAATAGAAGAATTAGTGCAAGGCCGAACAAGTGTGCAAAAAAGCAAAGCAAAATTATTATTAATAATATGAAACACAGCACATGAGTCATATGGACTACTGTTTACGGACACAGTTATTCACATTTGTTGGAAAGCAAAGTGCGTTTTAAGGGAGCACACTACAATAAATTTCGTCATGAATGAACCAATAATTATTACTGTGAATATGTAGTTAAAGATGCACATTGAGATATGTTGTACTTGTAATAAGTGATGTTTTATAAAAATAAATGAACTGAATGAATAAAATATTTTTATTTAAAATTAACAAATAAAGAATTTGTTTTAATGACATCTCGAGCATAGTCCTAGAAAACAAGTAAAAATGTGCTTGAAAAGTCCTTGAAAGTCCTTGAATTTAACTTTGAAGAATCTCTACGAACCCTGGTTGTGATCACCTACAGCACTCGGCCTGCGGCCTTATGATCAGATGCTACAATTTTACCCCACATATAAAATTTTGGTGACATTTTTGCCCCAAGCCCCCATTAATCTCTGACCTCGGTCAAAGCATGTGTGCTAATAACTAGTACACGGCTGAAATTATGATTTTGAAACTTATGTTGAAACTTTTTATTTTTCAAAGTCAAATACAGTGCAATGTTCAAGTTCTGTCAGGCAGTAAAGAGGTTAAGTTAAACGAGGTTTTGTAGGGGGTAACCAGTGTGCTTCATGCATTATGTAGTATGGCCACATCCACGCTTCAAGTGGAAACCACGTCACCTTTGGAGAAAAGGGAAATCTAACCCGAATTTGACATTACCTAATATCCTAGTCTAAAAGTTTTGTTTCAGGGAGATAGGGGTGGTAATTGCTCCACCACAAGAAAGACCGCCGATCCTTCTGGGTATTGTTGGTGACTGTGGGGATGAGACAATATTGGAACACGGTAATTGCGAAGACAAGGTGGCTGAGAATAAATGGAGAAAAAATAAAATAAAAAAATAGTTCCTCTCTGTCAGCGCCAGGAAGGTCAAAAGTACAAGTGTTTGATATCCATGCATGTTACAGCATATTATTCACAATGCACACATGGGATCTACATCTTTTCTTAGATACCCAATTCAGCTTTGAGTCTTGACAACGCAAGGCTGAGATGAGCTGCTCTGAAGTTCAGCCATGTGGAGGTAACAAGACAGGGGCCACGAGATGCATCACATCAACATTGTGGGGTTGCAGTTAAAGTGATAGTTCAACATTTACTCTCTCTTCTGTTTTTCCAAACCTGTATGACTTTCTTTCCTCCTTGGAACACACACACACACAAAAGAAAAAAAAAAAAAAATGTTTGAATGATATATCCTTTTGTATTCTCCAGAAGATAGTCATATGGGTTTGTAACAATATGTGGGTGAGTAAATGATAACTGAATTTTCATTTTTGGCTGTCCAATACCTTTAAAGGAATAGTTCCCCCAAAAATGAAAATTCTCTCATTATTCACATAGCCTGATGCCATCCCAGATGTGTATGACTGTCTTTCTTCAGCAGAACACACAAAGATTTTTAGAAGAAGACAGAGCTCTGTCTGGTCCTTATAATGCAAGTAAATGGGTGCCAGCACTTTGACGGTCCAAAAGACACATTTAGGCAGCATAAAAGTAATCCATATGACTCCAGTCGATCAATGAATGTCTTCTGAAGCAAATCGTTACGTTTGTGTAAAAATAAATCAATTAAATTAACTTTTAAAAAGCACTTCCTGCCAGTAGATGATGCATCACATATCTGAGTTCAGGCGAGAATTTGGAAGCGGCACTTATTTACAGCAAAAGAACGAATGTCACGCGAGAGTTCAGCCATTTTAAACAGCATCAGAGCCCTGGACGGAAGAGCTGATTTGAAGTTAAAAACATTTAAATTATAGACTTTCTTACATAAACCTATCGATTCACTTCAGAAGACATTCATTGATCGACTGGAGTCGCATGGATTACTTTTATGCTGCCTAAATGTGACCTTTGGACCGTCAAAATGCTGGCACCCATTTACTTGCATTATAAGGAACTGACAGAGCTCTGTCTTCTTCTAAAAATCTTCATTTGTGTTCTTCTGAAGAAAGACAGTCATACACATCTGGGATGGCATCAGGATAAGTGAATAATGAGAGAATTTTCAGTTTTGGGTGAACTATTCCTATATAATTCCTATATAATATAGCAGTTATGTATCTCTCTCACTTGTCCCTCCAAAAATCAGTATTCCATTATTTGATTAATGCGTTGCTGGTATTGTCACAATACATACATTTCCCCTGTAAGATGAAAGACAAACAGGTGCAATTTATTTCTCTAGATTAAATATTGATCAGTGGTTCTAAATGGAGCATCAAGTGTCTGTCTGAAAAATGAAGGGTATTATATGAGACAGTAATTTGGACGCGATCACCATCAGTTTGTCAATCTATAGCCATAAATCCACAGATATCCATAGACAGGGCATCTTCCATCTTTCCTTCCATTTTTATCTACGGAAGCCCTTGAACTGCAGGGTGAAAAAAAAAAATTTCAGTCAAAAAAATAACAAAATAAATAATTTTTTCACTAATCTTTTTTCTCTCTCTCTTAAACATTTTTTTTTTCTCTAAAAATATATTTTCTGTGTAAAAAAGAAATTCTGAATTATTATATATATATATATATATATATATATATATATTTTTACAGGATTTTTTCTGTCTAAAACACCTTTAAACACAGCACTGAAAACATGAAAACACAGTGAGGGGCATCTCAACAGTCATAAACATCCATCTAGTGCATGTTTACATAGGCCAACAATTTAAAAAAAGCACAACGTTAATAGCAGCATCGATATTCCCAGAGGTGGAGGTTATCAAACAACCTGAAATAACTGAGGCATAGTCATTTAATTGTTGGAGTTCATGAATTAAGGACATAGGCACTAAGACACCTAAAAAAACATTTTTCACCTAGTGATTTTTTTTTTTTTTTTTTTTTCTCTCTTCACCTTGTGGTTCAGGGCTTCCATAAATATCAGCAGTCATATTTTATATATATATATATATATATATATATATATATATATATATATATATATATATATATATAAATATTATTCACATATATTGTTCAGTTTTTCCAGTGTAGTTTAACAGTATATAGTTTTTCTATCACTAAGTCTTAACTTTTACATTTGGCTCTCCTAGTCCTGAATATTTGGTTATATCTTTTCAGTCAAAGTACAACATATATTGCAGTTCTTTTTTCCTGCATATGCACTATGTATTGCATAACATCAATCTTTTTTTTATTATTATTATTTGACTGCTGTTAGATTTTCATATGACAAACCTTGCAAAATCATGTGTAATGTCAGACTCTTTCTTGCCTCTAACGGCATCTGTAAAAGCCAGAGTGAACACGTGCACACAATTTGAATGCAGATGGAATCTTACATCCATGACCAAACTAGAGTAACTTGTGTCATCAGTATGTTTGTACCTCTTGTTTCATAGAGGATGGTGAAGAGAGATGCAATCCACTATTTTGGTTATGAAAAATATGAAAGATTGTGCTGTAGTTTTGTTGTCTTTTCACATCGGTAGTAGTGCATATAATGGATTTGTAGCAGAGAAAAACTACAGAACCACCACAGAGAGAAAGAACGGGAGATGAATGGATAGAGTGAAAGAGAGGAAAGACATTTGGAAGGGAAAGTGCCCAGAGCCACAGTTCCCGACATAAAACAACAAGTTATCAAATCTAATTAAATCCATAAGGCTGCAGGGAACAATGGCGCTTATTGCAGCGTATGCTACCCTAGTCACACAACTCAGTGGAACATTAAAGAGCCGTCACTTTGTAATAAGTACATGTCAGTACATTTCACTCGGAAAGTCGACACTGGCAAAACAACTTGTATATATTCAAGAATATCACTTTCAATTATAATCAAATAGACTCTCAAATACATATGTGTGTGGGCGAATGTTTCTAACCTAACTATACGTTTGGGGACAACATTTCTGCAAAATGTCCCTAGATGTTAGCAAAAACCAAAAATAGCTCCTTTTTGGGGACATCTTCGAAAGAAAAAAAAGTCGTAAAGTGGCTTAACAGTGAATCGACTCACTATGCATCTAAATTTTAGACCTTAAAATTTGTCGTGTCTTGTTTTCTGTGGCTGTGCACCAGAATGATCAATACATTCTGTATGAAGTCTGTATTATGTGAGATTTTCTCTTCCGAATAACACGTCTACTCTGGGGAAATTCCACAGTTGGACATTTGTGTCACATCAAGTGTTCTGAGACACAGGAAGTTAGCAGATATGTGTTTGCCTCTCCAGCTTGGCTGTGGCGCTCTCCACCTCCTTTTTTAATTTTTCTTTCTAAGCTCTCTCTGCACTCCATGAGACATATTTTCTTTCTATTTCTGACGTTTAAACAAATCTTGTAATAAAAAGCAGCTTTTGCATTGGCCTGGTTACCAAAGGACACATTTAAGTGTCATTTTATGTGTGGCGCTAACTTAATTTCCCAAATAAAAAATAAATATAAAAAGATTGATAGCTAATGGAGAAGAAAAACCAGGAGTCATTACTCCGCTCAGGACCTCCCACTGACATGTCGAAACCCTCAATCAGTCATGAGTCATCAACACACTGTTGCCACAATTAAATCAATACCCATGCCTTTAATTTAATTCAGATTTTTCACGCCCCTAGAATTAAAACGTGCATGAAAGCTGAATGAACAGCCATCATTGTTATATTTGTTTTATATATTTATTTGTTATATATACAGTTATATATTTTTATTTAGTTGTTATTTCTATTTAATTGTCAATTTGTCCTTTCGGTAGTTTTCACTTTATGATTGTTAGATTTAATTTAGTTTTAGATCCATCCAGCCCAATACAGCAACATTGGCTCGACCAGTGGTGTGAGTATGGGGCACGATTATATGTGTACACATGTGTATGTGTAAATCGTGCTGGTTAACGATTATGCAAACACGATTACTTTCTGGTTTCAATGCAGGACCCGAACCCTGGTCTCCCACGCTGCTAACGCAACGCGCCACAGGGGAAAGTAAACATGCTGGAGCTGATTCAAAAATGTCTGATTTGATGTCTGTGTCAGCATAATTTTGCCGATTCTAGGGTTCTGGAGTTCTCAGAAACAAAATGCCAACTCCCAGTGTGATCATGTTGACTAGATAGACCATACACTACCAGTTCATTCTAAATAGCATTTTTGCGCCTTTGAGGGAACTACAGGAAGGGGGTGCTACTTGTTCGTCGGGTCTTTCAAAATGTGAGCAATGAAATATACATGCAATTTACGTTAAGGAAGTCGTTTTTTGGTTAATGATCACGTGTGTCTTTGTGATTTAGTTTTAAAGCTAAGTCATTTGCTCTGTATGCGATTATGGGTTTCCTGAGGTTGCTAATCATAAAATCGGTTTTGTATCCATCATTATATTCTATATATTTAAAAAATATATATATATATATATATATGCTTGTAGTTTCTCCCATGACAGATTATAAGAGAATTCTGGCACTGTGCAGCATACAATAAGATGTGATAATACCATCTGGCAACCGCTCGTGTCAATTTCTCCTAGAATTCTAGATGCGCTGTTGATTTTGAACATGTGCACCCTAATGAGGTTAGTCAGCCTCTTTGTGTTAGCGCCGTCGCCTTGACTCACTCAGGATTAGAAAGGATTTGATGATGTGACTCAGGCTTCAATCTGAAATAAAAATTCACCCCCTCACGTCCTCATCCAACAAACAAACTCCACCTCACATCTGCATGCTCAAATGCTTGTGTTGTATTTGCCTTCATTTTGCTGACAGTGATTTGATGGAATGTCTCAATATGACCGTCAACGTGAAGGGAAGTCATGCGTTGGTGACGGCGAAGCTTATGGCTCACTTGAGTGATGGTCGTCTGGAAGAAGTCTTTGAAGGACACTTGGTAATACTAGTGGAATAAGGGACAACTCTTCAGAGGACAGAATGAAGTGAGAGAGTGGAGAATATGGATAGATTGATGGGCGGATGGATGCTTGGTAAAAGTTTCTCAAGGTGAAGAAGCATCCAGTTAGACACTTTTGTGGAAGAGAACATGGCATAAAAAACATGAGTTGACAGAAAATTGTGCTGGGCCTTATGAAGTAGGGCTGTGTCCATGAAATCATTTATCAATATGTTGCTTTTCTTTTCTAATGATATTGCGGTGATACTTTAGATCCTTGTATCAATATTTTTTCTCATTTGTGTCTTTTCATGTCATTTCCTACAGTTCAATTAATGAAGAAGCAGGTCGTCGAAATTAGCACAAACTCTTAAAGCTGTATTTCTTAATACATTAATGAAGCACCCTATTGACAGTGAAATGTGCAAGAGATATTTTGGCATTTGCCACAGATTTAATGATGATCCAATTATATGGTGATGCATTGCAATGTATTAAATCGTGACATATATATCATGATATATATCATATCTTGAAGTAATTGGTGATACCCGGTCCTAGTATGGCAATCTATACCATGCAATGGTACAAATGCGTTAAGCAAGAGATTTTGCTCCTATGTATATAGCTCAATAGATATATTTGCGCAGCTAACGGTGGGCAGGACTGCATTACTCAAAAGAAAAATGGAGGAATACAAAAATACAGAGTGGAACGTGTCCCAAAAAAGTGACGAAGAAGAACTTTTATGGGACATTGTTACACTCAACGCAAAGCAAACTTTTGTCATGAAAGTTTTCTGACCATTGTCACAACTTGTCAAACTAAAAGAGAAATTAATTGATGTGTGGACACTGGTGTGTAAATCGACTATTTTAACCCTTGTGCACTGTTCGTTTGTGAGTCACACTTGTGATGTTTGCGGGTCAAAAATGACCCAAATATACAGTAAATGTGTAATATTTAGGGCCCAAGCACTGAAAGTGCTGAGGCCCTATTGTTCTTCTAAGGATTTTTCTTTATTAGGGCCCAAGCACCGGAGGTGTTAAAGCTTTTGTTTTTTGGGATGTTTTTTTCACAATTATTATTTTTATTTTTATTTTCCGTGCATTCACTCCTTTTTTTTAGGCATTCATCATGCTTGAAAACTCAAGAAACTTGGCACACACATCAGACCTGCATAAAATCAAAAAAGTTATGTATTGTTTAGGCTTGGGTGTGGTCAAGAAGCTCTACAGCACCTCCAAACGCAGGCAATGGTTGGGATGAATTTGCTCAGATGTGCACAAGATTTGGTATGGTTACTGCTCTCATCATGTTAGACAAAGTTCACTTGGTTGTATCTGACTCCGCTCAACAGGAAGTCAGCCAGGTGTTTTGAAGGGCTTACGATGGCTGAAAACTTTACACGTACATTTGTGTTAGGACATCTTTTGATTTGATATTGCAATTCAGCATAGACATGCCTCATCAGTTCCACATCGCCCCCTAGTTTGCAAACAGATTTTTGATATATCGAATGGTGTTGCCATGGCGAGGCGATAAATTTATGGTGAAAAATGAGAAACAGGAAGTGCCTATATCTTTGGCGTGCATTGTGTGATTTAGATCAAAATTGAGATTTATATTTGGTATTGGGGTCTGATCACATGGATGTGACTATTGTGGGGCACGGTCATAGTGCCACCAACTGGCAGCAGGAGGTGTGGTACTTTTTACAGACTTTGGAATAGCACTCTCATTTTTACCTAAATTGCATTAAACTCATTTAGAATAATGTCAGGACAGTGCTGATGTGAAATTGGTTAGGATTTTTTGATATCTTTTATAATGTTGCCATGGCAACACATTGAATGTTATTATTCCTTTCTTTGTATATTGGGTGTGTTTTGAGGCTCTTGGAATTCTTAAATTCACATGACATTTGGCACACACATCAGAGTTGTTAACCATTAGGGCTGGGCAAAAGTTCATATGGGGGGCTCTGTTTTGCCCCCTTTAAAATATGCATTTTTGGGATGCTCTGTAGCACACCTTTTGTCAGCCACAGTCTTCAAACTTGGTACATATATAGATCTCATCAAGCCAGACAACTTAGTGCTGACAGTCTTAAGCTCCGCCCAACAGTAAGTCAGCCAGGAAGTGGGTATAACTTGGTCATGCTTGGTCTGATCAGCTTCAAATTGTGCATGGTTACCAATGGGCCTTTCCTGATTACACCAACATGGAAATTATGAGTCATAGTTATAACGCCACCTATATTGAAATAGTTATGAAAATATAAATAGTTATCCCATCAATTTCCCACATTAAACCCAACTTTTAGACGAAAACATCATATAATGCCAAGCCATTGAAGATTCTAAATTGCAAACTGATTTTTTATATTTTGAATGGTGTTGCCATGGCGAGGCAATAAATTAAGGGCAAAAATGTGAAACAGGAAGTTCCTTATAACTTCTGTGTTCATTGTATGATTTTGATGAAAATTCAGGTGTATGTTTTGTAATGGGGGCTGATCACATTTATGTGGCTATTATGGGTCATGATCATAGCGCCACCAACTGGCACCAGTAAGTAAGGAAATTTTATCAGACTTTGAAATAGCCCTCTTTTGTTTACATGAATTGCTTCAGAATTCTTTAGAATAATGTCAAGACACTGCTGATGTAAAATTGTAAAGGGATATTTAATATCTTAAATACTGTTGCCATTGCAATTTATTGTGCAAGTGAAAGCAGTTTTTAGAGTGAAATAAAAAGCTTATAGAAGTCTAAGTTTATTGTAATGAAAATGTACTGCACAAACTTTTTATTTTTTATATAAATAAAATATAATAAAAATATACACTGCAATGTAAATAAAAAATACTAGAAAATCAAAGCCAGATCTGTTTAAAATTTTAGGTGGAGTGCCAAAATGCTCAGATGCAGTACCAGAAATGTCCAGTAGAGGACAGCCAAGCTCCATTGATGAATGATTCCAAAAGTCCACATCTGCACAATTATCTGGGTAAACTAGACAGGAATTGGCATAAAAAACACAATATGAATTTGAGAATAATAATACAAAAAGATCAGTTATATGAAAGCTTTTTCTAAGGACAGGACAACTATTTAATTATTTTTTTTTTTTTTTTTACATAATTAGACAAAGTTTGGGATCTAATAAAAACGTGATATTATAGATACAAAATCTAACATTTTAGAATATAACGAAACATCACAGTTGTTTAAGCCAATGAGCATTAAGCTGTGTCGTCAGCAAGTCATTTACTATTGTGCTTGCATTAGCTCCGGTAAACAGGAAGTTGGCCATTTTGGATTGAATGTGCATTTTTATTTTTTTAATTGCAGGCCCTGAACTTTTACATACTCCTCCTAGAGGATTCATATAATTCTCACCAAATTTGGTAAACATGATGCCAAGACATTGTATATGCAAAATTGCAAACATATTTTTGATATCTCGAACAGTGTAGCCATGGCGAGGCAATACATTTATGGTGAATAAAGGGAAATAGGAAGTGTCTCATATCTTCTGAGTGCATTGACAGATTTAATTTTTATTTTTATTGTATTTTTATTTTAAGTGTCAAAACACTATAATTTGTCTTGCATTGAGGGTCTCTTGTGACATCTGCTGGAATCAAAAAAATAATAATTACTTGAAATAACTGTGGCCAGTAGATGACTTCAGTACTCCATGCATGAGCTGATCTCTATAAGCTTATGTTCTAACAAACTTAATTTCTAGATATTATTAGGGATGCACCGATCCGATACCTGGATCGGTATCGGTTCCGATACTGCGTTTTTAAACGGATCGGGTATCAGTCCGACAAGCCCGATCCAAATCCGATAATGTGTGTTAGTCATGTTCATTACTGTCAAGCTCCAAAAATGATATAAAAGAACCATTAAAGTTGTTCAGATGACTCATGCATTTTATTCAAAGCCACTTGAAGATGTGCGATAGCTCTGTGAATTGCAATAAGCTGTGCATAATAAGTAAATAATATTTTATATTTTATAGTAATATAGTATGCATGCACAGTGCTAGCATGTTAGTGAGTGGTGCTGCTCTGTTGACACACATAAGCACACGCAGCCCTGGGTGATTCACTCGTGGCTGTTTTTAGCCTTCATGCAGTGCGCAATATTTGAGCGCTACTCACGAACAACATCTCAGATGTAGATTCTCAATAGTTCGGTTCACTTATAATATGCATTTAGAATGGCACCGAAGGTGCATTTTACCAGAATTTGAATAAGAAGCTAATTAAACTACTGTGAACTTGCCTACAAACAGGCATATACAGGACTTCCTGGAGAGTTTAGAATGTCAAAATAAAAGCGTGAGGGTTTAAAAAGTGCATGATTTAAATATATTACTGTTGTATTTAAAATTAAAAGTCAATAATAATAATATTAATAACAGTTTAGAATTATTACTATTATTGTCATCATTAGTATTTGTTTACAATTTATAACAATATTTAAGTTGAATGGGTTCCAAAAAATAACTGTGTGAATGAAAAGTGGACTGATGTCTTACAACTAAATTGAACAAAAAAGAGATCTGAATCCTTTAAAGTCCAGATACAAGTTGAAACATTTTTGAAAAATGAAAACGCAAAAAAAAAGGCAAACATAAAACACTGGTTTCTTTTCTAATGAAGACTTGAAGACTGGAATTACTGTTAATTTTGCTGCTACATTATCCAGTATACTAGTTAATAATAAAGTGTTTCTTAATAAGCTATACATTTATATTGAAATAATGTATAGTTAGAGGTTTGTGTTTCTTTACATATTAAAGAGTACTCCCAATTAGTTCCACACAATAATGTAAAGACATTCTAAACTGATTATGCAAAAAAACAAAAAACAAAAAAACAACTGGTATCGGCTTGGGATCAGTATCGGCTGATACTGTGATTTCCGATATCGGAATCAGATCAGATGAGAAAAATGGTATCGATGCATCCCTAGATATTATCACAAGTTATGCATTGGATATATATTTAGAAATTATATTAAAAAAAAATGTATTATTATTTGTCAAACTGTAGCATTTGTTCTAAACCGCTTGTGTTGAAGTATCAGAATTGCAATGATGCTCCAATATGATGTCAAACATGACAATGCTCCACAGTCAAATCTGACTGTGTAACAAAAAAAATTTATTTTGCTACCTGTCATTTATTTCAAACATCAAAATTCTAGCATAAACTTTGTCACACAGGGGTCAGACTCAGACTTTGACCTGTGTGGTATGTTTGGTATACTGTATACAGACAGGTTTGTCCATACCGGTGAGGGCCAAATGTCCTTGTCAGAAAAAAAATAAATAAAAAAGCTCTTAAATTGGTCAAATGATGTTGATCTTCAAATTTAGTGATGTGCACATGTTTGTGTGATGGTTAGGTTTAGGAAATAGAAAATATTGTTAGCCTGCTATGAAATCAATGGAAGTCAATGAGAGATCACTAATATAGGCAAACAAACCTGTGTGTGTGTGTGTGTGTGTTAGTGGGTTTGGGTGGTTTATAAGGAGATTTTTTTAGGTGACAAACTGGTAATTACAAGGGTATTATGCTATAAATGTTGTTTATGAGGACATTAATAAATATGAGGAAAGAAAGAAAGAAAAAGAAACCTCTGTATTTTAGTATTTCCCATTCTTTTCCTGTGGCGGTTCAAAAATGACCCAGAACATTACAAGTGTGTGTTTTTTTTTTTTTTTTTTTTTACGACCCCTTAGACTTAGTATCAAGTCCAGATTTTTTTTGTGTGTGTTCGTATTGCTAGTGGAGGAAAAGTCACCAAGTCTTGTACTACTCAGATTAAGGAGACCATTTTTTATTAAAGAAAAAAAAAAAAAATCAAAACGGGTTAAAAAAAACCCAAACAGTGCATAAGGGTTAAAACGGCTTCGAATGTAACTTATCCAGTCAGAATTTAGAGTTAGAACAATTGATAACAGTATATTATTTTTACTTTTTTGTTTTAAACTTGAATATTAGATGATGTGAAGCTGTCATGGTTTTGATGCCAGATCACTTTCATTACTTTTTTATTTGTAATCTTTCTTTTTTGTTTTTTCTCCATCAATTTCTAGATAAAAAGAGAAATTAAATGAATAAGAAGTACATTTAAATTCATATAATTAAAAATAGACGTTAGTTGATTTAATATTATTGTATAAATATGGGTGTAAATTGATAAAAAAAAAAATTGATCAAAATTAAATACATGACATGTCAATTAATTAATCACAATTAATCACTTATCAATATTTGCTGAGAAAGGCCCCTAAATAAAGATAACTCAATTTAAGTAGTGCACAATAATTCAAATAATTATACTGTAAATATAATAAATATAATCAGACATTCAAATTGAAATATATTTAATTATGGTGGCAGACGAGTAAAGCGTTGATTAGACAATACAAAAAGTGGCTTTAAAAGTCATATGTAGTTTTTTTTATTCCCATTTCATTGAGCAAATCTACAGTACTGTTGACAGCAATCCAAATGAGATTTGTGGAGGAGCTTACTGCCCCTTGCTGGCACAACTCATATAAAAGAAGTTAAATGTACTTAATGCTTAAATTGCTCTGATGGTAAAAAAAAAAAAAAAAAAAAGAAAGAAAAATTACTTTTCTTTATATACGGGTCAGGATGCATGATTAATTGTGCCAATTTTTTAATTAGTTATTTTTTATATAATTAATTACAATTTAACACATTAAACCGACAGCCATAATATAAGCCTTTTTCTTTGAAACTAACTATATTAGTTACCATTATGTAAAATTACTCATACGGTAATATTTGATTTTGGTCATACTGCCCACACCCAGAAATTTGTGTGTTTGAGCACTATTGGATGTATAGGATCTCATCATAAGATCATGTACTCATCTCAGCCAAATAATTGCTGTGCTGAGTATGTCAGTTGTTCCCAGCACACCGAATAACTGATGTAATTTCACAAGGGACAAGTTCTTCTGTCATGAACAGTCTGAACTTGTTTGCAGAGTTTACATATTCTCAGTCTCAACAGCAGTTTAAATGTACATAAATCAATGCATGTATTCTACAGATGTATTTAATCCTGAAACCCCACAAGAAGTTTCTCTGAAATGCCTGGAGAGTGCTTTCCCTCACTTTTTATGCACTAGCCTTGGCAGCACTTCCGATTGTACCTTCCAGCGACAGAGCAGTGGTGTAGACAAGGTGTGGAGAAATGTAGAAACACCTGCTTGTTCTTGTCGCCATGTTTTGCATAATTTGAGCTACTCGGTTTAACTGACTCCACTGAAACCAAGTCTGGAATTTGCTGGTCTCCTTCTTTCCACCTATTCTAACTTTCCTTTCTTCTTAACTTGAGATTAAATGGAAAGTTCACCCCCCAAAAAGTGAATTCTCTCATAATTTACTACTAATGTTGCTACAAACCCAAATGACTTTTATTTTTCCTTAGAACACAACAGACATTAAGAAATGAAAGTAAATGGTGAATCTTCTTTTGTGTTCCATGAAAAAAAGAAGGCCATATGGTTTTGAAACAACATAATGACAAATCATTTTTGAGTGAACCATGCCTTGTATGGTCCTCTTCTGGATTTTTTCACATTCAGAATGTCAGAATCTGAAGCTTTTTATTATTTCCTTATTTATGTTCATCACATTTCTATTTAAAATGTCATTTTAATGAACTCTGTCATTATGGCCTTTAAATATTTAATTCTCTTGTCTACTTCTGACGATTGCTGGTAGAGTGCCTCTCTAACTGTGGATGGAAACCACTTTATTCTCACCAGACTTGCTGCCTCTTCTTGGAACCACTGCAAAGACATGAGCCCAATGCGGGCCATTTACGGCACACAAAATCTAAAAAAAAAAAAAAAAAACAGCACAGACTGTCACCTTAGCCTTTCATAGAAGGTCCTTATTAGAAGGTAGCCAGGAAGTTGGAGTCAGAGCCTCTGCCAAGCCGAGCTCTTCCCACACCCTACTTCTTTGTCCTCATTTTCACCCAACACCCCTTGAATCCAATTCCACCTTTGTCCAGACCCCAATCAGGTCCAGATTTGTGTCACTAAGCCCTGTTCTTTTCTTCGAAGGGACTCTTCCTCGAGCGATAAGGTGTACGGTTTGTCTGCCTTAGCCTGACAAACCTACTCTTGCAGTGCCAGTGCCTCGTGCATGATAATTGAAAATGTCAGCATGATTTTAGGAAATGTCATTTATCTTGCGGAGCTGTGCCTAATGCTGCTGCCCTTTAATATTGATCTGGGATCATATTAGTTGTGTTGATGGCAGTGGGGTTTGGGTCGAGGAAGCTGGCTCCAGATCAGTGCCAATGAGCTCCTCTGTGAAGTCCGTAGCGGCTTTTTTTTTTTTTTTTTTTTTTGACAGTGTGGATGATTGCATACATTTTCATCTTTCTGAACATTTGTTAATTTCATAGTTTCCTTTACTTTTTTATTTTTATACTTTTTCTTTTTTTTTTTTTTACCTTTCGCCACATTTATTGATAGGCAAAGGGGGGGGGGGGGTAATGGGGCAAAGACTAATGATGGATTTGAAAATTATGCAAAATGGACCTGCAAGTCCTCACGACAGCTCAAAGTTTGACATCATGTGGGCAATTCACTAGGCAAAAACTCCCATGATCCATAAGAGAAACATTACACCAATCAAAATATCCCTGCAAATACAGCACAGCAAAATAACTCTGCAGAGACTGCCCACTTCAATGACGTACTGTGAATTACTTTACTCTTAAACTACTTGTATATTTGAACTCTCCAAAAAAATATTTTTGCCTATTTCTAAGATTTACACATTTACATTTTATAACAAATTTCTTTCAAACAAACAAAAATGTAATTAATAAAAATTACAAAAAATAAATAATAAAAAATAAAATAAAAAATGATGGAAATTTGTTATGAAATGAAAATACTTTAATCTTAAAAATTTCTTTTTGAGTGTACATAATGTATCTGAAAAAAATGTGATAAAATTAGTATATATTTTTTAATATAAAGAACTAATTTAAATAAATAGTTTTATATATATATATATATATATATATATATATATATATATTTTTTTTTTCTTCTTTTTTTATTATTATTTTTTTTTTTTTTTTATTCGATTAAGTCTTTCACGATAATGCTTCATGGGATTGAAGTCCAGTTAAGTACACAGTCATGTACCTTTTTGTCCAATTTTCTAATTATTTTCAAACACAAAATTCCGCTCAAACTCACACCATTGGTTAAGCCAATTTTGCTATGTTGGGATGGTCGAGATCCTCAAACAAACAACAGAATATTTTGATAGCACCACAGAGCCACAGTTTTTACACTTTTTGGGGAATCAACCAATGAATGGCTTAATTATATTTATACCATGGATCTGTTGAATACTTGATTCTGATTGGTTGACAGACATTCTAAGGTGTGTAATTATTTTCCAGTAAATGCACAGCTATGAAGTTGTTCTAGGTCTTGACCGCATGACGGTTCCATTTCACTTCGCCAAATTATTTCAGTTGGTTCATAGAGCCATACAGGCTACCACAGCAAAATAACCAATTAAAACAAAGAAGCTGGATATGTACATCAGATAAGAATGACAAACAATATCTATAATATCCTAAATTGATTTCAATTTCTGTTGAAAAGCGTCCTTGCGCTCCCTCTCTAGCTCTCTTTCACGCTCGTCTCTCTCTCTCTCTCTCTCTCTCTCTCACATACACACTACCTTGTTATTCCAGCAAAGCAGCGCATCCTCCGTTGCTAGTTCTAAAGTGACGTTTTCGAACTAGCAATGAAGGCTTAAGCTGTATCAAAACTAGACGCTGAATCTGTGGAAGAAGAAAGTAGTTCTGCTCACAAGAACGTTTTAGGGGCGAAAACCAGAAAATGTCTTGATATAAAACCCCGGTGTGGTAATCGTGGTATAATCGAAATAATTGACTCCGGCCCATTAAAATATTGAAAAATAATGCACACATTAGGTGTGCGCATCATGCATGACCACATTACCGCCTCTGGTGTGCATAATCTTTTTTAATAATTCAATGGTCTGTCGTCAGTTGTTCCTTACTGATCACTTCATAATAATATCAGATATGAAAAATTATTTTAATGTTGAAACAATTAAACACATCAGCTTTTAAGTTTGTATTAATAGTAAAAGTATACTTTAGAAAAATCACCATGCTAAATCCTTATGATTTTCGTCATTGGTCTGTTTCGAAATGAAACATACATTCAGCCTATGCATTTATTCAAGTGTGAGTCGTTTTGCGTATGTAATGGCAGAAAATATGGGGGCTCAAAAGATGTGAGACAAAAGCTCAGCATCAGAGGCATTACGCAGGATCAGTGACGCTCAAGAGGACGTCTGCAATGGCAAAGACGCTCTCTCATCCTGCTGCCAATCTGGGTTTCCTTTGTTAGCGGCTAGTGCGTGTGGGCCGCTGCGCTTTTTTTCCTTTTTCCAGAGAAAGGGAGGTGTTGCTATGTTATTGAGAAAGACAATACCCCTCTCCAAAGATGAGGGGGTTAACAGTAACCATTAATTGGTTTAGCAGGATTTCATGGAGACTCTAGTTCCGGCTTAGCTTGCAGGCTGAAAAAATGGTTATATTGAGATGTATTCAGCTCCTACTTGTGTACCCCCCCTTTTTTTTTCCCTTTTTTTTTTCTTTTGCAAATGATCTCACTGTGAAGAGAAGCTGTTTAACATTGCTTTAAAGCCAGAGGTTTTGATTTGGAGGTCTAGAGATAAAGTAAAGCAGAGTTTGTACGCACGTCATCACTTTTAATGTTGAATTCAAAACCCGAGCTGTCATATATTATTCAAGGAGTTTTCTTTCTTTCTTTTTTCCTGCCAAGCACTATACTGCCTTCATGCTGCTCTGTGCTTACTGTCAAGCTTATAGCAACAGCATTCAACCTGAGAATGGTCCAGAGTAAGGATGTTTAAAACTACATGTTTTCAAAATCGAGAAGTAGTGGGTTGACTAGTCTACTAATAATTCTTAAAGGGGTAGTTCACATAAAAATTTATTCACCCTAATGTTGTTTCGAACTCATCTGATTTCTTTCTTCAGTAAAAACAAAAGGAGATGTTAAGCAGTGTAGTGGATCGAAACAAAACAGGGATCTTGAGACATGATTTCACAAGTTGAAATATTTTTAACATGGTGTGCTAAAACGTAACGCTCATGGCGCAAGGCGCTCAAAAAACAAGACAAGTCGGAGTGCAATATTAACTTTTTGAGGGTTTTACCGCCCATGCTGTCTAATAGTTGTGGTACAGCACACTGTCAGCATGCCATAAAAATGTATCGCACAAGGAACATTTTTAGTTTCAGCATTATTTTTTCTTCAGACTTTTGTTTTGTTGGACTATAAAAACTACATACCATGGGACCCACATTTTGTTTTCAGCCAATGAGAATGTGTAAAATGTAACCATTTAAGCGGGGAGCCACACTGAGAGCTTCATGTCTTGGGGATTTAACTATAAAGGGCCTTAAAAATGAAGAAACAAAAAGAAAAGTTTGTTCTTAACCAGAATCTAAATGGACATTAAGATACTGTATATTTAATATATATAAACGCACTACATCTTTGGAAAAACAACACAAAAAAGTGTTTGTTTTTTTCTAATTTTCTAACAGGTGCTGAAGTCAACTGATTTTAGTAATAGACCTACCTATCTCTGTGTAAACAATAAAATGATGGCATTTTATTATTCTGTAGTTTTGCCCAAAAAACATAGGCGAAAATTGTCAATTTAACCATCCTCAACAAAATAATGGATTACTCAGTAAATATTGATCCATGGCATTTAATATTTTGGCTTTTCTCATCATTTATGTTAATGTAGAAAAAAGTATTAACAAATTTCTGAAATATGACTGATTTGAAATGGAATAACCCATTTGTAATGAATACTGTCCTTAATTATAAAAATGCTATATGTATATCCACATGTGTGAAAGTGTACGTCTAGGTTTTTTTTCTTTTTTTTTTTCTTGATTTTTTTCCCTTTAAGAACCCAAAGCTGCCTCAATGATTTATAACCCAGATGGCGAGGGGCTATGTTTTTAACGCGAAGTGCCCCTGTACCCCCACGTGAGCCCAGCTCTCTCTTAACCAAATTTGTTGTCACTCTATCTTTTGATACCTTAACAAAGGCAGGTGGTTGGCCGATCCCTGCTTATGTGTTAAATCACTGCACCTGTGCAGGATTCCAGCTCAGGAAAAAAAAAATCGAGGCTGTTACACTCAAGCAAGAATAAATCTTTTTCTTTCTCTTTTCTTCCTCTCCTGTTGTTTTTTTAAGGTGTTTCTCTGTTTGGGGGCGAACCAACGAGACCACGAATGAGTGGTCTCGCTCATGAAGTGTAGTGGTGAAAGCCGTGATAAATTGCATCTTTTTTGACACCTTCAATGGATTATTTATGGTTCATTAATTGAACAGAAAAGGAGATTTGTTGGCACAGTAGGGGGGTTTGGGGGGATGGGGGCTGTGCAGTGCCTGTCTCCTCTGTCTTTGCCTGGGTTGGACCCTCAGGGCTCGGAGAAAAGAGAGAGTTCTCTGTCTCGTTTCTCAAGTCTGCTCCCTGTTTATCGAAGAACCGAATGGCATTCATTAGAAGAACCGCTGAGGACAACTGTATGCTGTCTGCCCCCACCGATCTCATTGCAAGCTTCATTTATGTATTCCTTCCACCCTTCAAAAAGCGCAAAAACAAAACAAAAAAATTGTTTAAAGCCTTTAGTGTGTATTCATTTATTTCAAGGAAGGAAATGCACTTTAATCACATTGAGCCAGGAATTGCACTGTAGGCGGTGATTTCTTCGCAGAGCTCAGAGAATGCTTACAAAGACTCGCTTCTAAAGAAGAATATCATAGTGCTTGAATCTTTACTTCAATGGAAGACTTTAAAAGGAATAGTTCACCCCTAAATTCATGTACTGACTCTCATGTTATTCCAAACCCCTATGACTTGCTATCTTTTGGGAAACACAAAAGGAGATGTGAGGCAATTCAGCATTATAAATCACCATCGGCTTTTTGTTGTATGGAAAACAGCTGCTCGGACATTCTTCCTAACGTCTTCTTTTGTGTTTTACAGAAGAAAACAATCCATATGATATGATAATATATCATTTGATATGAATATTCATCAAACAAAATATGATGGGGAAGTGCATATAATAATATCATTTTAATTTTTGGGTGAACTATTGCTTTCAAATTCTGTCACCAAGCAAAGCAAGCAAGCAGCCTTGTAATCCAGTGCACAAGTAACATAGTAAAACCGTCTGCCTGTCAGCGTATGGTTTCTCTTATTTTATCAACTGAAAAATTTAGTGGGTTCCTTTTGATATCAATCTCCTTTCAAGGCATTGAGTCTTCCAAGGAGAAAGGGATACTTCTGACACGAGCATGCAAACACACCCTTAATTAACAAGTGGATTAACACTGCTCGTTTTCATGGAGAGTCACTCAAAGCACTTCAAAGGGTGATTAGATGCAGCTTGAGGTACAGTAATGAGGAATGGCTGAAGAACATAGCAAACTGTGGGACTTTTGGATCTTTCTCTCCCTCTGAATGATTTTATTAGTGCTGTTTCCTAAGGCAAGCATCACCATTCATACTTTGAACAAACCCTTAACCTTAAGTATTTAACTTTGGTTTGTAACTTGGCCTGCACCATTTGTGCTGAGGATATGAATGATATCTCAAATCATATGTTTTATTGAGAAGAGTATTTTAGGACTTTTCTAGGCCATCAAATTTTTGTCTGCTGGACAGTAAAATGAACAAGAAGACAAAAAAAAAAAAAAAAAAAAGAAAAAAAAAAGAAAAGAAAGTAGGGGTCGAGCCATATTTAGGAATAAGAATAGTAGACAATTTGACTGTTAATAAATAAATAAATTCATTTGTTTTACTGGTGTAACCTGATGTAGCCATGGTTGATTTAGTCATGGTAAATAATATTTCTATATGACCCTTATATTTTATTTAATAATAATAATAATAATAATAATAATAATAATATATATATATATATATATATATATATATATATATATATATATATATATATATATATATTTTTTTTTTTTAAATAAATAAATAAAAATGCAATTGATCATGCCCCCAGCCTGTATGTAAATTCCATAATAAGGAATGTTCCTACTATCAGAGCAATTTAAATTTAATGCACATTGATGCAGCAGGGGGCAGTCAACACATCAGCTGAGCCAATGAGCAGGCAGCACAAACCAACGAGCAAGGCAGCACAGCCTTCCACATACACACTTTTGCACTCAAAGGCTGTTGCGATTTCGAGACCCTATGTTTTTCAAAGTTTCATACTATGTTTAATTTAGCATATCGTGCTAAAGAAAAACAGTACTTGGGACTAGAGGCACTGAAAACTATAGTGACACGTGACAACTAAAGTGGGACGCTCCAAAAGTACATAGACCAACAATTAAAAATAGAGCAGAGGGAAGTTGGCCAATAATAGGTTTATGTTCATTTATATGTGTGACAAGGTTAAAATGGGAGAGGAGGAGGCGGGACCCGGCTGAACAGTCAAAGTAATGTTTTAATAAGAACTTAAAAAGACACAAAATATAAAAGCACACACGGCAGCTACGTGTGGCACTCTCTCTCTCGAACTGCCACATCCCACTGCACTTATTCCTCTCCTCAGCTGATTATCGCACACCCGGCCCCACCCTCTTCCTCGTCACAATATGGAAATAAATCAAACAATATTTTGACTTTTAAAGACACTTTTTGTATGATGCTTTACGTGTCTGTTGCCACAATATACAATATATATGTGATCTAATGCATTTGAATTGTCTGAATTATTATATTTATAATTATTTTAATTATTATATTGTAAATAACCTTTATTTGGTGGCATTTCACAGTAAAAATGTATATGTGATTAATTAGATTAATCAGCACATCATGTAATTACTTAGATTGTTATTATTATTATTATTATTATTTTGGTGACACTTTATATTAGGTGGCCTTTACTACTATGTACTAACATTAAATGCATACAAGACTATGTATTTACTATGTAACTATATGTTTTTCTGCAAAATTCCCACATTTGCTGCTATTGAGGTTGAGGTACGTGCATGGTTAGGGTTAGGATTAGGGGTTAGAGTTAGGTTTTGAGGTAAGGGTTGGGTTAGGGGTAAAGTTAACGTAACTACAAATGTAATTAAATGCAAGTACTTTGAATGTAATTACAATGCAACAACATGAATGTACATAATAAGTACCTTGTATCAAATGGTTAAGTACGTAGCTAAGGCCACCTAATATAAAGTGGATCCATGTTAAATAATATTTTTGGCTTGACTTAAAACAGATAATTATATCTTACCCACACAGAACAAATTTTTTTTTGGTTACCTGATCAGACATTTTTTACATTGAAGACAGACAGAGTGTTGGGTAGGGGTTTTTCTCCTCCAAACCTGCCTTCTTGCCTCCCAGTTTTAGAAACTGTTTTTCGTTTTTCAAGGGGGCAGGTCTGATTTGTTTTCAGGTGGAAGCAAATCCTAGCCCTCATTTTTACAAAACGATTGGAACAAAATCTAATCCTGGATCAGTGTAATGGGTTACATTGTCCCAAACATTCAGTTGTGGCAGAGAGTCAATCAAATCTGGTAGTTCTCCCCACACCACACGAGCACTCTCTGTGTATTTTAAAGGGGTTTTGATCTGGCAAACACACTACTGATAGTAATCTCACTGCCACTGGAGGCTGGTGCCTTTAACGCTGCGTCAGAGCAGCTATGATTCAGCTTTTCGACAGCTCTGACAGAGACATGCATTGAGAGGGTACACCAACCTGTGTTGATAATGAGTGCGAGTGTGTGTTTTCATGTTGGGTATGAACCTCTGTGTGTGTGGAGGAGCTTTTATGCTGACACTTCTAACTTGCCCTGTGAATGTCACAGTCTCGTTTTGTAAGGTTTAATCATGAGTTCAAAACACAGTACTGTAATTACATTGATACTACTATGTAATACAATGTTACATTAGCAATATGTCTACTTATTGCTGCAGTTTGACTTAATTTTGAAAATATCCAAATTAAATGTTATTTTTAGGTTGTTGCCCCTCCTCAAATTTTATTCTGCATAATATGAGCTTTATAACAATTTCAAAATTCTATTTTGTTTGGAGAAAATTAAAATGATAGTTTATCCAAAAATGTAAATTCTCTCATCATTTTCTCACCCTCATGCCATCCCAGATGTAGGACTTTCTGTCTTCTGCAGAACACAAATGAAGATTTTTAGAAGAATATCTCTGCTCTGTTGGTTCATACAATGCAGGTGAATGGTGACCAGAACTTAGAAGGTCAAAAAAGCACATACAGTCAGTATAAAAGTAATCCATATTACTCCAGTGGTTAAATCCATATATTCTAAAGTGATATGATAGGTGTGGGTCAGAAGTAGATCAATATTTAAGTCCTTTTTTACTATCAGTCTCCTCCTTTGACCAGCCCCAACCAGTAAGTGGCTGAATATGAAAGTGAAAGTCACTTCCACACCAGAATGTGGAAGTGAAAGTGTAGATTTACAGTAAAAAAAAGGACTTAAATATTGATATGTTTCTCACCCACACCTATAATATTGCTTCAAAAGATATGTATTACTTTTTTGCTGCCTTTTATATGCTTTGTGGAGCTTCAAAATTTCTGGTCACCATTCACTTGCATTGTATGGACCTAAAGAGCTAAAATATTCTTCTAAAAATCATTATTTGTGTTCAGCAAAAGAAAGAAAGAATTGCAATTTTTGGGTGAACTATTACTTTAAGCCTATTTAGTTTTTTTGCATTGTTACATTATTTTCATGACAGTTAAGCTCATTCCCTCCTAATACTCATTACCATAATGTAATATATAACAAAATTAAATTAAAATAATATACAGGTGCATCTCAATAAATTAGAATGTCATGGAAAAGTTCATTTATTTCAGTAATTCAACTCAAATTGTGAAACTCGTGTATTAAATAAATTCAATGCACACAGACTGAAGTAGTTTAAGTCTTTGGCTCTTTTAATTGTGATGATTTTGGCTCACATTTAACAAAAACCCACCAATTCACTATCTCAAAAAATTAGAATACATCATAAGACCAATAAAAAAAACATTTTTAGTGAATTGTTGGCCTTCTGGAAAGTATGTTCATTTACTGTATATGTACTCAATACTTGGTAGGGGCTCCTTTTGCTTTAATTACTGCCTCAATTCGGCATGGCATGGAGGTGATCAGTTTGTGGCACTGCTGAGGTGGTATGGAAGCCCAGGTTTCTTTGACAGTGGCCTTCAGCTCATCTGCATTTTTTGGTCTCTTGTTTCTCATTTTCCTCTTGACAATACCCCATAGATTCTCTATGGGGTTCAGGTCTGGTGAGTTTGCTGGCCAGTCAAGCACACCAACACCATGGTCATTTAACCAACTTTTGGTGCTTTTGGCAGTGTGGGCAGGTGCCAAATCCTGCTGGAAAATGAAATCAGCATCTTTCAGCAGAAGGAAGCATGAAGTGCTCCAAAATTTCTTGGTAAACGGGTGCAGTGACTTTGGTTTTCAAAAAACACAATGGACCAACACCAGCAGATGACATTGCACCCCAAATCATCACAGACTGTGGAAACTTAACACTGGACTTCAAGAAACTTGGGCTATGAGCTTCTCCACCCTTCCTCCAGACTCTAGGACCTTGGTTTCCAAATGAAATACAAAACTTGCTCTCATCTGAAAAAAGGACTTTGGGCAACAGTCCAGTTCTTCTACTCCTTAGCCCAGGTAAGACGCCTCTGACGTTGTCTGTGGTTCAGGAGTGGCTTAACAAGAGGAATACGACAACTGTAGCCAAATTCTTTGACACGTCTGTGTGTGGTGGCTCTTGATGCCTTGACCCCAGCCTCAGTCCATTCCTTGTGAAGTTCACCCAAATTCTTGAATCGATTTTGCTTGACAATCATAAGGCTGCGGTCCTCTCGGTTGGTTGTGTATCTTTTTCTTCCACACTTTTTCCTTCCACTCAACTTTCTGTTAACATGCTTGGATACAGCACTCTGTGAACAGCCAGCTTCTTTGGCAATGAATGTTTGTGGCTTACCCTCCTTGTGAAGGGTGTCAATGATTGTCTTCTGGACAACTGTCAGATCAGCAGTCTTCCCCATGATTGTGTAGCCTAGTGAACCAAACTGAGAGACCATTTTGAAGGCTCAGGAAACCTTTGCAGGTGTTTTGAGTTGATTAGCTGATTGGCATGTCACCATATTCTAATTTTTTGAGATAGTGAATTGGTGGGTTTTTGTTAAATGTGAGCCAAAATCATCACAATTAAAAGAACCAAAGACTTAAACTACTTCAGTCTGTGTGCAATGAATTTATTTAATACACGAGTTTCACAATTTGAGTTGAATTACTGAAATAAATGAACTTTTCCATGACATTCTAATTTATTGAGATGCACCTGTATATATACTGTAATTTCCTGTAATTTATTGTATTTTACTTTTTTTTTTTTTTTTTTTTTAAATCAGCATAAAGGCAATACAACAAATACTACCACTACCATGATAAATCATTGAGAATAATGAGAATTTGGGGGGAAATGTCCATAATTGTCATGAAAATAATGTCAATATCAAATATAAATAGTGTGAACACACACACACACACAGACATGTTGGTGCGGCTATCCTTATGAGGACTCTCCATAGACATAATGATTTTGATACTGTATGAACTATAGATTCTATCCCCTAACCCTACGCCTAAACCTAACCCTCACAAAAAACGTTCTGCATTTTTACATTAAAAAAAAACAAAAAAACAAAAACAAAAACATCATTTACTATGTTTTTTAAGCAATTTGAATTATGAGGACACTAGAAATGTCCTCATAAACCACATTTATAGCATAATACCATTGTAATTACCAGTTTGTAACTTAAAAAAACATGTCTTTGTAAACCACCCATATTATATATATATATGATTTTATTTTATTTTTTTATTATTGAAATTTGTTATTTTAATTTAATTGTTATTTATTTATTTATTTATTTATGGGATTCAACCCTATATTATCTTCAGGCTCCAGTAGGGGACTCTTTTGTAAACTTAGTTTGACATTTTGAGGCACATTTATGAACTACACTCATAAATAGTCTTGATGGGGCCCTTTGATTAAGTGCCTTCGTTTGTTCCATTAGGAATATTTTGCTCCTTATGTGCTCTCTCTCTCTCATTCAAGGCAGCACAGAGTGTGTAGTTTGTAACAGAGAATCAGAACTCAGACTGAGGCACGTTTATGAGTGTAGTCTAGAAATAAAGTTGTAGTTGAAACACACTATAAATTCCATTATGTATACTGTTGATGTTGCTGATTTGCCCCCTCTCTCTTTTTCTCTTTCTTTCTCTCACTCATATTGATGTGGTATGTGGTGGTCTACTCCTACTAAATTACTGCACATCATAAAGGTAAGTGATTTTAATTTCAGATTACAGCTACACACATAAACCTCAATAATAAGTATTTGGACACTTAGGCTTCACTTAAAATTAAAATATATGCATGCCTTTGCATTAGATAAAAAAAATATCAAACCAAGTGACATTTATTTAAAGGAAAGATAGCAAGAGCTCATTTTTCAAGTACACATTTCACAGAAACAAGTTTTTTAGGCTTTGAAAGATAGATGGAATTGTAGTGAGACTCACCCTGGCACCAATTGAAAAGAGCTGGGCCTCACACAAGACATCAAAGTATGTGGTGATTTTTTATCACACGTCACTTAAGGTGTGTATGTGTGTGTGTGTGTTTAGTAATATCAGAGGCCCCTCCCTCCATCCTCGGGGCACCAGCTAAGGAGTTTCTCCTTAACAGTAAAATAATGATCCAAATGGACCATTCAATAAATTACAATTATGTAAATGGAGGGAGTTGGTCATCAGAATAATCTGAAGGATTTGTGAGATTCCCTAACCCTTTAGAGATATTCTGTATCATCGACACAAGGAACACACAATTGTAACAAATTGAGTTTTATTTACAAAAAGATAAACAAGAATAACTAACAAAAACTACAAAATGGTACTAATATGCTAAAAGATAAAATAAGTGAATAGGTAAATAAAGTGCATAGGATGGGAAGATGCAAGTGGTTGAATTGGATGTAGCAATGGTATGACTTTTACCTTAGGAAAGATAAGTTGCTGTTTCTCTATTAACTAATTAAGGCGAAAACCCATAACTCATAGATTTTTTCAAGACATTTGATACACAGATTATGCAATCTAAAGAGCATTATATAACCATAAACTGAAAGTATACACTAATGCCAAGGTCTCTGGAAAGAGGTTCAGTAGTGATATTTATGTTCTCCTTGATTGTTCGATGAGTTCGATGATAGTGACACCTTCCACTGGTGCTCAGGGCCACATTACAGTGGGAAAGGAGCTGGATTCCGTTTCAACATCCTTGGGCACGAAGGAGCTGAGGAATGCTGATCTCCTGGAAGCACCAAGAGGGTTCTTGCAGTCTGGAACATGCAGATATGTAGCCCTTATGTCGGTGCAAGATTCATCATCTGGAACTTGCAGATGCACGAAACTTAAAGAGAAGGTTTGCTCGCCAGAGCTAAACCTTGTCACTGTAGTTATCTCCCTGATATAGGGATTCCAAGCTTGGTGTTTCAATAGTCTCTTGTAGTGAGACTTGGTACTTTGTCGATCTTCTACTGTCTCTCGGATGGACACTAAGAATGTTGGGTGATCTGTAACCTCTCTCTGTGAAGCGGAGACTTAGCACATTGGATGGTTTGTATTTTGTTACATCTCCTACCACTCAGGCCAGAGATTCAAAATGTTGATTATTATTCTGTTATTGCTCCTGAACTCGAACAGCCGGGAACTCAGAACGTTGATTATTATTCTGTTATTGCTCCCGAACTCGAACAGCCGGGAAGATTGATTATTATTATTTGTCTTAGGGCAAACCTAAGGATGGAGGGTTTGAGAGGTTGCTAAGAAACCACTCATGGACCAATGATAGGTCTTTTTCACCACGTTGGAAGGTCCGAGGCCTTACTTTCTGAAGTATCTGGTAGTTGTCCGAGCAGCGTATCTGATGGCTGCGCTTGGAATTTGTTTGTGCTGGTCCTGCCACGATCCAATCAAAATGGAGCCACTCTTCTTTGCCTAGACAGTTAGTGAGGGGCTCTGCCGTAAACTGGCTCCTGGAATGTCATCTGGTCCGATTGTTCACCACACAATTCAAAATGAAACAAAAATGATTCTGACACTTTCTTGTTGTGAAATGTCATTATAAATGTGTCTCTGTGTGTGTGTGTGTGTGTGTGTGTATATATATATATATATATATACATACACACTGGTGACCAGAAGTTTGGAATAATGTACAGATTTTGCTGTATCGGAAGGAAATTTGTACTTTAATTCACCAAGGTGGCATTCAACTGATCGCAAAGTATAGTCAGGACATTACTGATGTAAAAAACAGCACCATCACTATCTGAAAAAAGTAATTTTTGTTAAAATCTAGACAGGCCCCATTTCCAACAGCCATCATTCCAACACCTTATCCTTGAGTAATCATGCTAAATTGCTAATTTGGTACTAGAAAATCACTTGCAAACTTATATCAAACACAGCTGAAAGCTATTTGGTTCATTAAATGAAGCTTAACATTGTCTTTGTGTTTGTTTTTGAGTTGCCACAGTATGCAATAGACTGGCATGTATTAAGGTCAATATTAGGTAAAAAATGGCAAAAAAGAAACAGCTTTCTCTAGAAACTCATCTGTCAATCATTGTTTTGAGGAATGAATGCTATACAATGCCTGAAATTGCCCCCCCACCAAAAACTGAAGATTTCATACAAAGGTGTAAACTTCAAAGACAAAGGACAACTGGCTCTAACAAGGACAGAAAGAGATGTGGAAGGCCAGGTGTACAACTAAACAAGAGGATAAGTACATCAGAGTCTCTAGTTTGAGAAATAGATGCATCACATGCCTTCAGCTGACAGCTTCATTGAATTCTACCCGCTCAACACCAGTTTCATGTACAACAGTAAAGAGAAGACTCAGGGGTGCAGGCCTTATGGGAAGAATTGCAAAGAAAAGCCACTTTTGAAACAGAAAAACAAAAAGAAAAGGTTAGAGTGGGCAAAGAAACAGACATTGGACAACAGATAATTGGAAAATAGTGTTATGGATCTTAACCCACTGAGCTGTTGTGGGATCAGCTAGACTGTAAGGTGCGTGAGAAGTGCCCGACAAGACAGCCACATCTATGGCAAGTGCTACAGGAAGCGTGGGGTGAAATGTCACCTGAGTATCTGGACAAACTGACAGCTAGAATGCCAAGGATCTGCTAAACTGTCATTGCTGCACGTGGAAGATTTTTTTTTTGAGAACTCTTTTAAGTAGTTTAAGAAGTTCTGACATTTTTTTTTTTCACATTTTAATCGTAAATGTTCACGTTATTAATGTCCTGACTATACATTGTGATCAGTTGAATGCCACTTTGGTGAATAAAAGTACCAATTTCTTTCCATAAGAGCAAAATCTGTACATTATTCCAAACTTTTGGCCACCTGTGTGTGTGTGTGTGTGGGTGTGGGTGGATGGATGTCTGTATGTATGTATGTATGTATGTATGGATGGATGGATGGATGTGCAGGGTCCGGAGGGTTACTTTTGAAATGTATTCCACTACAGATTACAGAATACATGCTGTAAAATGTAATTTGTAACGTATTCCGTTAAATTACTCAAGGTCAGTAACGTATTCTAAATACTTTGGATTACTTCTTCAGCACTGGTAGATTTTTTTCACTTGTTTTGACTATAAAAACTCTGCCAGTACAGTAAGACAAAATACATGTTAAAAATACATTCTCTGAAAAACCTAAATATCTTATGCAGTGTTGTTTCTAAAACAAGATAAATCTAATTGATCTTGTTTTAAGGGTTTTTAGATAATTTTACAGGAAAACAATACATAAATTATTATCAAGAATACGATTTTTGCCCTAATATCAAAGATCTTACTAGAAAAAAATAAATGATGATCCAACGTGAATTTTCTTGATAAAAAAATAAATAAAAATATGATTGTGCCTGGTAACATGTGCATGTAAAATGGCTAGAAATAGCATTTTAGCTTAGCATAAATTTTACAGTTTACACAAGGTTTATTTCTATTTCTTGTGCTCCAAACTTACTTCAAACGTACTTCTCTGTCTGCTCGTATGAATGTAACACATCATAAGAAAGTGTTTCACCGCTGTTCAAATGCACTTTGTATCGCATCATTTATATGGATAAATGTTTCCATCTGAAAGGACTAAATATTAAATGAAACAAATGACAATAAAATGCAAAGTAATCTCTTCAGTAATCAAAATACTTTTTGAATGTAACTGTATTCTAATTACCAATGATTTAAATAGTAACTGTAGTGGAATACAGTTACTTATATTTTGTATTTTAAATGCATAATCCTGTTACATGTATTCCATTACTCCCCAACCCTGGTTTTATATATATATATATATATATATATATATATATATATATATATATATATATATATATATATATATATATATATATATATACATACATACACTTAAGTCACACAAAAAAATTATATATATATATATATATATATATATATATATATATATATATATATATATGTGTATATATATATATATATATATATATATATATATATATAATTATTATTATTATTTATTTTTTTAAGTGTGACTTAAGTGTCCAAATACTTGAGGCTACTAAATACAAGTGGCTTCTTGATAAAACTATTTCCTTTTTTGTTTTGTTTTCGAGAAATGTATATATATTTTTTTTCTGCTTATAAAATTTAAGCATTCTACTTATTTCATTTGACTTGATGTGTAACACTTTAAATGTAAATGTAATCTTACTAATATTGCAAAACTATTTAGTTTAAGTTAATTGAGAGACATTTACTGTGAAATGTGCACACTATTAATTATTAATTTATTTTATGCAGTTGTACATTTGACACATGTGCAACGTCAAGTTGTAAATCCTGTAGCTTGTCCAGTCAGAACCAAACACATCCAACTTTTGTTTCACTAACTCTTTCTGTCACATTTCCCAAAAAAATCTCTAAAGTGAAAAGTTTGCTTTATTTTTGTTTTTCTGTGCCAGTCATTGAACTGTCTCCAACTTGTCAAGACAGTTAAATCACACCTGTTGGTGACCTTTTGAAAACAGTATAGTTTCTGTATGATGTGATCATTATGATGGCAACTGCTCGGCCAGACGCACAGGCCAATACTTCCAGTTCTTGCACGCAAGCATGCACACACACACACACACACACACACACATAACACACACACAGCTACAGCTACAGCTTCAGGCTTCCTCCACTAAGTGGCAGGTCGTCTGCTTTTAAGGACACCTGGTAACTCAAGCAAATCAAGATGGATGGCAGACAGCATGCTTTTATCAGTCGTTTATATGCAGAGGTTTAGAGCAAGGCCGAACGACGGGCTTAGCTGAATAAAATAAGCGACAGTAAGTTTTACACACACACAATTTGCACCATTGTACAGATTACTTAAGAAAATAATTACGTTAAATTCATGAGCACTTCATATCAGCTGGGTCTTTCATAGCTATCAGAGAAAGCCTTTTTGTCTTGATCAGTGTTGTCAGTGTTGATTTCTTTTAATAGATATTGTATATTAGTGGTGTTTGCTAATGCAGTCATCACTATTACTATTGCTTATACTTGGGATTAGGTGTTATATGACTACAAAGTAATTAGTTACTGTAATCAAATAATTATTAGGAAAAAAATAGTTTAACACATTACATTTTAAATTAATTTAATCAGATTACAGTTACTGTCAAAGTAATTGTGTTTAAGTGCATTACTTCGGTTAAACATTTCTAAAATAGTTGTAATTACATTTAATACATTTAAAGTATGAGTTGATATATACAGTACGTCTGTTGCCGTTTCTGTGACAGCTGAAGGGTGCATGACAAAGGAGAAAAAGTAGACATCAATTTATCAGTTGAGCATAAACTAGGCCTGTTGTGATTATTAAATAGCCATCCGATTGCAGTTATTTTATCTAACCGCGGTTATTTGAGAAAACCGCAATTATTAGGCATTCAAATTCCAATCACATTTTAATGCCCAAATAAGGGAATTTGAAGTGAGTATACTGTATAAATTCCACGAACGCTGCATTTTTGTGTCAATCAGTTGAACTCCGTGTCCGAGCGACTGAGCCGCACTGCGTAGGTCAACAAGCTCCTGTCCTTCACCTCTGGAGTCGTGAGTTCAAATCCAGTGTGTGCCGAGTGACTCCAGCCAAGTCTCCTAAGCAACCAAATTGACCCGGTTGCTAGGGAAGGTAGAGTCACATGGGGTAACCTCCTATTGGTCGCGATTAGTGGTTCTCGCTCTCAATGGGGTGCGTGGTAAGTTGTGCATAGATCGTGGAGAGTAGCATGGGTCTCCACATGCTGTGATTCTCTGCGGTGTCATGCACAGTGAGCCACTTGATAAGATGCACGGATTGACTGTCTCAGGAGCGGAGGCAACCGAGACTTGTCCTCCGCCACCTGGACTGATATGAGTAACTGCGCCACTATGAGGACCTACTAAGTACTGGGAATTGGGCATTCAAAATTGGTAGAAAAGGGGATAAAAATAAAAAAAATAAAAAAAAAAAAACAAGCTCCTGTCCTAAAGAGTGCGTAAAGCGCTCTGATATGCGCACTGTCATCAGAGACTCGTGCCAAACTTCCACGACATTATAAACAAACAAGTATAAACTTTGATAGTGAAAGCAGAGCGCTCCAGCTTAATTTTCAATGGTCGTGTAATGGCAAATGTTCCTGGTTTATACACGCTGTGTTAATGGCACACAGTTACAAAGAAGAGGAGACACACTTCTCTGGAGTGATAAAAAGATGGGTTTAATCAGAGCATTATATTAACATGTGAAAGTGAAGAAATTAAGAAAGTAATATTTTACTATTGCAAAATATATATAATAAATTATATAAATATAATAATATATGCTGTATATAAAAATTATATTGTACTTTTTTTAGGTAAGAAATTTGAAACTATATGAGTTCAAAAAATAAGTGTAAATGTAAAATTGACCAAAACTAAATTTGACCAAAAAGAGAGAACATTTGAAGTATTTAGAAATATTTTGACATTTCAAACATTATTTTTCATGTCATTTATAAGTTTTTAAAACCTTAAAATGAAATCATAATTTAACTTTTTTTATTATTTGATTTATATATTTGAAGTTAAATATGTAAAAATGACTTCTTGTTCTTAAGGTGTATGAAGCACACATGCAGTAAAAACAAAAACGCACATCTTAAAAATATGACAATTAATCGTGAAAGCCCGTAATGAGACAATTAATCGGCATAGCCCTACAACAGACAATTAGTCGTCATAATCACAATTATTTGTTTGACAATTAATTGTCAGCCTAATGTTATAATCATGACAGCCTTAGTGGAAACAAACTTTTCTTTTAGAAAGTAACTTTAAAGTTAAGTAATTAGTAATGTGTACTTTTCAATGAAGTAATCATTAAAGTAATGTGATTGCAGTATCAGTGAAGTAATTTGTAGTTGATTACTTTTTGAGTAACTTTCCCAACACTGTCAATAAACCCCTTACCTGGAAGTATTACACTTTAAATTAGTCCTGTACTGTAATATATATTTACTGAGAATTATTTTCATACAATAACATGGATTCATGGGAAAGCATTTGTTTCATTTTACTTTGATTTATTTTTTTACTAGAAATAGAAACTGTTTTCACTTTCAGCATATTTAATGCTTAAAAACAAGTATAAAACCTGATGTGTTTTCATTCGCTTTGCAGATTTTTATTTTATTTTATTATTATTATAATTTTTGTTTTCTGGTTCCTGATGGAAAAATCCTTCTGCCTCTGTGAGTGACATACTTCCAAACAGTCGGCATGCACATTGCAGGTCTCTGAAGAACATGGCTGTCACTGTGACAGTTTATTGACAGGTTGTTCAACTGCATGGGTGTCTGCCTCTCTTTGAATCATCACTGGTGCTCCAGCACATGAGATCCCCTCTGATGGGACCTCCTTTAAACTCGCCTGATGTCCCTGAACAATAAGAAAAGTGACAGCTAACAAATAAGCCCATAATTATCACATCCCGGGCCCTCATCACGTACTATATTTACATAGCACTGGCGTTTTGAAAGCAGGATGTAATAAATTCACAGAAGCCAGCTTGTTATGTTAAAGGGAGAATTCACCCAAAATGTAAATTCTGTCATCATTTACTCACCCTCATATTACTTATTTCTTCTGTGGAATGTAAGAGGAGGAATTTTGAAGGTTGTTGACCCTGCACCTTTTTCCATACAATGAAAGTGAATGGGTATCGAGGATGTCAGTAGTTAGCATTGTGCCTGACATCACCTTTTGTATTCCACAAAAGAAAGAAAGTCATATGAGTTTGGAACGAAATAAGGGTGGGTTAATGTCACTGTCTGTGCTTTTTATTGGTCCTTTGGTGGAAATGATCCATGGATGTGGAGGCAAATTTTGGTGAGAGCATTAGGAGAGGGCCATGATGGTCGACTAGTTGATTAGTGAGTTGTCTAGATTGTTTCGTACATATTTTTTTAGTTTTAATCATTTTAGCAGAGGTGTATTAATGAGCATGCCGACAGCGTACCGTTAGACAGTTTGCATGATAAAACCCTCTCAGAAATGTATCTTAAAATTCATCCCCTTTAAAGCATCACTGCTACAGCAGAACACAATTAGATAGAATTATTTCGCCATTGCATCATGTTTTATTTTTTTATTTTTTTTAGATCATCCCTCAACAAACGTTGCATTTTCAAAGGAAGATTCAGGGTTCAAGTGAACAAGTGAAGCTCAATCAACAGCATTTGTTGCATAATGTTGATTTCCACAAAAAAAATATTTTGACTTGTATGTCATTTTCGCTTCAAAAAGCAAAAATCTGGATTACAGTGAGGTTTCCACTTACAGTGGAAGTGAATGGGGCTAATCCATAAACATTAAAACACGTTTCTAAAGTATAGCCACAAGATGTAAACAATATGGATGTTAACATGATTTTAGTGTGATAAAATCGCTTACTAACCTTTTCTGTGTAAAGTTATTTCTAATTTTACAACTTTGTTGCCATGAATATGTAACTGTAAACCCTAAAAGGACAATAAAAACAAACTTTTTAGCAACATTACAGCTCAAATAATACACACATTTTAACAGAAGAACTAATGTACAGCAAGTGCTTTTATAAAAATAAGCTTCACATTTCTGCCTTTAAACCCTCCAAAAATGGCCCCATTTACTTCCATTGTGAGTGCCTCAGTGTAACCTCAGTTGTTTTTGTATTTATTATTATTATTATTTATTTGTTATTTTTTTGTTGATTTTCTCCCCAATTTGGAATGCCCAATTCCCAATGCGCTCTAAGTCCTCGTGGTGGCATAGTGACTCGCCTCAATCCAGGTGGCGGAGGACAAATCTCAGTTTCCTCTGCGTCTGAGACCATCAGCCTGCACATCTTATCATGTGGCTTGTTAATCACGTTACCGCGGAGACATAGCACGTGTGGAGGCTTCATGCTATTCCCCGCGGCATCCACGCACAACTCACCACGCGCCCCACAGAGAACAAGAACCACATTATAGCGACCACGAGGAGGTTACCCCATGTGACTCTACCCTCTCTAGCAACCGGGCCAATTTGGTTGCTTAGGAGACCTGGCTGGAGTCACTCAGCATACCCTGGATTCGAACTCGCAACTCCAGGGGTGGTAGTCAGCGTCTTTACTTGCTGAGCTACCCAGGCCCCCGTAATCTCGATTTAAAAATTTTTTGTGGTAATTAACATTATGCTACAAATGCTGTCGATTGAGCTTAACTTGCGTTGAACCCAGAATGTTTCTTTAAGACCAAGTCCACATTAAACTTTTTAAGATTGAAACCTCGGTTTTCAGTTTCCTAATATCATCATTTTCCAAAGTAAGCGGTTATAAAGAGCATTTTTTTAAAGTCTCCATTTTCGGTGGAGGAAAATGCTGTTCTGCTGTGGGTGAGAGGTGTAAACGTAGAAAAAAATATTTGTTTTTAGGAGAAAACACCATGTTTACACTGGACACGAGCGTTGCATCGTGTCAGAATTAATGATGCATCTACACTGGAAGCATCCATTGTGGCGCATCACTTCGTGCGACAGTAAACGAGTGTCCCGTTCCATTTTACTCTGCATGTGCTGGCACTACTACTGCCAACAACACAAATAAACTGTTTAGAATGTTCCTCAAGCTGTTGCTTCGAGTCATGTCCGGTGTAGACAGGATGTGAGACAATATGTCAAGTTTAAAATAGTCTATAAAAAACACATCTCAAGCCCCCGGATTCTGTTCTGTCCTCTGTGCTCTGCTTAACTGTTTTTGAATGCAACAACACATCTTTTGTAAACACCCCCTAAGAAACACTTCCAAATCGTGGTCAGATTTACCCGAAACCAGCTTTATTATTCAGAGCTTCCAGTTAAGTCGATTAGTCATTCAGTTAACCCACCGACTAGTTGATTCTCGAAAACATGTTTTTTTGCTCATCCATGGAGACAATGTTGGTTGAGTGTTGAAAAGGGGACTAAATGGCTCGACTCAGTGGAGTACAAAGCATACTGAAGGACAAGATTGCTCCTATTGTGTTTCTACTTTGTATTTTCCCACAGAACAACCTCTATCTCCCAAAACCCTGTGGGCTTCATATCAGACCTTCAAAAAAGAGGCATAAAAAGAACAAAAAAGATAGATGGAAGTGAAAAAGAAATAACTTTTTTGAGTATGGTGAAAATAGAAACACAATGACTGGCTTGTAGGATTTAATCTTTAATTCTACCTGGGAACACAAAAGACTAATCATGGCCACCACAAAGGCCAAGGTCCCGCCACTCTTTGAGTTATAGCTCAGGCATTGTCACCATAAAGGTGCTGCAGTCACAGCCGCAGCAGAGTGTGGCTGCAAGAAAAGGCCCCTTCGATGAGAGATGACACTGTCCTGTGGATCTCTTTGGAAATGTGTTGAGAAAGGATATGTGATGACTCATAAGATGATCTTACATAAAAATAAAAATAAAAGATAATAAAAAAAATCAAAGAAAGAAAGGGAACAACATGTATGCTTGTTAGTGGAGGCAAGCATCATTACTTTTGCTCTTCCTTAGAGTTAGGGATTTGAATAAGCCCCTAACCCTTTGTATTAAACTTTGGCACTGTGGCGGGATGTTCCGCCCCTCTGGTTCGCACCGTGGACTTTGCAGGGGAGCGTGAGCAGCCGACTGACCCAGCCCGTGCCTGGGCTTTCCTATGAACACTACCCCGCCCCTTTCACGGAGCCCTGTTCACCGCGAGGATGCCAGATTCCCCCTTTTATTATGAACACTGGGTTTTTGGATGTTTGACATGCCAAAAAAATAAATAAATAAAAAAATAAAATAAAAAAAAAAACTCAATTAATTTTACATTTGTATTCATCATATCAGTCATTTCTATTGGTTAAAAAAATGTCAAGGGGCATGTCTAAGGTCATATTTATCTAGAATCAAATTTAACTTTCAAATGCTAAACAGTGAAGGCCCCCCTTGGCATTTGACTGGTGCACCAAGTATGTTTCTTGAATAGACCTTAGTTTTCAGACGGACTCCACCTCTGAAGCTTGCCAATTCCCTTAAGTGTCTCTCTCTTTGGGTCTCTCCCTCAAAAGGTGCAGCTAAAGTTCATCTAATTGGCAGTTCGGGTTTAATTAGTTTGGCTCCTTTGCATGGCTGCCATCAGGAATTGAAACCAGTGGAGTGATAGCTGACATCACACCCCCCACTAGCTCTCTCTCGCTCTCTCTTGCTCTCTCTCTCTCTCTCTCTCTCTCTCTCTCAACCCCATTTCATTTCATCTTCATTTCCCCAGATCCTGTTTTTAAAGTTTTATTTAGGGTGTCATTTATTTAATAAGGGATTATTTATTTAGCGCATCAAATCATTCTGGAATTAATATTTATATATTTGTGGGGGCTTTAAATATTTACATGGTCCCTCCACTTTCGCTGGTGCCAAGCCACGGTAATGAGTGTTGTTGTCGGATGTGCAGTGGAATAACAAGACTGGTTTCAAAGTAAATAATCCTTTGCATATATTTGTGCTTAATTGCTTTGAATGTATTATGAGAGTTGATACTCTGATCTAAATGTCATTTGAAGTATAAAACGGGTGGACTGGTGTGGTGTTATTGCATATGAATTATGTTATTATAAATGTGAATGTGGATGCATGATTTTGTGACATAATGACTGGCTGCACATAGTTCAATTGTTCGCCGTTGCGTGAAACCTTGGATTCGGCTCAACCTCTGGCCGCTTGTTTCACGTGGACTTTTTGCGTTACCAGTTGATTGCACACACTTTCACTTTGCTAGCATTAGCCACATCTTCCAACGCACCAAACGGTCATTATTTTTACATTCCATTACACCTGACATCCCAACAGCAAAGAGTTAGAACCAGCCACTTGCTCAGCCGAGTAGACACAACCATATATTTGTTTCTCAGAGATCTTCACTGCCAAATGATTACTTTTAGCCACTCATGTTAGCTCAGTATGCAAATTATACAGTAGGTGCATCCCGTTTCAATTACTTCTGAACTATTGTAGAGTAGTTTGACAATATTTACACTCAAAGGTCTCATCTTTCCCTACATAGAAAAAGGGGCGGGGTTATGAAGTTGCAATACTGGTGGCAAAACCAAACGAGAGGAAGTGCATATGATAAACCATTTCACTCTACTTCTGTGTTGTAAAAAATAAAATAAAAAACACATTCCATTGGAGATGATACTAACCTTTGGAAATCCATACACTAGATGGCCAAGTGCATAGTATACAGTATAATGTAAATACTGGTGCATCAGTTGAATAAAACATTTATTTGCAATTAATCACATATTAAATCGCAGTTAACTATGAAAAAAAATCATATTTTGAAAGTGCTGAAATGTTACTCTATGTATACTTTTTTTTTTCCTGTCAAAGTGCATTTAGTTACTTCTTAGGAAAGAAAAGAAAAAAAAATAACAATAATGGTTTATCAACATTTTTCAAACTATGCCTTCCACAATTTAAATATACAAAATAAATGCATAAAATAGCACCAATTAAACATTAAACATTTCTCAACATCTTAGTGGGAGGTTGACTAACTAAAAGAACTGGTCCCCATAGGTTGTGTATTCATTGCAATTCTCTTTAAATTTCTTAAGCCCTCATCCTCTTCAATAGTACTCAGCCAGCAGACTGTGGCTATCTGCTTTGGATATGGAATTCACATGATTCGCATCAAGACGTCAAGCACTGCTTTGAAGTGCATTTAGCGCTGGCATTGCCCATGTAATGATACTTCATCCGAATTGTTTAGTAAGCTTCAAAAGATCAGTGACAATGGGTTCAAAGATGAAATTATTTGAACTTTGAGCGGAGCGTCAACAGACCCTCCACTGAAGAACTCCAACAAGCAAGCTGGCTGCAGCAGTCCCTCATCAGTGCCATGTATCGTGTGTTTTGGCATTTTGGTGATAGTTAAGACTTGACAGGCTTCTAGGGTAATTCAGTTTTGACCTTCAGAGGCTCCAAAGTATTTGTCACAAGTCCCATCTGGGTTTGTTTTGTAAGAGGTCCTTTCTCCATCACTTGATCATTGAAACATAATCACTGTTGTGTGTGTGTTGTGGTGAGTGCGTCAGTGTAATGACCCCAAACACATCACAAAGGTTCCGCCCTATTCTAACCAGTGTTCATAACTCACACGGAGCTGAATAAAATGTTAGAATCTAATGCTAGATTGGTAAAAGCATTTATCGCATTAAAGAAAAAATTTACATGTTAAACATTTTATATTAATTGCATGCGTTAACACGTTAATTTTGACAGCTCCATTAAATACACTTTGTAAAATACACCATTTGAGACAAAACTCATGACTTTTTGGGGAGTTGACTTTTTTAAAGGAATTTCTGTAGTTAATGTTCACACCATACACCACAGTTTGTCTTGTGCAATCTAGATTGCCAAACGTCAACTAAAGATTTTTAAATAAAACACTAAAATATCTTTGTCGTATATTTGTGAAATGTAAATATATAATAAAATGATAAATAATGACAGTATTTATAATGTTTTGTCGATGTACCAAAAATGCAAATCCTATAAGACTGTTTTGAATAGCAAACTGTTGCTATGATTTTATTGCTAACTATTGCTACCTCCTCAGGAGAACGTGCCTTATGTTTGCAAATCTTTGTGATCTGTTTAGTGGCATGTACTTGCGCTGACTTAATTGTTTCCTGAAATGTTGTTGAAAATGCTATTGAAAAGTGTATGTAAAAACAATAGGTACTTGCATCAAAACCATATGTTTTGATTTACTTTGGGGGGGTCCAGAGCCCCCCAGACCTTCCCGTAATGCACATAATGCCTTAGCTAGAGCTTAGCAGTTTTCCTACATAAATGTTTAATCACAGGTTGCATCTACATACTATCACCACCAGCACCTAATGAGCAGCTCCTAAAAGGGGTGAGTAGCACGAACCCTGATTTGTTCTGCATGCTAAATATGGCCTGTAATCTTTATTCCTCTGAGTAGCTTATTAAAAGTGAAAGAAAGATTAAACCTTCCACCGTTCCCTTCCTCCTACTGTTTATCAGTGGATCTTTTTCCTCCCTTAATACTGAGGTTATAGTAACCTTAGTGGGTGATAGATGTGGCGTGTGACTTCAGGTAATAATAGCTATGATGGATTCCTACCTGAACCCAAGAGATGTAATCTTGCAGAAAACGGAAGATAAAGTGGCAGGCGGTTGAAAGATACACACGTAGCAGCGGCGCCCATCCAGCGACGCACTTTATCACAAGGCAGACAACACTGGGGTGTCCAAATATATGATGGCTCACTGTGTCTTTAATTCATCAATGGTTAACTTGGCCCCAAGTGTATTCATCTGTATTTGTTGGTTGGTGAATTATGTCTTTTCTAGTGAGTAAATACTTGTTATTTTCAGGGGTTTGTTTGTTTTTGTGTTGCTGTTTTTGTTGTTTAATTTTGATCATAATTATATTGCTTACTAAACCAAAAAGCCTTGAGAAGCTGTGCATTGTGGTGATTTTAACATAGGTAAGGGGAGTTCTTTAGCATGACACGAAGCGGGCACTTTAAACAGTGGGAAAATCACTTTAATGTATGGCCAATTGCTTGTATAAAATCAGAATCAGATCAGAATCAGAATGAGCTTTATTGCCAAGTATGCTTACACATACAAGGAATTTGTCTTGGTGACAGGAGCTTCCAGTACACAACAATACAAAAACAGCAACAAGATTTTTAAAAAATAATTACAGTTTAATAAAAAATAGATAATTATTGAAAAGAAAAGTGTATATATAGAATACACAATAGACTAATATATATATATATATATATATATACATATATATATATATATATATATATATATATATATATATATATATATATATATATATATATATATATATATATATATATATATATATATATATATATATATATATATATACACACACACACACACATACATATACACATACATATATACACACATACACATATACATACATACATACATACATACACACACACATACACATAAGTAGTACAAATCTAAATAATCGGTTATGTACAGTGCAAGGGAATGTAATGGCAGAAGAGGTAGGATGCGTTGGATAATATAAAAAGACTAAGCTGTGTATTGCACATTAATTATTGCTCAAAGGGGCAGTTTTAACTGTTCATGAGATGGATAGCCTGGGGGAAAATACTGTTCCTGTGCCTGACGGTTCTGGTGCTCAGAGCTCTGAAGCATCGGCCAGAAGGTAGTGGGCAGGGTGAGTGGGGTCCAGAGTGATTTTTCCAGCCTTTTTCCTCACTCTGGAAGTGTATAGTTCCTCTCAGCAGTCCGAACTGTCCTTTGTAGTCTTCTGATGTCTGATTTCATAGCTGAACCAAACCAGACAGTTATTGAAGTGCAGAGGACAGACTCAGTGACCGCTGAGTAGAACTGTATCAGCAGCTCCTGTGGCAGGTTGAACTTCCTCAACTGGCGAAGGAAGTACAACCTCTGCTGGGCCTTTTTCGCAATGGAGTCAATGTGGGTCTCCCAGTTCAGGTCCTGTGAGATGGTAGTGCCCAGGAACCTGAATGACTCCACTGCTGCCACAGTGCTGTTTAGAATGGTGAGGGGGGACAGTGTTGGGGGGTTCCTCCGAAAGTCCACAATCATTTCCACCATTTTGAGCGTGTTCAGCTCAAGGTTGTTTTGACTGCACCAGACAGCCAGCTGTTTAACCTCCCTTCTGTATGCAGACCCATCGTCATCTCGGATGAGGCCGATGACAGTGGTGTCATCTGCAAACTTCAGGAGCTTGACAGAGGGGTCCTTGACGATGCAGTCTTTGGTGTAGAGGGAGAAGAGTAGTGGGGAGAGCACACATCCCTGGGGGGCACCAGTGCTGATTGTACAGGTGCTGGAAGTGAATTTCCCCTGTCTCAGAATATGATGCAATCCCATGTTGACTGCATCATCCACAGACCTGTTTGCTCGATAAGCAAATTGAAGGGGATCTAGAAAGGGTCCAGTGATGTCCTTCAGGTGGGCCAACACCAGTCTCTCAAATGACTTCATGACCACAGCCGTCAGGGCGAAAGGTCTGTAGTCATTAAGTCCTGTGATTTTTGGTTTCTTTGGGATGGGGATGATAGTGGAACCTTTGAAGCAGCATGGGACTTCACACTGATCCAGTGATCTATTGAAGATCTGTGTGAAGATAGGGGCCAGCTGGTTAGCACAGGATCTAAGATATGCAGGTGAAATGCCATCTGGGCCCTGTGCTTTCCTTATCCTTTGTTTTTGAAAATTGCGGCTCACATCATCTTCACAGATCTTAAGTGCAGGTTGAGTAGCAGGAAGGAGAGGAGGGGGGTTGCAGGAGGTGTTGGTGTTTGTGTGAAGTGAAGGTCAGAGTGGGTGTGGGGTGTGAGATTGGGCCTTTCAGATCTACAGTAGAACACATTCAGGCCGTCAGCCAGTTGTTGGTCCACCACAGGGTTGGGGGTAGGAGTCCTGTAATTTGTAAGTTGTTTCATGCCACTCCACACTGATGCAGGGTTGTTAGCTGAAAACTTGTTTTTCAGCTTCTCAGAGTATCTTCTTTTAACCACTCTGATTCCCTTTTTCAGTCTGTTCCTGGCCTGATTGTACAAGACTTTATCCCCAACCCTGTAAGCATCCTCTTTGGCCTGTCGAAGCTGCCTGAGTCCAGCTGTAAACCATGGTTTGTCGTTGTTAAATGTTAAATAAGTCCAAGTAGGAATGCACATATCCTCACAGAAACTGATATATGGTGTAACAGTATCTGTGAGCTTGTCCAGGTCTGTGGCTGCAGCCTCAAAAACACTCCAATTAGTGCAGTCAAAGCAGGCTTGTAGTTCCAGCTCTGCTTCATTGGTCCATCTCTTTACAGTCCTTACTACAGGCTTAGCAGATTTTAATTTCTGTCTGTAGGTTGGAAGAAGATGAACCAGACAGTGATCAGATAGTCCCAAAGCTGCTCTAGGAACAGAGCGATATGCATCCTTTATTGTTGTGTAGCAATGATCCAGTATATTTCTGTCTCTGGTTGGGCATGTAATGTGCTGTTTGTATTTGGGCAGTTCACGTGTGATGATTGCTTTGTTAAAATCCCCAAGAATAATAATAACTGAGTCTGGGTATTGTTGTTCCGTGTCTGTGATTTCATCAGCCAGCTGTTGCAGCACGGCATTCAAACACATGTTTGGCGCGATATACACACCAGAATAAATGAGGACAACTCCCGCGGCGAGTAGAAAGGCTTACAGTTAATAAAGAGCGCTTCCAAATTAGGACAGCACATCTTCTTTAATGTTGTTACATCTGCACACCAACTTTCATTGATGTAAAAGTATGTTCCACCGCTTCTCGTTTTCCCCGTTAACTCCGCGAAGTGATCCGCTCTGAACAGCTGAAAGCCCAGCAGATGTAACGCGCTGTCCGGAATGGTTTCACTCAGCCAGGTTTCTGTGAAGCACAAGGCAGCAGAGGTTGATTAGTCCTTGTTTTTGCGGGTGAGGAGATGTAGTTTGTCCATTTTGTTAGGGAGAGAGCTGAGATTCGCTAGATGAATGCTCGGCAGTGTTGTTCAAAAGCCCCGCCGACAGAGCTTGACCAGCGTGCCTGCTCGTCTCCCTCGCCTGTGTCTCATAGCATGTTTAAACAACACAGCCGCGCCTCCAACTAAAATGTCAAACAAAACGTCCAAATAAAAGATTGAACTGGTATATGCTGTCGAATGTTCAGCAGTTCGTCTCTGGTAAAACTGACTGGAAAAAGATTACTAAACACAGGACAAACAAACAAAAAAACAACAAAACAATAGAAGCGCTCCACACCGAGGCAGCCATCCGCGGTGCCATCATGATGTAATGACGGAAACAGTAATATTATAAAGGCAGATGCTATTTGCACCCCGGTGCAATTAATGGTATATGCTATTTATACCCCAGTGCAAATAGCGGCAGATATTATTTGCACCCCAACCCTGGTGCAAATATTGGTAGATACTAATTGCACCCTGGTGCAAATAGTGTCAGATACTATTTGCACCCATATTCAAATACTAACATATAGGATGGGCGTCACTGCAGTGTGTTTATTGTGTTTATTTAGAGTCCTACAGACACACTACATTAACCCATAAACCTAACCTTAACCTTACCTTCGAAAACAAATAACCTTGATTTTACTACAGTAACCATGGTTTCACCATGCTATTTATTTGTAAATTTACAGTAACCACAAAATTAACCATGGTTACTATATTAACAACATATTACTGTAGTAACACCATGGTTAATTGCATTAAAACCATGGTTTCTGCCAAAAAACATGGTTACTACAATATTACTACAGTAATACAGTGATGCAATCTACACACAAGCGATGCCGAGCCACGGGAACGAGTGCAATTAGCAGACCCCGCCTCCGGATCAAACCCTTCTCTGCACTCCTCGACATTCACCGTGACCAAATCACTGCGATGAAATCAACATTTATATTCATTTTTATCTGTTATTTTAAGTAGTATTAAAGGAAATATTATGAGTGGAAAAAGGAAATTGAATGGGAAAAAGTGTGGACAAAAGGCAAATTCGAACTGTGGTCACTAGGACAACAGTACACACTCACACACTATCTTTACACCCCACGCCACTGCAGCGACATTTATTGTTTAGTTTGTCAAATATTTCTGTGGTTCCACCAGACTATTGTGGTGCAAATAGGTACACTGTGTGGCAGATGCTATTTACATCGGGGTGCAAATAGACACTCCGTATAATAAAAAAAAAGAAAAAACTCCAATAAATTGTTGCATTTATTAATAATAATAATTGAATTGAACAATTCTTCCACCAAGTAGCATACGTTGTAGTTTATTAGCCTAACTGTAGGTTGTATATGGTTGCCAATTAATGTATCAATTTGGCACTTTAATAAAATGTAAAGAAGTATACAGGTTTAATAGTTTTATACGTGACTTATTTAATTGAAATTTAGAGTCTGAACTATTTTATTCATTTCTTTATTTCTTTATTTTTTGTAGGTCATAGATTGTACAGAGCAATAGAAAGCATGTACACTCGGATGGATTTGCCTTGATGCTTTTATAAAACAGTTACTTGATCAAATTATAAGGGACACATTTTCATTAAAACATCATTTTATTATGGAAATTAATTAAATTGCTATCCTCTGCTAGTAGATATAGTCCCTGACATGTATACTAAGATTAATAGTTGACCTCTTTGGGTGTTGAGTAGTGCTGTAACTTGGTGAACTTTGTGTTTTATGTTTTAGCTGTTACTATACAGTATATATATATATATATATATATATATATATATATATATATATATACACACTACTGTTCAAAAGTTTAGGGTCACTTACTAATTCTTTTTTTTTTTCACATTTTAGAATAATAGTAAAGTCATCAAAACTATGGAATAACATAAATGGAACTGTGGGAATTATGTTGTGACAAAAAATGTTATACAAAACTATGTTATATTTTAGCATCTTCAAAGTGGCCACACTTTGCGTAGAATTTGCAGAAATGTACTCGACATTTTCTCAACCAACTTCTTGAGGTATCACCCTGGGATGCTTTTTAAACAGTATTAAAGGAGTTCCCATCTATATGCTGGGCACTTAGTGGCTGCATTTCTTAATTATTCGGTCCAATTCGTTTTTTTTTTTATTTTTATTTTTCAGCCACTACATTAAAACCACCTACCTAATATTGTGTAGGTCCCCCTTGTGCCGCCATCCCGCATATTCTTCTCGGATTCATATTCTTGATATTCTTCTCACCACAATTGTACAGAGTGGTTATCTGAGTTACCATAGACTTTGTCAGTTCAAACCAGTCTGGCCATTCTCTGATGACCGCTCTCTTCAACAATGCATTTCTGTCCGCAAAACTGCTGCTCACTGGATGTTTTTTGTTTTTGGCACCATTCGAAGTAAATTCTAGAGACTGTTGTGTGTGAAAATCCCAGGAGATCAGCAGTTACAGAAATACTCAAACCAGCACGTCTGGCACCAACAATCATCCATGCTATTATCTAATCAGCCAATCGTGTGGCAGCAGTGCAGTTCATAAAATCATGCAGATACAGGTCAGGAGCTTCAGTTAATGTTCACATCAACCATCAGAATGGGGAAGAAAAATTTGCTCTCAGTGATTTGGACCGTGGCATGATTGTTGGTGTCAGATGGGCTGGTTTGAGTATTTCTGTAACTGCTGATCTCCTGGGATTTTCACGCACAACAGTCTCTAGAATTAGTGCCCAAAAAAAGCAGCAGTTCTGTGGATGAAAATGCCTTGTTGATGAGAGATGTCAGCAGAGAATGGCCAGACTGGTTCAAACTGACAAAGTCTACGGTAACCCAGATAACTGCTCTGTACAATTGTGGTGAGAAGAATAGCATCTCAGAATGTTATTCTGAGATGCGGGTTGGCGCTGTTTTGGCGGCACAAGGGGGACCTACACAATATTAGGCAGGTGGTTTTAATGTTGTGGCTGATCAGTGTAAAGTAATTTTTATCTTGGTTGGAAGGCTATACTGACCAATCAGAATCCAGGAGCGCAACTATCTGTATCATGGTGTGCAATATTGATTCCAAATTAGTGTAGTGATAGTCAAGTGATATCTAAGTATAGAAACAGAAACAGCAAAAGTGTTACATTTTATGGTGAATAAAAGTGTCAAGTAGCCTATCAGTACTAATAACGCACATGCGCTTATGTGTATAACCTCACGCTCTGATCTCCTGGTGCCACAACAGCACGGTGCAAGGTGGCACAGTTATTGCTCCATTAGCAGTTAATTAATGACGCTCATTTGTGTAACTGTTATTAAGCCTTTTGAAAGATTGTTTGTGTTCAGATGAAATTAAATGCATCCCAGAAGCCATGCATTGAGCTGTGATGCTCTTTGAAAAATGTTATTTTATCGATGCCAATTTTTCACCATACCCTCCAGGCCGATGCTGACAGGGAAACCCTGTAGTCCTCCTTCATGTTGATGTGCTTTTTTTAGTCAACACTACCTGGGGAGAACAGTAAGTGTGACTGATTCATCCCTTGACCAGTAAAAGGTGTCAGCCAGGTGAGAATGGATGTGGTGGGTACTGACAAGAAGAAATGGCTGGCCTGTTGTCCTGTTCATTCACTACGGATATATAGGGTCTGTTCCAAAACTTGGTGAGCTGCCTCGCTGTCTCCTGACTACATAGGCATCTGTCTTCTATAGCAGCATCCTTACTGAAATGATTCCTCATAAGAGAGCGATTTGGAACGCTCTACATAGGCAGCAGCTCCGCACATCATTCATATAGTGCTCCTCACACGCAGCGCAAGGGATACTCGACTCGCAACTGATTTCAATACAGGTGATGTGAGAAAAATGACGCAATCCTCTAATGAGCCTAAATAGGCACAGCATACACACATTTTGGGTAAAATGTTTTTTTTTTTTTTTGTCATATTAAACTGTTATTTATTGATACTTTTCAGTATTGAATTGGATTATAAGTATATTTATAATCTAAATTTATCTCGCTTTGTTTGCCATCTTGGATTTATTTTTCCACCAAGCTCATCACGGTGCATTCTGGGATCGCCTACCGTGGGAAGGATACATACGATATGCTTCCTTAAAATTTTGCCAAAATGAAATATTTTAAGAGGCAGCATAATTAAGGGTGCTTTCACTCTAGCACTTTTGGTGCACACCCAAGTTCGAATGACGTCAGAGTTCAGTTAATTTGGGTGGTTTGAACGCTGAAAACAGCGTTCACATCAGTCCCCTTGAAAAGGTGGTCTGGGGTATGGTTCATGAGAACCCTGGTGCAGTTCGCTGCTAATATGAATGCAATTGTACCAAATCGCGGAAGTGAACTGCTGTTGATGACGGATAATTTGCATCTTTGCAGGCTCCCGATTGCAATTATTATGGTTTGAAGAATTTCTCATACCAGCTTGTGTCCAAATAAATCACCTACAGAGAGATGCTCACAGTCTTCACATTTCTTGCAACGCATCCACGGGCTCGCGGCAGACAAACGCTTATATTTGTCATATCGTTGCACATTCGTGGCAGGCAAACACAACTGTTGTTTTGTGCATGTAAAGTTTTGGTGGTAAATCCAAAGAGATGAATATTTCAATAACACGGCGAAGCTGATGTCTTCTTGAGTTGTTGCCTAGTTACAGTAGTAAACATCTGCTGCTTGTACTCACGTTGATGACGTAATCAGACCATGGTTCAGACCCAAAATATATGATGTGAACAGAGACCAGCGGGGGCAGGGGGAGGGGGGAGGAAACAAATTTGGGTTCGGTTCAAGCAATCGAACAAAGTGTGAAAGCACCCTAAGATATCTACCTTTTGGAGCAGCCTTCGCTTCGGGAGCGCGCCTATGATGCCTTAAAATGCTGCCTCTGGAGGACGCTCACTAGGTTTTGGAACAGACTCATAGGCTAGGAAAACGAGCATGTCCTGAACTTTAGCTTGAACTTTTTTTTTAAACATTCTTTGGATTGATTTTAGGCTTGAAAAAAAAATTTTTATACTGTGTATATAATGCAATATATATATATAACATTGTTCAAATCATTTGGTTCCAGAAATGTTTTAATGAAATGGTGCCCGATTCCCATCCCTAGTTGTTTTCACTGGAGCATTTTGATGCTGCTATATTTTTAGGTTTTATTTCATGCCATTTACAGTGTCTTCATGCCTGCTATAATCCGCTCTTTATTCCTCTCAATGTGATACTATAATTTCCTGTCGCTGGTGTCCGTTGGCAGGTCTGTATCTGTATCCTGGAGTGAATGGGTCGGCTCTCTTACACAGATCAGATTTCCCTCAAGAGAGAATCACAATGGTGCTTTTTTTTACTGCACTCCTGCGAGGGAGGTGGGGGGGTTGCTGGGATTTTCTTCTGATTCAGAGAGTGAGAGAGAGAGAGAGAGAGAGAGGGGGAGAAGGGATTGGGTGGAGAAATCAAAAGTAGTTTGTGAACAAACGCAGAGGCAGATCATTCAGTGACAACAGTATACAGCCTGCACACACAAACACACACACAACTCTGCCACTCTAGCATACAAACAATATGAAAAAACATCTATTTTCTATTTATATTTAGCATCAGTTATGCTTCGTATGAAATACTTTATAAATGATGTGATAAGTCAGAGACACTGACTTAAGTCACCCCATATAAACTAGCATTGCAAAACAACATTTTGTCTTTATATGTCATTGCTTTGCCTTAAAATATAAATTTGCTTAAAATGTTTCCCTTTTTTACTCTGGAAGGGTTTGGGATAATATTTTTATTTATTTATTTATTTTATGTATTATCTTTTTTGTATAGATTGTTATGTCTTTTGCAAAGAGCTTCTGTGTTTTTGAGTTCAGAAGAAACTATAAATTCCAAAAATGAGTTTTGCTTTTAAACAGAATGCATGGCTCAGAATGCATCTAGCAGTGTTGTCAGAATGTCGCAGTGCTTTTAGCATTACAATAATAATTTTATTTTATAACAGGTTATGCACAAGTTTACTCTTAAAAAAATCTAATTTAATACATATATAAAGATTTATATATGCTGTATATACATAACAGTTAGTTCCGGTCCCCGAATCTGATTGGATGAGAGACATTCCATGAGTACTGATGGTCTCACCATCAGCACTCTGACGCTTCACTGTGTGTAGCACTCCGCTTGTGCTTGTACCATTCTAAACTAAAGTGTAAGAGCAGTGCAGATGTGTTAAGAGCCATCTGTCTCTTTACATTTAATTTTGTGACATTACTTATTTTAGCCAGCAGGTGGAGGCAAAATACCATTTTTGTGTGTAATATGAGCCAGTTGGTGACGTGAAGTGTGTCAGTGTCACTCAGTGTTAATATTCAACAGCACTTCGTGATCGCTCATATTACTACTACACTACTAAAGCTAGGAAATAGCTTTAAATGGCTTTAAACTAGCAGCTTCAGTATTGAGGCTCATCTCAGCTGTGAGACAAAACAGACTGATTAATTACACAAACTCAAGGAGCTTACCTCTTACCAGAGTTTCCACAATGGAGAGAACATACTGTTCAAAATGGTGGAAGACATTGCGGTTTCAATAGTGAATGACTCTTGCGCACCAGCTACCGCAAAAAGTGACGTAATCTTCAAAAGCTGACAGACTACAGCAACATCAACAGGTCATCACACATGCTCCATCTCTCTCTCTCTCTCTCTCTCTCTCTCTCTCTCTCTCTCTCTCTCTCATGTACACACACACACACACACACATCCTTGTTTCTCCAATAACAGGCCATGATACTAGTAGTTCTAAAGTGATGTTTTTTGAGAGGCTTGGACACATCATTTGTTTTGAACCAGCAATGGCAGATTCTGATCCATGGCATAAGAAAGTAGTTCCATGCACAAATGCGTTTTTTATGACCGTATTCCGCTTTTCCTACATTTTTTGTATATAAGCAATATCACACTCACAATCATGCTATATGGCCCTAAATCAGCACTGCTATGATTGCCTACAGCACTCTTGCCTGCGGCCGAATCACAGCAGTGCTGATGTAGGGCCATATCGCACTCTTGCTCATGTGATATTGCATATATATATATATATATATATATATATATATATACACACACACACACAGTACTGTGCAGAAGTCTTAGGCACATAAGATGCTTCACAAAAACATTTGTCTTAAGATGGTTATTTATATCTTCAGCTTTAGTGTGTCAATAGGAAATATAAATGTTAGACTCCCAAACATTTATTTTGCAAATAGAAAATATTAGAATAGAAGAACAGGGAGCCCTGCAACAGTTGGCATGGTCCCCACAGAGCCCCCCACTGAATATTGAGTCAGTCTGGGATTACATATAGAGACATAAGCAATTTAAACAGCCTAAATAGACAGAAGAAGTGTGGTGAATTCTCCAAGAAGCTTGGAAAATCCCATCTGCGAACAACCAAGAAAAACTGTGTCCAGGTGTACATAGGAGAATTGGTGCTGTTTCAAAGGCAAAGGTGGTCACAACAAATATTGATTTAGCTTTTTTTTATGTTTACTAGACTATGTATGACATTAAGTGATAAATTAAAACTATTTATGGCATTATTTTTGAAGACATCCTCACTATGCAACATTTTTACCAAGTGCCTAAAACTTTTGCAAAGTACTGTATATATATATATATATATATATATATATATATATATATATATATATACACACACACACACAATTTGTATTTTGGTGTAAACATTGTATTATAATTTAGTAATATGTAATAATAATAATAATAATCATTATTATTATTATAATATTATTATTATTTATGTTATTACTATCATTATTATTATTATAATGATAAATAAAATAAAGAACAAAAATAAAGAAAGAATGTTTAATATGATAAAATGTATAAAATTCAAAGCACTATATAACAAATATGTATGCTATTAAGAAAAGAAAGTTGATCTGTCATGCTGCAGATATTAAGATGACATTATTAAACACACACAGAATAGATAAAGTGAAAGTGTCTGAGAGGAGAGTCTGGGTTGGCCAGCAGTCCTGTGTCTGGATGGTACAGACTCAGGGAGGAACTGGCTCTTTGTCATCGCTGTTAGCATTAGCCAGAGATTTGCATACATTTCTGTGGGAAAGCATTAAAGGGACACAAAAAATAAAGGAAAAGACTAATGCACTATTGAAAGTCTCTCTTTCAAGATTTAAAGAAGCTCCATTAGAAATGGATGACTGCTCATATAGTTTTTATTACATTTTCCGTCAGTGCTCTCTCCTCCTCATGTGGAAGTCTTTGATTATGGTCCAGGTTTGCAAGAGAGTGAGAGTAGGAGGCAAAGAGGCTATTGAGTGTTCCATGCAGATGTTGCTTGCCGTTTTCGGCAAGAGTGTGTTTGGGATTCATAAGTGTGGCTTTCAAATCACAATCTAAAGATAAAGTCCTTAACATGCTGAAGTTAATTATAAGAATATTAATATAATAATTGTGTTTATTATTGTTGCAAATCTTTTGTGTGAGTTTTCGTGAAAAGCAGTCTCTCAGATTTTTGCTAAAAGAGAAGAAAAATCAGGGTTTTATTTAATTATTTGCTTATTTTATAATTTAGGCATTCACCAAATTAATATTTTTGTTCCATTGCAGGTCTGACTTAAGAGAAAAAATAAAATAAATAAATTATATATACAGGTGCATCTCAATAAATTAGAATGTCGTGGAAAAGTTGATTTATTTCAGTAATTCAACTCAAATTGTGAAACTCGTGTATTAAATAAATTCAATGCACACAGACTGAAGTAGTTTAAGTCTTTGGTTCTTTTAATTGTGATGATTTTGGCTCACATTTAACAAAAACCCACCAATTCACTATCTCAAAAAATTAGAATATTTTGACATGCCAATCAGCTAATCAACTCAAAACACCTGCAAAGGTTTCCTGAGCCTTCAAAATGGTCTCTCAGTTTGGTTCACTAGGCTACACAATCATGGGGAAGACTGCTGATCTGACAGTTGTCCAGAAGACAATCATTGACACCCTTCACAAGGAGGGTAAGCCACAAACATTCATTGCCAAAGAAGCTGGCTGTTCACAGAGTGCTGTATCCAAGCATGTTAACAGAAAGTTGAGTGGAAGGAAAAAGTGTGGAAGAAAAAGATGCACAACCAACCAAGAGAACCGCAGCCTTATGATTGTCAAGCAAAATCGATTCAAGAATTTGGGTGAACTTCACAAGGAATGGACTGAGGCTGGGGTCAAGGCATCAAGAGCCACCACACACAGACATGTCAAGGGATTTGGCTACAGTTGTCGTATTCCTCTTGTTAAGCCACTCCTGAACCACAGACAACGTCAGAGGCATCTTACCTGGGCTAAGGAGAGGAAGAACTGGACTGTTGCCCAGTGTTCCAAAGTCCTCTTTTCAGATGAGAGCATGTTTTGTATTTCATTTGGAAACCAAGATCCTAGAGTCTGGAGGAAGGGTGGAGAAGCTCATAGCCCAAGTTGCTTGAAGTCCAGTGTTAAGTTTCCACAGTCTGTGATGATTTGGGGTGCAATGTCATCTGCTGGTGTTGGTCCATTGTGTTTTTTGAAAAGCAAAGTCACTGCACCCGTTTACCAAGAAATTTTGGAGCACTTCATGCTTCCTTCTGCTGACCAGCTTTTTAAAGATGCTGATTTCATTTTCCAGCAGGATTTGGCACCTGCCCACACTGCCAAAAGCACCAAAAGTTGGTTAAATGACCATGGTGTTGGTGTGCTTGACTGGCCAGCAAACTCACCAGACCTGAATCTATGGGGTATTGTCAAGAGGAAAATGAGAAACAAGAGACCAAAAAATGCAGATGAGCTGAAGGCCACTGTCAAAGAAACCTGGGCTTCCATACCACCACAGCAGTGCCACAAACTGATCACCTCCATGCCACGCCGAATTGAGGCAGTAATTAAAGCAAAAGGAGCCTCTACCAAGTATTGAGTACATATACAGTAAATGAACATACTTTCCAGAAGGCCAACAATTCACTAAAAATGTTTTTTTTTTTATTGGTCTTATGATGTATTCTAATTTTTTGAGATAGTGAATTGGTGGGTTTTTGTTAAATGTGAGCCAAAATCATCACAATTAAAAGAACCAAAGACTTAAACTACTTCAGTCTGTGTGCATTGAATTTATTTAATACACGAGTTTCACAATTTGAGTTGAATTACTGAAATAAATCAACTTTTCCACGACATTCTAATTTATTGAGATGCACCTGTATATATATATATATATATATATATATATATATATATATATATATATATATAATTTATTTATTTATTATTATTTTATTTAGTATTTTTGTCAGCCTGATCTTATGAAAATGACGTGACTGTGGCAGCTTTTTTGCACAATGATGTTTCATACACATATTGCTGCAGTTCTTAGGTGAAATGTCCATTTTGAGGCATAACAAGTTTATTGTTATACTAAATGATACAAGATGGCGCCACGGATGGCAGCCTCAGTTTCGAGCGCTCCAATTCTTTTTTTGTTTTTGTTTGTTCATCCTGTGTTTAGTAATTTTTTTCATCAGTTTTACCAAGGTCAAACTGCTGAACATTCGCCAGCACATACCAGAACATTTTTTCCCAGTTTTTGACTATTCTGACATTTTGCTGGACATTTTAGTTGGAGGCACAGATGTGTTGTTCAAGTGCGCTATGAGACACAAGCGAGGGAAGCGACATTGCGGCTTTCGAACAGTGCTGCTGAGTTTTCATCTAGCGAATCTCCACTCTCTTCCTGACAAAATGGATGAACTACATCTCCTCACCCATACAAACAAAAACTTTTCAAACTCTGCTGTCTTATGCTTCACGGAAACCTGGCTGAGTGAAGCCATTCTGTACAGCGCGTTACATCTGCTGGGCTTTCAGCTCTTCACAGCGGATCGCATTATGGACTTAACAGGGAAAACGAGAGGCAGTGGAACATGCTTTTACATCAGTGAAAGTTGGTGTACAGATGTGACAATGTTAAAGAAAATGTGCTGTCCTAATTTGGAAGCACTCTTTATCAACTGTAAGCCTTTCTATTCGCCGCGGGAGTTTTCCTAGTTTATTCTGATGAGTGTTTATATTCCTCCACAAGCGTGTGTGAGTGCAGTGCTGCAACAGCTGGCTGATCAGATCACAGACACGGAACAACAATACCCGGACTCAACTATTATTATTATGCAATTTTAACAGAGCCAACCTCACCCGTGAGCTGCCAAAATACAGACAGCACATTACATGCCCCACCAGAGACTATACTGGATCACTGCTACACGACATTAAATTATGCATATCGCTCTGTCCCTTGAGCAGCTTTGGGACTGTCTGATCACTGTCTGGTTCATCTTCTTCCAACCTACAGGCAGAAATTAAAATCAGCTAAACCTGTAGTTAAGACTGTAAAGAGATGGGCCAATGAAGCAGAGCTGGAACTACAAGCCTGCTTTGACTGCACTGATTGGAGTGTTTTTGAGGCTGCTGACACCAATCTGGACGAGCTCACAGATACTGTGATATCATATATCTGTGAGTATATGTGTATTCCTACTTGGACTTATTTAACGTTCAACAATGACAAACTATGGTTAACAGCAAGGCTCAGGCAGCTACGTCAGGCCAAAAGGGATGCTTACAGAAGTGGGGATAAAATTTTGTACAATCAGGCCAGAAACACACTGACAAAAGAGATCAGAGTGGCTAAAAGAAGATACATTGAGAAGCTGAAAAACAAGTTTTCAGCTAACGACCCTGCATCAGTGTGGAGAGGCCTGAAAGACATTGCTTACTACAAGACACCACCCCCGACACTGTAAGGAATCAACAACTGGCTTGCGACCTGAATGTGTTTTACTGTAGATTTGAAAAACTCAGTCTCACACCCCACACCTGCTCTGAGCTTCACTTCACACAAACATCAACACCTCTTGCAACCACCCTCCTCCCCCCTCCTGCTACTCAACCTGTACTTAAGATCTGTGAAGAGGATGTGTCCTCTTCAAGGAAAACACAGGGCCCAGATGGTGTTTCACCCACTTGTCTGAAATCCAGTGCTGACCAGCTGGCCCCCATCTTCACACAGATCTTCAACAGATCACTGGAGCAGTGTGAATTTCCCTGCTGCTTCAAACACTCCACCATCATCCCTGTCCCAAAGAAACACAGAATCACAGAACTTAATGACCACAGACCCATCGCTCTGACGTCTGTGGTCATGAAGTCATTTGAGAGACTGGTGTTGGCCCACCTGAAGGACATCACTGGACCCTTTCTGGATCCCCTTCAATTTGCTTATCAAGCAAACAGGTCTGTGGATGATGCAGTCAACATTGGATTGCATCATATCCTGCAATATCTAGACAGACCAGGGACATATGCAAGGATCCTTTTTGTGGACTTCAGTTCGGCTTTCAACACCATCATCCCAGCTATTCTCTGAACTAAATTAATCCAACTCTCTGTTCCCACCTGTATCTGTATGTGGATCACCAGATTTCTGACAGATAGGCACCAGTTATTGGGACTGGGTAAATTCACTTCCAGCACCTTTACGATCAGCACTGGTGCCCCCCAGGGATGTGTGCTCTCCCCACTAATCTCATCCCTGTACACAATAGACTGCACCACCAAGGACCCCTCTTTCAAGCTTCTGAAGTTTGCAGACAACACTACTGTCATCGGCCTATTTCAGGATGATGATGAGTCTGCATACAGAAGGGAGGTTGAACAGCTGGCTGCCTGGTGCAGTCAAAACAACCTGGAGCTGAACATGCTCAAAACAGTGGAGATGATAGTGGACTGACCCTACTCACCATTCTGAACAGCCCTGTGGCAGCAGTGGAGTCATTCAAGTTCCTGAGCTCTACCATCTTACAGAACCTGAAGTGGCAGGCCCACATTGACTCCATTGTGGAAAAAGGCTCAACAGAGGTTGTACTTCCTTTGCCAGTTGAGGAAGTTCAACCTGCCACAGGAGCTGCTGATACAGTTCTACTCAGCAGTCATTGAGTCTGTCCTCTGCACTTCAGTAACTGTCTGGTTTGGTTCAGCTATGAAATCAGACATCAGAAGACTACAAAGGAGAGTTTGGACTGCTGAGCAGATTATTGGTTGCCCCCTGCCCTCCCTTCAAGAACTGTACACTTCCAGAGTGAGGGAAAAGGCTAGAAAAATCACTCTGGACCCCACTCATCCAGCCCACTAACTTTTTGATCTGTTGCCTTCTGGCCGGCACTACAGAGCACTGAACATCAGAACCGTCAGGCACAAGAACTGTTTTTCCCCTCATGCTATCCATTTCATGAACAGTTAAAACTGCCCTATTGAGCAATAATTATATGCAATACACAGCTTGGTCTATTTATATTTATCCAACATATCCTACCTCTTCTGCCATTTACATTCCCTTGCACTATCTGTATATAATGAATTTGAATTTGTACATATTTATATACAGTACGTAGATGCAGTAAAATCCAGGTTTCCCACTCCAATTGGAAAATTACCTTACATGACTTTTCCAGTCTTTTGGGATTACTGTATAATGATGTTATTTATTTATTTATTTATTTTAAGAGATAGCAATCACAAGAGCAAACTCTAGCAATTACATAAATATCTAATTAACAGGAAAAAACATACTATGTTCATTTGCATAACTTTAGATTTCATTACACTCAATAATGAAAACTCAGATTTTGGCTGAACTCGATTCAATCATGGTCAGTGGTTTTGCATGTTTGAAATGAGTTTTCTTAAATGAAAATGACCATGTAAATTTAAATACTTCAAGAAGAGGGAACATAACTAAATCAAGTAAACCCAACAAACTTTGATATATAAAATAACTCAAAGGGATAGCTCACTCAAAAATGAAAATTCTCTCATGATTTACTCACCCTCATGCCATCCCAGATGTGTATTAATTACTTTCTTCTGCAGAACACAAAAATGTTTAGAAGAATATCTCAGCTCTGTTGGTCCATACAATGCAAGTGAATGGTAGCCAGACCTTTGAACCTCCAAAAAGGAGATAAAGCCAGCATAAAGGTAATCCATAAGACTCCAGTGGTTTAATCAATGTCTTCTAAAACAATCCAGTTGGTTTTAGGTGAGATTAGAACCAAATTATACCTCCTTTTTTCACTGTACATCTTGCCATTGCAGTCTTTAGGCATGATCATGATTTCAAGCTCCATTACACTTCCTATTGCTTGACGCATTTTCAGAGCGCTAGATGGCGCTATAGGAAGTGCAGTCGAGCTTGAAATAATGCTCTACAAGGAGACTGCTGTCAAGATGTGTAGTGAAAAAGGAATTACATTTTGGTCTGTTCTCACACAAAACCAACTGGATCACCTCAGAAGACATTGATTTAACCACTGGAGCTTGATGGATTATGTTTATGCTGCCTTTATGTGCTTTTTGGAGCTTCAAAGGCCTGTCCACCATTCACTTGAATTGAATGGACTTACAAAGCTGAGATATTCTTCTAAAAATCTTTTTTCTCTTCGTTAAAACATCTGCTGAAGAAAGAAAGCCATACACATCTTAGACAGCATGAGGGTAAAGGATGAAATAATTTTCATTTTGGGGTGAGCTAACCCTTTAAACTCTTTTAGTGATATGCTAGATGGTGACAGTAAATGCTAGCATACTAAATGCATGTTAGTGGGAAGCACTACTGATTGCAACTTGTGATCTGATGCTATGGTTAGCACAGACATTACTCAGTTGATAAAGCAATATGCAGAATAGTCAAAATGTATTTGTCCTCAGCCTAGGCTCAAACTCCACTCTTCATAATGATGGTAAGCCCCAAAACTACAACATAACAGAAAGTTAACTTCTAAATCTCAAAATAACAAAACATTAAACACTAAAAAGTATTCTCCTGTATGTTCATATTGAACAAAGACACATAAATAACACATCATTTTAACATTTACTGTCCCTGTTGAGTTCCATACAAAGCATGCTGGGAACTAGAAATCCTCTGCCCAGTTTCAGTCAACCATTAAAAAATATCCATGTTGTTCCAATGCAAATGGATTAAGCTGACAAGACACATTTTAGTTAAATCAGCTTAGTTAATTAAAGGTGTCTTGGTTACATGATTTTTTATTTATGTATTTATTTCTATTTTTATTATTTTATATATATATATATATATATATATATATATATATATATATATATATATATATATATATATTATATATTATATATATATATATAATATATATATATATTATATATATATATATATATATATATATATATATATATATATATATATATATATATTTTATTATTTTTTTTTTTTTTGAGGAATGTGAAAATGGGAGGATTGAGTAAAACTGACAATAGTGTAAAAACAATCTTGAAATTTACTAATATTTTCATGTTTTCCATGACTGTGTGAATCCCAATGAGAGATTACAAGAAGTCTTATAGACGCCATGCAGGTTGGCTTTTCAGATCAGATGTCTTTTTTGTCTTCCCTCCATTTACCTTCTATCTGAAAGACAATGTACTCTTGTACCCTTGTAACACATTTGAGGAAACTGCCACAAGTTGTGACATGCAGTCTCTCCACCAGCTTCCCTCACCAATAGCCCAGTGACAATATCCCAATATCCTAAACACGTCTTAAAACTCATATGAAGCTATGACCTAGTTGTTAGCACATGTGCTCTGACACTTTGAGCCATAGTGCTCATAAAAGCAACACAAGTTAGAGTCTGACTTGTTTAATTTTCCAATCCCTTTCTCCTTCCCGTTCTCTTCTATCTCTATTAATAAAAGTGGCAAAAAGGCCCAAAATTCAAATAAAAAATAGTCTGAAGTTAAATCGAAAGAGCAGCTCCCACCAATCCAGACAATAACTCTAACGGTCTGACGTCCCTCCCAGTCTGGCCCTCAGCCAGTGGGCTGAAACCCCATTGTGTGTTTACGGTTCTCTCTCTCCAGAACATATATCACGGCTGGACACAGTGGTGGAAATAAAAGGGACAACCGAGCGGCTGTATTAAGTACAACAGCGTGCCATCCATAAACGTCAGCATTAATAGCCACGCCAGCCATTTAATTTTTCATCTACAATGAGGCCAATTAGAAAGAGTTGAAATGAGCCTTTGGAAGAATGCCCATAAATTTACAGCCCGGTATCACACAACACTGTGAGGTTTCCTCCACTAACCGTGCATCCCCATACCTGCCAGAATGAATGGTTTCAAACTACATAATTATCCAGGCTAATTTGGATTATTTTTGTCAAGGACCTGAAGACATGGCGACAGTTTGATAAGCATGTGAAGTAAATTGGTGCTCATCCACGGACCTTGTGTCATTATTTACATTCAGCATTGTGGTGTGGAAACTGCAAACAAGGGAAGCACTAGGCTTGCATAGTCTTGCAAAGTTTTTACACAGAGATCTGTCTGGAAGAGCCATGGAAGATTTGAATAAACTGCAAGTATCTTAGACAGTAAGTGATATTAATTTGAATTAAGTAGGAATTAAGCTTTTCGGCCATGATGTTTAAAAAACATAAATTATGAGCAAGGTGATATATAAAGATTACAACTACTACAAAGATGTGAGTTTGTGTACTTGAAAAATTTGCACAAATCTTTGCCGAACCTGCTCTGACAATTGCTTTCTGCTTTCGAGAGGTGTTTTTTTTTTTTTTTTTCTTGGGGTTATAAGAAGGCAAGAATGAGCCTCTGATTTGATACACCGAAAACTGCTGGCAGGACCTTCTTCAGGTGGGGACAAGCAGAAATACTGTGCCATGCCGTCGGATGAGGGGGCCACCAAGGTCTTCTATGGTACAGCCTACTCATTGGGCCCAGGTTAGAGGTTGCCCACCCATAAAAATGTTGTCATGGGCTCTGTGAATTTTAGTGATGGCTCTACCTGTTGGGAGAGCTGAGATGCTTGCAAAGTTGCAGAAGAAGAACAAGAGTGGGATACTTGTAAGATATTTTGGGTTGCACCAACTATTTGATTAGTTCTGCCACTAATCAACAAGTTTGGTCTGAGTCGACCAGTTGAGGATCACATGATTCAATTATGTTTGTTCTATACATGCCGACCACAGGAAATAAATAATTAATCCTGCATGCTAGTGTAGCAAAGTGTCATCAAATCCAGAATGCCTTGCGTTCAAAAAGCATGTTATGAGTGAACTTGTGCTGCATTCGCTGCTGACATGGCAGAAGGTCTGACGTCTGAGTTCATGAGTTCACTTGTATTCAACTCTGAAAGACTGACTTACTCGCAATATATTTTGAATATGACATCATTTCAGTTCTTTTGGCACTATAAAATAGTAAAGTGTCCAGTAGATGTACACTTCAAAATCTCACCAGATGTAGTTGGTTATCCAAAGAATTTCTCAACTACTGTTGGAAATACTGAGGATTTGGACATACTGACACAACTGACATATTGCTGTTGGCATACTATATAGTAGGGAAGTATGCATATTTGAATGGGGGGCAATTGTCGCCTAGAGGCTGACAGAATCTATGAGCGATAGGAAATTACTGTTTACACTGTTTGTGACAAGCAGTATGAATCTGGCAATGGATATATGCATGTTTTTAATTTTCACCACATCATAGATGCACAGACACTCTATCTACTTGCACACTCTCTGTCAACGCAGAGCTGTACTGACAAACATAGCACAGGTCACTGAAGATGCACAGCATATACTGAGTCATTTAAATAAGGTAAACATTTACCATTGACCAGTCCAATACTTTTTCAGACAATGAGTCTAGTAGTAAAATTGAAAATTGAGTTGAACTAAAAGGACTGAGCTTTAGACCCCGTTTACACCTGGTATTAAGTTGCATCTTGGTTGATCCGATCACATGTGGTCAGACGATATACGTCGCTCTTTACACTTGATCACTTAAATGCATCTCCTGTGACCACTTGTGTTTGCATTTCGAAGGGAGGGTCTCTGATTCATGACGTCATACATCAGTCACTATGTCATTGTGTTACTGCATGATAATAAACTGCAAAAAAGTCATAAAAGACAAAGAAAGCGCAAATAAACTGGCATATGTTTTTCCCAGATGCATCTGAAATTTAATTTAAGCACAAACGCAACATTTCAAGCAGAATTATTTGTTATTTTAGTAGATTACCTGTATTAAAGGAGCCTCAGGTGTTCATGCTGCTCAACTGTATTGATATCGGCAGCACTGAAGAAGATCTGTGAGTTATCGGGCCTGTGTCTGTTTCCGCTTTCTTTAATTTTCTGATCGAATGGTTATTCCCTTAAAAGTCGCTCGTAACCGGCAAAGTTTAAACTCTTGTTTTTAGCGCAGCGGTTTATTGACAGGTGAGGAGTGGTGCTTTACTGTTGTCTGGGACGCATCCAGGATGGATTACTGTTTACACCTCAATGAGATGTGGTCACATGTGTTTTTTTAATACCTCTGTATGTGGTTTCAGTGATCCGATCACAAAACGTATCAGAACCCGTTTAGATCTATATTTAACTCTGTCCACATGTGATCAGATCACCAAAAACACATCTTAATACCAGGTTTAAATGGGGTCTTAATGATAAAATACTTGCAGTCAAACTGATCAACTACTAAAACCGATAATATTCATTATCTCTCAGCAAGTGATGGAAAATAATGCCAGGAGCCAAAGTTAACGTCTTTTTCGGTATTTCAACTTGACTGGGCAGACGCAAAGAATCTCAGCCCTGCCATTTGCAGAGCCCATAAGTGTAAGCCAGATGTGGAGGCACATGTTCAAGCCTGTACCCCCCGAAAACTAACACTCACAGCCAGAACCCCTTCGCCAGTGCAGATTAGCCCGTCCTGGGGAGAGGAGATAGCACTTGAGGGGGAGGGGGGTGTGGGGGGAGTTTCATTTGGCTCTCAGGGCTCTATGACGAGAACAACTCTGCCTGCGCAGTAATCAACAACACAAGTGAAAAACACCCTATTTTGAACAGCGTGGCATCCTAATGTAAAAATGGCATGTGGACACATTTGAAGTGGGTTTTGATTGATCGCCAGCTGCTTGGGAAATTGTCCGCTATCCCTGAATTCAGGTCAGAGTGATAAGCGTTGTGGGTAGGGTCCTGGAGGAGTGGCCCTCCGCCTGTGCCACAAGATAGTGTGCATGTGTGTAGCAAGTGATGTTGGAGTGGTCACAGCATGCAAGGCGACTTGTGTCAACTGTACTGTTGCATGCCACATGTGAAACAACAGGGTTCATTCATAACAAACGAGCAGCATGAATGAGTAAATTGTTTGTAAAACACCTAAAACATGAAACATTTTAATGCTTGCATTACATAACCAACTACATTTACAAGCTTGTTTGAGTGTGATTAAATTGTGCGCAAGTTCTGTGCAGCAGTTGAAACCTTCCTACCTTAAACCTTAAACCTAACAGAAAAGCAAATGTGAGATAAAAAACAGATGAGATGTGTAAGGATTATGCTCTTTCAGGTTTTGTTGATTTAAAACTCGATAGCGCATTAATCTTAAAAACCTCATCAGTTTAGGAGAACATTTAACTTGTATTTTAGCCATTTCAGGATCAGAATTAGAATGAGCTTTATTGCCAAGTATGCTTACACATACAGGGAATTTGTCTTGGCGAATATATATATATATATATATATATATATATATATATATATATATATATATATACTGTAGTAGTACAAAGAGGGATGGGGGAATACATTGGTAGTATGTAAACACAGCCTTGCCCCACTTGCCCTGAAATATTTTAAAGGAGAGAAGATTCTTTAATCGTAAACCACTTCCTGGATTGACTGATCAATTCCCAATTGCTCAGGCACAAGGAAAGGGTGGTCCTACTTGAATTCTTGACCCACACAACAGTAAGAACATACTGTAATTACTTTTCTCAGCACTTGTGGAACTGTAAAAATACCCACTGAAGCAGCATTTGGTCCAGAAAGTTGCTAAAGTAAGGGGTTATGACCTGATGGTATAAGACACGACTAGACTTCTCAGTATCAAGATGTTGAGTTCAATAGGCCCCTTGAAGCTCAGTGACAACTAAAACACAATACTGATCACATTGGTCTTCTTTTTCTTATTTGTAAAAGCAAAAAAGAGGGTATCACTCTACCAAGTTCTAGAGGGAATTCAATTTCAGTCGTTACCATGGGAACAGAAAGGATGAAGATGTATCTGTGTATGATACTTGCCAAGCCTTGCTGATGTAGTGTATATTTTTGCATGTGTGCTTTTTGTGCGTTGTCGTGTGTCTTTTTGTCTGTTTGCAAACAAGATGGAGATTCATGTTACTAGTACATAGATTTGCTTTCAAAAAAAAAAAAAAAAAAAAAAAACGCTTGAGTTGAAAAAAATACAATGATATTTGGTCACTTTTAGCTGCCGTTTGTTTTTAGTTTATGAGTCACATAGCCTATAACAAAATGTCAATGCTTGAGAACTCTGTTATATTTGCATATAATGCAAACTAATAGATCAGATAGATTTTTTGGAGAAATATTTATGTGGCCATGTGCAAATGAAATGTGCATACCCAATCACAATAAAACAATCCGATCGATCAAGACATAAAAAGTGGAAATATCCCCTAAAAACCTATTGGTTGAAGGTCCACATCCTGGCAAATGACAAAACACCTGATCATTTAGCAGAAACACATTCGTTACTAGTCCACTAGAGCAACACCTCATTAAAAAGTCACTTCATTATTTTTGTTTAGCATGGACCTTATGATAGCCCCCTCTCTTTCTTTTTTGTAAGTGGTTCAACTGTTGGTTATTTCACACCCAATTAGCCCGACTTTTGAAATAGTGTTAAGCCAATCGTGCGGTCACTGCAGGGGTGACAGTTTGGTGAAGAAAGAGTCAATGAAAGTGACAATCATACAGGCAGTTCAACTGCAGTCGTTTAGCGGACACAGTATCAGATGCTTATTCTCTGGTAGGACTGGAGGCTAATTGGATTGGGAAGGAGGCGTGTTATGGGGTCCTCGACATGAAAGCCTCTCTGCACAGCTGAGACCGATGAGTCTGGTCCACAATCAAAACTGATAGCACAGCGACTCTCTCTCATTCTGCTCTCAGTATGACCATTTGAGTTTTTTGCAACCTAGTCTTATAGGGGGGTTTTACATTTGGTCACTTAATTTGTTTTTACTGATCTGATTGCTATCCGTTAATGAAAAGACCAAGTGTAAATGCCCTCAGAAGTGTCATGGAAGCAACATGAAATGACACAGAATGTGCTTTTCTTGTCACATTTGCTTTTAGGACTATATCGATTAGGTTTAGGTGTTGGTTTAGGATAAAAATGTCTGTTTTGTTTAACTCTGCTGCTTTTAGGACACTATTGGTTAGGTTTAGGTTCAAGTTTTAGGTAAGGGAGGCATATTTTACTCTTTATTAAAAACCTCCATCTAACATTCACCTTACAAACCTTGTCTGATTATGGCACCATTTCACTTGCTTTTGGCACCCCCAATGGACATTTCACTGGGAAACTGCAGCAAAAGATGTAATGAAACGTACTTTCATTTTGCAAAAATTTTGCTGCGGTCACGTAATTTTCATAAGATAAGGCTGTTTTTTTTCTAGCCCCAAAATATGAATCCTCAGCAATGAAAGGAATAGTTCACCCACCTTAAATCCATATGGCTTTCTGGGGTCTCCAAAGTACCATAAATCATAGTAATACAATAGCTATGTGTGAGAAACAGACCACAATTTAAGTCACGCATTTTTGGCTGAACCATTCTTTTAATTCAGTTTAAACCACTTAACGTACAGACTCTAGTCAAACTTTGTTTAGTACATTATTTCAGCCTCAGGTGTGCTATGTATTTTTGTAAAAAAAAAAAGTTAAAGGCTGAAATCTTCTACTTGACATTGATAGAATATTCAGCATTCAAAATGTAACCAACAGTGATGACATCATCATAATACTGTATCTGCATACTAAATTGCAATTGGTCTTCTTTCTTAAAATTATTTGCATATTGCATTGGGAAATGTGGTCTTGTCTCCTTGCATAGACCTGTTTTTAACCACCTTTACACTGTGCAGTAAGTACCTTGTGTAAATGGGCTGTTGATTCGTATGTGCAGCTGACAAAACACAAGACGCACTCTCAGTGTCAAGACATTGGCAAAGTGGCTCAGATTCAGCATTTCATTTAGCCAAAACCCAAGTTATTAACCTAAGCTTTAGGTTTTAGGCTTTGGTCAAAGAAAAATGTTAAATCATATTGCTAGTCTAAAGCTGCCTTGCATTTCTATTTCTGTCCAGAAATGCAAATCTAATTTTCTAAATTTTTTATTGAAGTAAAACGGTGTGGTTTCTGGTGTGGTATTGTTAACTAATAAAACCACTTTCTGTGGCATAGTTGCACATGCTTTATTAGGGGGTATATACACTTGGTCACTTCATGCATTTTTTGCTGATTGGATTAATATCCGATCATGAAAAGACCAAGTGTAAATGGCCTCCAAGACGGATATGAGACAGATATAAATCTGATCACTCAAACCACCTCTGGAGGTGGTTTGAAACACATTCCAAACAGAACTCGGTCAAGTGTAAATGCATCTGGATGTTCAAACCACATATTGAATCTTTGCTCTGCCCAAACAGTGCTACGTCAGCATAGGCAAAATGTGAAAAATAACAGATGTTACTAATTATTTGCATAGGGCTCAAGTCTCTCAATAAAAAAACAAAAACATAAAAATTAAGAAACAGATGCACGCTGTAGGAGATATGTTTATTCTTCATTAATTTGATGCAGATCGCGGACAAAACTAAAACTAAACACTGACTAAGAGCGCAGCTGATGTGCATGACACATCTGTCCTACAACAAGCCCTGAGGGCAAAAATAAATTGTGCGCACACATTCAGATATGCGTGTGGGGCAAAAGTCACTTGAAATCAAACAATAAATTGCATCTTTTAAATTGCTGCCCGGCATTAGCATAATCACGGAAGTGAACTCGGATCGGATTTATATATGTTTGGTGGAGACACATTGATGTGGCCAAGTGTAAATTGAATGTGTTTATTTAATCGGATAACAATCCGATCAGTAAAAACACATGAAGTGACCAAGTGTAAATACCCCATGCGTTGAGCTGTGGTGCTGATGTGGAAGACACAGGTTCGATTCCGCCACTCAACACGTCCCAATCCCATTCCCTCTCTTTTTTTCCCCCCAATTATTTCCTGTCCCTTTTTTATTGTGTCTTAATACAATTAAAGAAACCTCAACATTAAAATATCTACCAGAGACTTAAAGGTGCACTCAGTAATTTTTTCATCATTAAAAAAATGTTTAACTCCTATAGACATGAATTGTAATTTTGCAATATATTTTGGAAATGACCACTCAGATTAAAATGAAGACTCCAGTCATATCAGTAACCTTATAAAAGCTGTTTTATTCTTCATGGAGAGGGTCCACACATGGGGGCTGCCGTGTTAGATCACATGACCAGCTGAATACTACTCACTTAATCTTAGTATCTGTCCTGTTATTTGACACTTTCACTGATTGATTAAAGTAATCATGGCTGACTGTGAATACTAAATTTCTATAAAGGCATCTGACAGTGAAAACTAATGATTTTAAATGATGCTGCATCCACACCACTAGGTGTCACTGTAAATCTAAGATGACACAAAGACAAAAGTTACTGAGTGCAGCTTTAAACAGATCAGGTTAAAAGCTCTGACGATTGAAACCTGCAGATTTTTCCAGAGCGAAAGAAATGCTCTTGAAGAAGCCCAGCTTAATTGTCTTAATTTTATTTATAGTGTATATTTATTGCAGTAAAAAAAAAAAAAAAAAAAAAAAAATATATATATATATATATATATATATATATATATATATATATATATATATAGTTACTGGAGAGCTACAGTGGAAAAAAAAAAAAAGACTATACTTGGCTTAGCAGTTCTACAAGCTACATGCATGTGGTGCTGCTGTGGGAGGCACAGGCTCAAACCCAGTCAGCCACATGTCCCAATCCTATTCCTTCTCTCCCCAACAGTTTCCTGTCCCTTTCTTTTGTCTCTATCAATAAAAAAAATAAAAATAAATAAAATAAAAAATAAAGATGCTGTGGTCATAATTCAATAATGACACTCTAACGACTTAATGGAAACATATATAAGCATAACACAGATCAGAGTAACAGCTCCAAAAAGGATGGAAATATAACACAGATTCACAGACTGAGAAGTGTTGTTGCATGCTAACTCAACGCGACAGTATGCTCCATTTGTGCCGCAGCAGAAGAATGCAGTTATTAAGCGCAGCACCTGCAGGCAGAGGCACTCTCCCGCCACTAACCAGATGACAAAGTAGCCAGAAAAGCCCCAAGTGTGCCGAGCAGCGAGCTCTAATGTGCTGCTTTTATTCATCATGGTCTGGTGTCCACCGCTGCACTGCCGAGAGGGACAGTGAACGATTCGGACCATTCAGCCTCATTACAAAATCATATTAATATTTAACGGGCTGAAATTGAGAAATAACGAGGTAATTGATGGAGTCAAAAATGGAAGTGCTTGAACTCTATTGTATTATTTAAATATTTGTAATAGTGTCGCAATTACGGGCGGAAAAAATGCCTCTGAAAGTCCAATAAGTCGAAATGGAAAAACAATGTTACAGTGTTGCGGCAGAGCTTGAAATCACATTCCTTGAATTTAATTACAGATATATATATAATATATATATATATATATTCTGTGGAATGGATTTAGACATGGTAAAATGTGTTAAACAGAGCTCAGCTTACCATACACTCAGTGGTAGCTGAAAGCATAATAAAATTAGCCAGAAGATGTAATAAATGAACATTCATCATTCTCCATTTATGGCCATTCATTTTCTGTCACCGTATATTCTTAAGACATAAAATTTGTTTCAAGCAACATATGCATCACTATTTTTTTTTTTTTTAATGTATTTATTTATTTATTTTTTATTATAATATTATAGTGGATGTTTTGCCAGATACTTTTATTATTATTATTATTATTATTATTATTATTATTGGAGGGCTCTTAAAAGTATGAAACTGACTTGAAATATTTTCCCCTGTTTGCTTCCTTTGATGCCACAGCTCAGGATTGTTGGTAGTGATGAGCTGGGGACATTATCTTGTGTCTCTGAGTGATTAATCACATGACATTTACAGTTCAGGTGAGCCAAGCCAGCTGACCAACTGCTATGGAGATGAATGGGAATGCTAAGAGATAGGTTTCTCTAGCTATTTTACACACACACACACACACACACACACACACACACACATTCATATATATATATATTATAGGTATATATATATATATATATTTATATATATATATATATATATATAGGTATTGTTTTGGGTGGGACTAATACAGTACATCTTAGGAAAGAGAGAGTGGAGCGGGGTCTCCCTTATCAACTCTGAGCTGTTGAACACGTATTTTTTTTTGCCATATCTTTTCATTGTTCTGTAGTACATGCACAACTCTTGTTTAACATTACCCTTTTTCGTTTGGGAATTTAGAACCAGTTATTATTCTGAATTGTTTCCATACTGTAGCAAAAAAAAAAAAAAAAAAAAGAAAAAAAATTGACATTCAGTTCTGTTACTGGTTCTTGGACATTTCTTCCACCTGTTCGGATGGAACACTGTTCTATAATACTCAGTTTAAAATGCTGCTACTTGGTCTACAGTATCATGGCAAAATAAATTATGTTTTAGATGTGTTGTGAGCCTGCCGTCTCAATTGAATGTGATAAAAAAGACTGGCCGCTTTAAAATTTCATTTGTGCTGTCTTCACTGGTTGCATGCATCAACTAACAGCGCAACAAGTGAAGTTGAACTAGCGACTCATATGAGCTTGTTTTTTGTATTAATTTAGTCAAAAATACTCCAAAAAGTGAAATAAATTTTTTTTTTTTATGAATAATATATTAGATAGACGAACACACTAATATGTTTTCAGTTGAAAGATTGATTTTGCTATGTATACACTTTCACAGGCAGTTATGCTGAATCGACAGCATTTGTGGCATCATGTTGATTACCATAAAAAATAACTGTCTCGTCCCTTGTTGGACGTGAGCAGTATTATGCCACAAATACTGTCATTTGTGATTACATTGTATTAAATCCAAGAGATTCCTTTAATGGAATAGGTAAGGAACCAGAATCATTCAGTGCAATCAGAATTGGAAGCAGAATCGTTAAATTCCATTTAATTCCAATTCCAAGATTTCCATTACTATCCTTGTGTACATGCAGCTTTCAATAATTAAGCAAGAAACCGCACAGCTGATCTCTCATCAATAAAATATGCTTTTTTGATTCAGTGCATGCTGAATGGAGCCCCGGTCGCCTCAAGCCACGTCTGTTGAGTTTCTTAGATAATTAATTTTTCTTAAAAATTATTTGCATAAGAACTGAAGGCTCTTATAGTGGAAAACAGACTTGATGATGTAGTTCAGATGGTGGAGTTGTTGTCGGTTGTCATAGAACCATAAAGTAACTACTCCGACAACAGTATTGAGCTCTGAACACTGGGTACTGCACTCTTTCTCACCAATGGTTATCTGTGACATCAGATAAATGTACAAAAGGAGGAGGAACAGTGCTAACAAGCAATTAGTTTGTTAGTCATTGAGGATGGCATACGGAAAAAACAACCTTACAGGTACATCTAAAGTTTATTTACTGGATTGGCACTTATGTGTGTGTGTGTGTTATATATATATATATATATATATATATATATATATATATATATATATAAAATTGAAGTAAGAAGTTTACATACACCTTAGCCAAACACATTTAAACTCAGTTTTTCACAATTCCTAACATTTAATCTTAGAAAACATTCCCTGTCTTAGGTCAGTTAGGATCACTACTTTATTTTAAGAATGTGAAATGTCAAAATAATAGTAGAGATAATTATATATATCAGCTTTTATTTCTTTCATCACATTCCCAGTGGGTCAGAAATGTACATACAGTTTGTTAGTACTTGGTAGCATTACCTTTAAATTGTTTAACTTGGGTCAAACCTTTTGGGTAGCCTTCCACAAGTTTTTCACAATAAGTTGCTGGAATTTTGGCCCATTCCTCCAGACAGAACTGGAGTCAGGTTTGTAGGCCTCCTTGCTTGCATGTGCTTTTTCAGTTCTGCCCACAAATTTACTATCGGATTGAGGTCAGGGCTTTGTGATGGCCACTCCAATACCTTGACTTTGTTGTCCTTAAGCCATTTTGCCACAACATTGGAGGTATGCTTGGGGTCATTGTCCATTTGGAAGACCCATTTGCGACCGAGCTTTAACTTCCTGGCTGATGTCTTGAGATGTTGCTTCAATATATCCACATAATTTTCCTTCCTCATAATGCCATCTATTTTGTGAAGTGCACCAGTCCTTCCTTCCAGCAGCAAAGCACCCCCACAACATGATGCTGCCACCCCCATGCTTCACGGTTGGGATGGTGTTCTTCAGCTTGCAAGCCTCACACTTTTTCCTCCAAACATAATGATGGCCATTATGGCCAAACAGTTAAAGTTTTGTTTCATCAGACCAGAGGACATTTATCCAAAAAGTAAGATCTTTGTCCACTTGTGCACTTGCAAACTGTAGTCTGGCTTTTTTATGGCAGTTTTGGAGCAGTGGCTTCTTCCTTGCTGAGCAGCCTTTCAGGTTATGTCGATATAGGCCTCGTTTTACTGTGGATATAGATACTTGTCTGCCTGTTTCCTCCAGCATCTTCACAAGATCCTTTGCTGTTGTTTTGGGATTGATTTGCACTTTTCTCACCAAACTACGTTCATACCTGAGCGGTATGGTGGCTGCGTGGTCCCATGGTGTTTATACTTACGTACTATTTTTTGTACAGATGAATGTGGTACCTTCAGTTGTTTGTAAATTGCTCCCAAGGATGAACCAGACTTTTGGAGGTCCACAGTTTTTTTTCTTTTTTTTTTTTTCTGAGGTCTTGGCTGATTTCTTTTGATTTCCTCATGATGTCAAGCAAAGAGGCACTGAGTTTGAAGGTAGGCCTTAAAATACATCCACAGGTACACCTCCAGTTGATTCCAATTAGCGAATTAGCCTATCAGAATCTAATTGGATAATTGCCTAAAGGCTTGACATCGTTTTATTGAATTTTCCAAGCTGCTTAAAGGCACAGTTAACTTATGTAAACTTCTGACCCACTGGAATTGTGATATAGTCAAATAAAAGTGAAACAATCTGTCTGTAAACATTTGTTGTAAAAATTACTCATGTCATGCACAAAGTAGAAGTCTTAAACTACTTGCTAAAACTATAGTTTGCTAATATGAAATCTGTGGAGTGGTTTAAAAATGAGTTTTAATGACTTCAAACCAAGTTTATGTAAACTTCTGACTTCAACTGTATACACCGATCAGCCACAACATTAAAACCACCTGCCTAATATTGTGTATGTCCACTTCGTGCCACCAAAACAGCGCTAACATGCATCTCAGAATAGCATTCTGAGATTATATTCTTCTCACCACAATTGTACAGAGCGGTTATCTGAGTTACCGTTGATTTTGTCAGTGAGAACCAGTCTGCCCATTTTCTGTTGACCTCTCTCATCAACGTTTCCTTCCACAGAACTGCCGCTCAATTGATGTTTTTTTTTTTTTTTGTTTTGTTTTTTGTCACCATTTGGAGTAAATTCTAGAGACTGTTGTGTTTGAAAATTCCAGGAGATCAGCAGTCACAGAAATACTCAAACCAGCCCATCACCAGGCATCAAAGCATTCAATTCTGGTGACCTTGTGAGCAGAATTTTAAAATGTTCTTTATTGTGTAGCAAATGTGTAATTCAACAGAATTTCTTATAAAAATGGCGTGGTTTATTTGATTTTTTTCTTTTTTTTAATTGGCTGCATGTGACAATGTCTGACTTCAAAATAAGCATAGTATTAAATGATTTCTGTATTTATGTCCCATGGTATTTATATGGTTCTTCATAGAAACATGGTAATGTTTTTGGTTCTTTAAGTGCTTTCATATACTGTTAGTGTTTTGATACTTGATTAAAAAAAAAAAAAAATTGGCTGGAAAATGTCTTTAACTTGAGTCGTTCACAAGCTGCTCATGCAGGTCTTGAACTTAAGACCTTGGTAACAAACATTTATTGGACCTTTATTGGTGACAAACTATAGGCTGCATTTGCAGGTTTTCTTTCAATAGATTGTTCCACTACATCCAGCACTTTGCTCTCTGTGTTCTGAACTATTCCGCTCCTGTTTACTGAGTGAGAAACAGCTTCAAAACATTTGGTGTGTCAGTGAGCTTATTCATGTTGAATCGCAAACTGATTCAGACCATTTTGCAAACCCATTTGACCAATTATTTGAAAAGAACTGACCGAAATACCAAATAGATTCAGGGCGCACAACATGATTGCTGCAGCATTTTAAGGCATCATAGGTGTGCTCCCGATGTGAAGGCTGCTCCAAAAGGTAGGTATCTTAATTTAGCTGCTGCCTGTATGAATCCTTCCCCGGGTAGGCGATCCCAGAATGCACCGTGATGAGCTTGGTGGAAAAATAAATCTAAGATGGTGGACGATGCGAGAGAAATTTAGAATACAAATATATTTATAATCCATTCAATACTGAAAAGTGTTGATAAATGACAGTTTAATATGACACAAAACTGACTATTTTATAAAAAATGTGTGTGTGTCGTGCGTATTTAGGCTCATTAGAGGATTGAGTCGTTTCTCTTGTGTCTCCTGTATTGAAGATCTTTGATTGAAATCAGTTGCGAGTCAAGTGTCCCATGAGCTGCGTGTGAGGAGCGCTATTTGAATGATGTGCAGAGCTGCCACCTATGTAGGGTGTTCCAAAATTGGTCTCTTATGAGGCATCATTTCAGTAAGGATGCTGCCATAGAAGACAGCTGCCTATGTAGGTAGGAGACAGCGAGGCAGCTCACTAAGTTTTAAAACAGACCCATCTACTGCGTATTTACAAATATATGATTTTTTTTTTTTTTTTTTTTGGTCATCAGATTGTCTTTGAGGATCATACACTCTAGATTTATTTTGTAAACATAAATCAGAAGCGTGGAGAGACTGAATTAAAACTCCTTGCCAGTGTTTCTCTGACGCTGATGCGTGACATCATGAGAATATTATCGCTAACAATATAAAGACAGTCTGTCTTTTTTCTTATTTTATGCAAGTGTTTTTATAGAAAGTACTTCAACTCAAAAAAACAAACAAAAAAAAAAATGCTTTCATCATGCCATTTCATGGGGTTTTTACAATGAGATTGCAATGAATCCACTCTAAACCAGCACCTGGTGCAAGACTATGCTGATCTGTACTGGTGAAATGACACCAATGAGTGTCAAAGCACTGCCAGCAAGCAAAAGAGACAGAGAGAAGCACTAAGGGACTGAATCCAGCCAGTGAATTTGCCAGTCCCCAATCTAAATACATGGCCAATTTGTAAAATCGTCCACGTGAACAAAAGCATTTTGGGCCACTTTAATTGGTCAATTTCCCGCTTGTATTGAGTGCCCGGATTGATTTATTGCCTTTTTGTAAGAGGCCGTAGGGAACCGGCAAGAACAGCTGTGCCAGACGGTGGACGGAGTTACAGCTTTGTTGAGAAAACAAGGAGGCTAACTCAGAACATCCAACAGCAGAAGGACAAAAGAGGAGAGGAGCAGATATTTTAGAGGGGAGGAACTATGAAAGGCAGCAATTTGCACCAACTTTCTTTGAGTAAATGTTCTAAATTTTAGCATACAATATATAGGTTAAGAATATCAGGTAAAGTCTAGCTAATATAAGTTAGTGCAATTTACCTTTCGTCGCTGTCCGATGAAGAACACGTATCTCCACTTTTGGCAGTTTTGACTTTATAACACAGACAGAATGCGCCGAATGACCTCTTCCTACAGTTTGAAGTGATCTGTTTAACTAGCATCTTCATTGGCCTTGAGAAGTGTCCATCAAAACAGCATCTGTCCCGCCCTTATGTTTTGAAGAGCGTCAACTTATTTACCTCAGCTGTCAGGCTGAAGTGTAGTGAAGAGGTTGCCTACATCGCGCTGGATTTGTGATTTCCCTGACAACCAAAGCCATTCATGCAGGCACAAGGTAAGGTGGCTTTAAAAAGTAGACTATATCAGCCATATATGGTTTGCAGATTTCCATCATTGCAAAATCATGAGTGAAAGCTAATTCTGACAGGCAATTCATGCTTTGGACCCAGAAAATGCATCTCAAAACCGAACTGTCCACTCAACAACCAGACTGGAAACCATAGTTATAAAACTGATTTCGATCTAAAATAGTAAGTGAAAGCTCAGATTGTATCCAAAAATACATTTGCTAGTAATCGATAACCTACCAACTGAGTTCTGGGAACACCATTCTGAGTAAATTCTAGACACTGTTGTGTGTGAAAATCCCAGGAGATCAACAGAGTTACAGAAATACTCAAACCAGCCCGTCTGGCACCAACAATCATCCATGCGATTATCTAATCAGCCAATCATGTGGCAGTAGTGCAGTGTATAAAATCATGCAGATATGGGTCAGGAGCTTCAGCTAATGTTCACATCAATCATCAGAATGGGGGAAAAATTTGATCTCAGTAATTTGGACCGTGGCATGATTGTTCTTGACAGATTGGCTGGTTTGAGTATTTCAGTAATTGCTGATCTCTTGGGATTTTCACAAACAACAGTCTCTAGAATTTACTCCGAATGGTGCCAAAAACAAAAAAACATCCACTGAGCAGCAGTTCTGTGGACGGAAATGCCTTGTTCATGAGAGAAGTCAACAGAGAATGGCCAGACTGGTTCGAACTGACAAAGTCTACGGTAACTCAGATAACCTCTCTGCATATTTGTGTTGAGAAGAATAGCATCTCAGAATGCTATTCTGAGATGCCGGTTGGCACTGTTTTGGCGGCACGAGGGGGACCTACACAATATTAGGCAGGTGGTTTTAATGTTGTGGCTGATCGGTGTATGTATGTATATATATATATATATATATATATATATATATATATATATATATATATATATATATAAGTTTTGCTCTTATGGAAAGAAATTGGTGGCATTCAACTGATCACAATGTATAATCAGGACATTAATTACGTGAAAAATTACTATTACAATTTAAAAAATAATTTAAACTACTTCAAAGAGTTCTCATCAAAAAATCCTCCGCGTGCAGCAATGACAGCATTCTAACTGTCAGTTTGTCCAGATACTCAGGTGACATTTCACGCCACGCTTCCTGTAGCACTTGCCATAGATGTGGTTGTTTTGTCGGGCACTTCTCACACACCTTACAGTCTAGCTGATCCCACAAAAGCTCAATGGGGTTAAGATCCATAACACTCTTTTCCAATTATCTGTTGTCCAATGTCTGTGTTTCTTCACCCACTCTAACCTTTTCTTTTTGTTTTTCTGTTTCAAAAGTGGCTTTTTCTTTGCAATTCTTCCCATAAGGCCTGCACCCCTGAGTCTTCTCTTTACTGTTGTACATGAAACTGTTGTTGAGTGGGTAGAATTCAATGAAGCTGTCAGCTGAGGACATGTGATGCATCTATTTCTCAAACTAGAGGCTCTTGTTTAGTTGTACATCTGGCCTTCCACATCTCTCTTTGTCCTTGTTAGAGCCAGTTGTCCTTTGTCTTTGAAGACTGTAATGTACACCTTTGAATGAAATCTTCAGTTTTTTTGGCAATTTCAAGCATTGTATAGCCTTCATTCCTCAAAATAATGATTGACTGATGAGTTTCTAGAGAAAGCTGTTTCTTTTTTGCCATTTTTGAACTAATATTGACCTTAAGACATGCCAGTCTATTGCATACTGTGGCAACTCAAAAACAAACACAAAGTCAATGTTAAGTTTCATTTAATTAACCAAATATCTTTCAACTGTTTTTGATATAATGGCAAGCGATTTTCTAGTACCAAATTAGCAATTTAGCATGATTACTCAAGGATAAGGTGTTGGAGTGATGGCTGCTGGAAATGGGGCCTGTCTAGATTTGATCAAAATGACTTTTTTCAAATAATGATGGTGCTGTTTTTTACATCAGTAATGTCTTTTGTGATCAGTTAAATGCCACTTTGGTGAATTAAAGTACCAATTTCCTTCCAAACAGCAAACAGCATTATTCCAAACTTTTGCCTGCCAGTGTGTGTGTATGTGTGTGTGTCTGTGTGTGTGTGTGTGTGTGTGTGTGTGTATATATACTGTCATTTTTTTGTAAATAGTATATGAAACAGAATGCTTTATGCAACAAGTAAGATTTCAATCCGTATCCGTCTCATGGCCTCATTACGTACATGTTTAATTCCAGAAATAAAAAGTTATTACAAATTTTTCACCAATTATGTTAATAATGTTTTAAGTTCTGGCAGGCCAATCAAGTTATAAGTTAAAAACGAAAATGTAAGAGTAGCATGCTGTCATGAACATAGCCAAAGACAGAGGAATGATGAGTTTAGGGGAAGAGAGAGGGAATGGAGAAAATAGACAAGAAAAGAAGTGCCAATGAAAAAACATTAGGTAAGAAGAGAGGAGAAAGAGATCGTTGGCATGGGCAGTGTCTGCTGTCTGGCAGAGGCATTGAAAGGGGGTGTATGTCTGCAGGAGTTCTGTGAGTAGAATCATAGCCTTGAGGAGCCAAACAGAGAGAGAGATAGCTTGATTAATATATTGTTAAGATCATACAAGTCTGTTGCTGATTGCAGAAGGAACTTTACGCAGAAAAATATGCCGGTGTGTTTGTGAAGTGGGAAGCTAGAGGTCTTGGAGTGGCACGTTTGCCAGACTCCGACAGGTCTCCATCAAATCTGATATGATCTTCGCTCAAAAGCCCTCATGAATAATCACGAAGTATAGTGGTGAAGTGTAGAGCTTTATTGCTTTTCTTGATCACTGTGATTATTTAATTTGCACTGCCATTGCACAAGATCACATCAGGAAGGTGCTTCATGAAAAGATCACATCAGGAAGATGCTTCATGAAAACAGATTTTACTAGTTTGTGAAATGGAGAAAAGGCATAGAAATTCCACCTTGGAAACCTCAACAATATATAAACCCTGAAAAATTTGTGTTTCTTACATACAATTCTTTTTCTGTTCTAATAACTATTGAGTATTTTAAGCGATCATGGTCCTGTTTTAGATGTGAAGGCTGTTCCAAAAGGTTTGCATCTTAATTAACACCTTGTCTACACCGGACGCGAGCGGCGTGTCACATCAAAAGCAATCAAACCCATTATAATCAATGATACTGTCTACACTTGAAGTGTCCTTTGCGGCGTGTAGCGCCAACAATAAACTGGTGTCCCGTTCCATTTTGTGCTGCAAGCGCTGGCGATATTACTGCTAGCAACACAAATAAATGGTTCGTGTCAGTGCGTCTAGTATAGACACCCTCAAGCCGTTGTGTCAATGGACGCGCCTGATGTAGACAGGGTGTTAGATGTTACATCCACACTCATCAGTTTTCTAATGTCATCGTATTCCAAAGTATACAGTAATGGAGAGCGTTTTCGAAAGCTCAATTTCTGGTGGAAGAAAACACCATGCTAGTATGGATGAGAGGTGTAATGAAATGAATGCTTTTTTTTTTTTCAGAGGAAAGCATATTAGTGTGGATGTGACCTTAAATACCTAATTTAAGCCAAATTCTATATCAGCATTGTATTTATCTTTAGCAGAAAAGACAATCCCAGAATGCATTGTGAATAAATTCCTGATGAGAACGAGGTAAGATAAATGTTGATTGTAAATATATGAATTTCATTTAGTAGAGAAAAACTATAGCTAAAAATAGTTTAGTGTACGTAAAAAATTAGTTCACATAATATTAACTTAGCAATAAGCTAACATTCAACTCTGTTGCAATCAGTAGCAAGTTTCATGTGCAACTGTTTGTGTGTTGAACGGGGCTGCAGAACATTTTTCTCCCGAACAAACTAAATACTGCTTGCTGTTTTAAAATGATTTTGTTGAGGAAAATAAATGAATATTGTCATGTCCAAACCACACAGATGATAACCAATCATCAACACTCTTTGACTAGCTGAGTTCTCCTATGTCAAGAATTTCAGGGATGTGCGTAAACAAGATATCACCAAATGAACACCTTAGCAGAACAGAAATGAGCATTTCATCATAATTTAGGCTAACTAAAATGACTCTGTTTGCCCAGTAAGTATAAATTAGCCTTTACAAGGCACCTGCAAGGCAGCTCACTATGTTTTGTAATATGGCTTTCATGTAATATAGCTTTTCATTTTGTTCCTCTGCCTTGCCGAACTCCTAGTTTCCTCATTGTTGAATGATGATGGTGAATAAACATGGCTGGTGACATGTGAGTGGATGTTGCCTTTGTAACATATCAGCAGAATCCCTCCATAAGTGCATGCCGAATTTCCTGGCATGGTAACATTCCTCCTTCCTCTGCTTCTTATGCGGTTTACATTTCATTAGATGTCACGTCTCTTGCAAAAGGGTTTTCCTGACTTCTCTTGGCAATGCAAGACCATGTAAATATATGCGGCTCTTCCATGATTATTCATGCAGAAAGTGTAGTGGGGTGTAGCTCAGAGACATCGCAGGAATACTTTGGATTATCGCATGCAGCAGCAGACATGCCCCGGCCGCCGCGTTAACACATTTCGGTGGAGACACCTCCCAGGGAGAAGAGATAGCTGAGTGCTTCCTGTCTGAAGTGAAATTCTTGGAAAACTCTGGCATTTTACGCTGCAGATTATGAGGGACTAAGTTACTGCAGGCGTTTGAATGCAGTTCTCATGAGTTCCTGGCTCGACTCTCCAAGCAGAACTGGTGTGTTTCTGCTGAATAAGAGGGTGAGGAATTTCTGCACAATTTTTTTGCCCATTCCAAGAAATACGGGTGTATTTTAAGATGAAAGGGACTTGAAGTGTTCTCTCTTTACGGTCTCCTCTTGGCTAACTAAATAAAGTGAGTGCAACTGCATTATGTAATACCCAATAAATCTCCACACCCTACACTAAGACTTTAATTAAAGGGTCCGTTTTAAAGATGCAGTCATCATGTCATTCTGCCTCCTGCATTACTCCCTCAAAGATTTGCACAACCATTCCCCAATCAGAGACACCTCTTGAGCCATTGCCTTAGATAAGTGTTAGCAGACTTCTTGCAATTTATGCTCTCCCAGCTTTTAACAGAGCAAGTTGGTTTACTCTGGCACACACCCAGAAGTGGACTCCTAGATTTGGATTCAAATTACACTTAAGTTGAAATTAAATTTGCTTGAGACTCAATTAACAATAAACCCTTTGGAAAGGTGCCATATTTAATTTTTAATGGGAATAAAAATGAGGCTGAGGGGTAGACTTACAGACTCTTCAATGTTATACACTGTAAAAAGATCCAGGATTAAATATAATTTTCAAAACTCATGTCTCCTGAGTTTTTTTTTTTTTTTTTTTTTTTTGGGTTCTCTGATTGATTTTTTTTTTTTTTTTTTTTTTTTTTTTGGAAATATGTTTTGTCAATGTTTCGTCAGGTGAATGATCAACACCAATTTAAAGAACAGTTCAACTCATTGAAAATATCGTAAGTCTGTCTTTCACAGTTGAAAATTAAATATGCCGCTGACTAAGGTCCATTGACTTGGACTTCAAATTTGAGATTTGCAGACAACAAAATAGTGTGTTGACAACTATTACCAAAAACGATTAGAATTTTGACTTGGACTTGACAGAAAACTTGACTTACTGTAATGCTGGATTACACGACACAACTTTTAAAATCTGAACAGATTCTAAAAATACTAGGTATCACACACTTACCGACTTATATGGCTTATAAAAACTGACTATCACACAGCAAATGACCAGGAATCACACACTACCCAACTGTCAAGACCATCCAATCACAACAAACTCAAGCAGAAACATGTGCCCCCCGTTCTAGAAGATGCATGACAGATGTAAACAAATACAGTATGTATGGGAGTGCTGCTGTTTTTGTTGCTGCTACTCTGCGTTCTGAGTGGCAAAAGACAAAAAACCAAGTGTATCTGGGTGCAGTATTGTTTGGGAAGACACAGCCAGTATGGCTTCTTTAGACTCCAGTACGAGTTGGTAAGCTAAGCTCTACTTTGAGTGCTTGCTCACATCTCCATTTCTAAGGCTTTGTCACCTTGTGCGCTCGACTTCTATTGGCTGCTCACCGTTGACTTCTACTCATGGAGCATCAGACATTACCAGATTTCCTCTGTACTTGTGGATAGTCTGCACTAAAATATTAAATATATTTAATATCCTCCATAAGTACCCTTACAAAAAATCTAAACTAGCCACAAACTTACCGCAAATTTGTTGCTCATTATTTTCACATTCAAATGAGCTTGTGATTCACCGCAAATGTTTGCCAGAAGTTTGCAGCTCTTCACCGGTAGTGTTAAACCTTCTGCAAAACTTTGGCAACAATGAAAAATTTGCCACAGGTTTGCCACAAATCTCATTTGCATGTGAAAATTTACTGTGGCAAATTTGCAGTGAACTCTCAATTTTTGTAAGGGTAGTCAGTACCCATCAAATACTATGACATTTTCTGTGAAATCTGTCAACTCAGATTGGCTCAGAATCTTCATGGTATTTCTGGTGAAGCTTGTTGACCAAGGAACTCTTTCTAGTAAAGCTAAGTAAGATACATGGTGGGTACACCAGAAAACTAGGAAATTAGTGACTTTGTGGCAGGGTATATTCACAACTGCCAGTATTCATCACCAATAATATGTAAGAATTGTATAATGGAATTAGTTTAGGAATCTTGGCCACGTTCGACCACCATTATAAGAAGGATAAATGACAAATGATCAGATTAGAAATCTGAATAAAAATTCTCCACCATTAAATATGTAATACAACAGGCTTGTTGTATCTGCTCAAAATTTATATGTAAGGAATACTAGCTCAAAAAGGGAATTATGATTAATTTGGGGGAATATTGAAAGAATGAAGGTGTACGTCTGATCACTTGGCCACGCTGAGTTGATATGATGCATCTGTTAACACTTTAGAGTAATTCTATTCTCATCACCATCGAAAACAATATCAAAAATATGTTGAAATATTGTTCGAGTACGGAGCGTAGACCTTTAAGAATCAATTGATGAGATTATTTATCAGAATATACCACATTCAAGTTCTCTTTGAATACAAAAAAGACTTTATTGCTAATATACACCATAAAAATGAAACTAGCACACAGACAAACATAAAAACAGGTTAATGAAAGAGCTGAAACAGAAGATAAAGGGAAATGACCTGTAAATTGAACTTTATGGAGTCTATAAGCCAAGCCCTGAGAACCATCAATACTTCATTTATCATACCTCAATTTGCAATTGGGTTTGCCAGAGTATTTAAATAAAATACCAGCACTTTCTAGCAAAAGTCTGGAGGTGTATTTGCATTTCGTTGCGTTGCGTTTGGTTGCGTTGTTTTGGTTCTTTGGCTCTTCGGCTGGGTCCGTAGAAAGCTCTGGTTGTTCTCTGTGTTTGTTTTTGGATGCTTTATGGTTTGGTGCTGGAATGATCAGACGGGGCTTTGAAGCGAGGCCTCCCGTCAAATGTGTGAGTCGTAGCGCAGAGAAGAGAACCGAGAGCTCCTCTGAACTTTGCGTTCTGAGCTTTCCTGAACTCTACATTGTGCAGAACCTATGTAGAGGGGCGCCAAAGCGAAGCCAGATGAAGAAGGGCTAAGAGAAAGCAAGAGCCAAGACAGAGAAGTGGAGTTCGTCCTAGGCGGGGAGATTTTGTTGAGTTGAGGTTGGCCGCACCCCAAAAGTGTCTTGAGCCAATCAGAAGTGTCTTTTGCTGGGTCACATGGTCATTTCTGTCCTCCCCTCTAGATAACTAATTTATGGCCCATTGTGTGTGAAGATTTCTGTTTCCCGCTCAAAATAGGGCAATGTTTAATCATGAACTTTTATATAATGAAATGGCTCAGGAATATTAGCAAATAAACTTCATTAGCATTTGAGACATGCAAAATGAAACTCAACGATAGTAAATATGACATACTTTCATGAATATTCAACGTGCTAGTTACAAAACATGAAAATGCCTGATTAAAAATCATAATGGTTTTAGGAATTCATTGGTTTTACAACATGGGTAAGGCATGGCTATGTGTCAATGTATCACAATTTCCTAGTATCAGGTTAAACCTTGAATGAGAGTTCTTGGCACTTTGGCAGATTATGTTCAGGATAAAATTACAGTCAGTTAAGTTCTGCGATTGTGTCAAAGTTCCTGGAATAAGATGAGATGTTCTGATATGTGTATACACTTGAAAAGTTCATTTGTACATTTTAAGTTATGAGCAGAGCGTTAGTTTTGTGTCCTGCTAAAAAAGAGTTCAACAGTTCAGATCCAGTATGTGTCTGTCCAGTCTCTCTGTCTTGAACAATGAGTTTTAATTTTAAGTGCAGCAAACTGGTCCAAGAACAAAGATGACTTAGTCAAAAGTTATATGCTTTCCATTGCAATCCTGAGGGTTTCTTGGGGGAGTCTCTTGCAGATGGTCGAGATGGCCATGTCATGTGATGACCATTAAGTGTGAGGGTATTTCCTGATTTATAACATGAGCGAGGAGGGGTCTGAAGGAAGGTTATGTGCTATCCTGAAAAGTTTCCTTTGTTCATACAATGGTTGACACTCAACAGAGCAGCTTTTATGGACTCTTTTCCGGCCTCTGGCTCATTTATGCCCGATTTTGTACACTGTTGGGCATCAGCAGGGCAGAGTCTTTATGATGTTGATGAATTTCGAGGGCCTCTCTGTATCTTAATTTTTAATTACTTGGAAGGAAATATCAGCGTAGCTTCTGGATTCAAATCATTTTACGTAGAAATTGTTCATTTTTCTGCCCATAATATACTACAAAACCAGCATCCAAAACTCAGTATATGCTGGTGACCAGCATTGCTGGTGTTTCAACAGGGTTGTGAAAATGTCTGTACACACCCACCCTTCCTCTTCCTCCACACCCTCATTCCCGTCTCAGTGGAAACAGACCTTGTCAGTAGGAAGTCCTGAACAAGAAGGTTAATGTGAGTTATGATGTACAGTTATGTTATGATAACATTCTTTTTTATTCAATTGAATGAAGGCCAACCATTCTGCAAGTGCCCAGTGTTTCACAAGCCTTTTCCATCTCTGTTTTCTGGGAATGACAGAATGCCCACATTGTCCTTTACAGTTCAAACTCTGTTCCACATGCATAACAAGATTATAGGGTTGTTTAACTCCCTTTCCTGTGTTCCTTTAATTTGAATTGAATTTAATTTAATGTGACTCCTGCTGATGGTATTCACACTCTGTTGGTTAACAAATTACCGGGACTCACTTCAAAGATCAGGCCAGGCACCCTGGGTGAACATATGGTGCCCATTGAAGGCATTCAAGCAGCTGTAATGTCCATCATACTCTTATGAATCAAGACAATTCTAAACAACTTTGTTATACTTCTCATGTATATACAGAGGGTGTAGTGTAACAATGTGAACCTTGTTCTTGCAAAGCAGAGAAAGAGATTTGTGTGCTTGGATCACCATTCAGTTTTTCAGAGCTTAGCTTATCACAGACCAAAAAGGGGGCAGCTCAGCAGTAGGACTGAAATCTGTCTATTTCAGGAGGAGTGAGAGTGTTGCAGTCACGGTTGAGCTTTGAACCCCCTCCAACTCTACTACCACCACCAAAACATCCTCCAGTTTAACAGCTCTGCCACTTCTCCCGTTTCTCCATTGGTCCTGACAGGCTCAAAGAAAAAAAAGTTCATTACTGCATCATGAGTCGGAAAGAAATAAATGAGGTGCGTAAGTTAAGCTATTAAAAAGCAGAAGTCATTAAGCTTAACTTTTTATATGTCTGAAGTGCCCCATGTGAGCTGGTGGCTAATCCAGAGACCACAACCAAAAGAAGGGAAACCCAAATTGTCAGCAAAACATGTAATATCCTTCTATTTTGCTTGCTCAAGATTGGATTTGGACTACTGAAAAGAATGAAAAAATAAATTAGTGAACAAAGGATCGAACAAGTAAATTAAAGCAAAAACGTAAAGGTCTGAGCCTTTCATGAACAGTATGTCCATTTTTTTTTTTGATCGCATCAGTTTCTCCCACTCTCTTTTTTATTTTTTTTTATTTATTTTTTTGCATGCAGGCTGTAATGTGCAGCCAGTGAACAGCATAAAAGGTCCATTAATGCAACCCTGACAAAGTGATCACGGCAACCTAATGAAGTTCGAGCGCTCGAGATTTGGCAATAGCAAAGCAGACATTGTCATTGTACATCATTGTTCTGAAACCCATCCATGGGGATGAAACTATCTGCTAACTATTGTCATTTATTTTTGCAGATAACCAATAGTTTCTGAGGCAGCTATAGGTGCAAATTAATTAACCTCTGTTATGTGCTATATGGAAATGCTTTCCTTACACTCTCAAATGTGTTATCCCATATAAAGGCAAACTGATAAAAAAAATGTGTTATGAAGTAACAGCAAAAACATATTGTGATTCAGGCACATATGGTTCACACTTTATGCCATTTAAGACCAAGTAAGAAATTTGTCCCTCTTGCTTGGGCTTGCAGTTCCCTGTTCCACAGGTGCAGTTTAAATGATACAGTGCCTTGCAACCCTGCCCGTCTCTCTCAATCTGCTAGTGCTGTCCCAGGGGTCCACCCTGACCCTGCCTGCCCCCGGCCGCCTCTGCTCATGTTCTGCCGATAGATCATCACTTTCCCTTCTCTCTCAACACTGCTGTTTGCTTTTCAAATGGCCAATCAATGAACTCTTACTTATTCACATTGACCTCTGCATAATGTTATCTGTCTCCACAGCCCTGTAAAGGGAGAACCTTTCTCTCTCACCCTTTCATTCATTCTCTTTTCTCTGTCTACATCTCTCTACCACACCTCCTCCCTCCATTACCCAGACAGCGGGGCTGCAGCTTTGTGTTGCTTATTGTTCAGCCTGGAGGAATTAATGTGCTGCGAAATTAGCATTTTATCGGACTGCAGATACAGTAAAGCAGGTAATTATAGAGGGGGTGCAGGAAGCAAGCAGCACAGTGAGCTGCAGAGGATGCCAGTAAAGGAGCAGAGTTAAGGGAGAAAGGAGCTCTGGATACCTGATATAACCACTACACTGATAGTAGAGCCACAACAAAATGTGTCATTATAGCAAAAGCTTTTATGAAGTTGATGGGATCATTTTGGGTTTTCCATTATGGTTTGTATGACAAACGCACAGGTGGAAAACAGACACCTGAGGTACACCAAAGGGGTAGTAGAATGTATTTCCTTGTTCTCCAATGATTTGGAGGCACATCACACTTTTTCTGGATACTTCTGACTTCAAAGTCAACATGAAATCAAAATCTTTCTGTAATCGATTTGACGGTGCATGTTATTATAAAGGAAAACAAAATGAATTCAGAATTTTTTATCAAAATGTAATAATTTGTTACGACTTCAAAACACTTTTTGGGCCTCTTATTTTTCGAACCCTCCCATCCAACCACCTGTTACATAGAAACCATTTTTCACAACACAGTCGGTTTTTGATGGATAAATTGATTAACACATTACAGAAGTAAAATGGGTTGTGATCAACATCATCACACAGTAAATCGACTTGTTGCTTCCGAAAGTTCATGTACCCTGAAATCAACCCATTCAGCCGAATTACTGAAAATCGGGTTCCCTCATCTGACATTTCTGCATCAATTCAGGTATGAACACATTTCCCTCTTACGCTACTGATAGCGTTACACACGAGTGACCTCCAAAACACAAGTTCTGGCCCAGTGGGAACCAGGAAAAAGTCACATTCACATAAACAATGGTGAGCACGATCCAGAGGTTGCATTCTCACTCTAAAATTATGTTTTTAATCCACTGATGGTTAGGTTTATGGTTGGGGTCTGAGTTAGAGGGTATGGTTAATACAATATGCATTCCTGTTGACTGCATTACATAAGTTACAACTTAAAATAAACTCACTTTTAGCACCACTCTTAGGATATTTAATCCGGAAACTAGAGCTCACACATGCACATATGATCAACAACACTTCCAGCTTATGTCACTGGGGGCAGTGATTTAAATTTCACAGACTGATTTCAGCATCACAACTTTCAACCTAGAGTACTATTGCTGAATTCAGGGTGTGATCAGTCTGTTGTGAAAGCTGTTTCATGTTGTCTTCAAAATGTCACTGTGTCCACTTGCCTCACTCTGTTTCAGGCACTGAGGGATAAGGCTTTCGTCTAATAGCTGTTAACAGACTTTCAGACACCCTGCTTATCTCTCTTTCACATTGAAACACTGATCTACAGATTTGCTGGCAAAAACATTGATACCAACAGATTCCTAATGGAAGATATGATGGGTTGTTACCACGAGCTTTCATTGCTAAAGTCTTCATTCGCGCCCCAAGAAATTGTGATCTATGAAAAGGATTTTCTGGTGTGGGGGCTAGTTTTAATTTGTTCCATTTTTACTCAGGATTCCCTGCTAAAAAAAAAAAAAAAAAAAAAAAAAAACTTTTTAAACTGATCTTAGTTGGTCTCCCAGCCTAAACAGGCTGGCCTGGTTGGCTGGTTTTGATTGGTTTTAGGCGCTTTTCAGCTAGTCAGGTTGGGAGACCAGCTGGCCAGCCAACTAAACCAGCTGAACCCCATTTTGGCCAGGGTTGGAAAAGAGTTTGAATATTTTAAACCAACAAGATCAGCAAACATCTTAAGCTGGTTTTCTTTTTCAGCAGGCTTATGCGTCCATGTCCAGAAGAAAGGCAGACAGTAGGATCGCTTTCACATTTTTGCCTGCTGGTAGTTTTCCCAATCAACTACTATCCACCTTCACTGTATGAGATTAACATCACAGCCAGGTAGTACAGATAATGACTCTCCATATTAGGACTCCATAGAGTTTAGTCCTCTCCCAGCAGCAGGGGCTGATGTGTCCAGAAGTGCCCCTGGACCTTAGACAGACCTGGCACTTGCTGACTAGCCTCTGCCCAGTCCACTCATGTCCCCAGAGGAGAAAGAGGGCTGTTCACAGTCTGTTAAGGGCACTGCGGGTTACACATAGACAGATGGGTCTCTCTCTCCCCAGCTCACAGTGAAGACTACTGTAGGTCAGAAGCCATGTTCTTAAACCAAGCAGATGTCCATGTAAGATCCTGGATCAGCCTTATTATGATTGTTGAGGGTTTCAGATGAGGAAAGGCAGGGTGAGGACTGATCCTAGGTCAGTGAATACTTAATATGCAGACCTCTGTGAAAGAATGGACAATCTAGAAAGCATGGAAGAATTCTGTCTGAAGCAGCATATTTGTCAAGAAACATTCTAAAATATACTGCACATTTTTGGGTGGTTGATAAATGGTTGCTTACTGACCCAAGTCGAAAGATCTCCAGAATTTCAATGACGCTGTTTCCAGTTGAAATGTTAATATAAGCTTAGTGTTCAGTATAAAAAAAAATAAATAAAAAACAAATGTATATAAATGTTCATGTTTAAAATCAAAATGTAGGTGTTCTGACCCGATCAAAAAAATAAAATAAAATAAAATAAAAAATTCTTACAAAACAGAATGTTTAATATAATAGTACACCTCACTTCTAAAACACTTATCATAATGCTAAGTATAAGCAATTATAATATTGATGTTTAACATCGCAAACACTAATAATTACATCTTCCATTTGAGATCGCACACATCAAATGGACATCTTGCTGATGTAAATGTGCTATCATGGTATCCTGAGTGAAACAGCATGTTTTCTTTCTTACTCTATATTTTACATCCACTTCTATTTTGCTTTGCACTTGGCCCTCCTATAAATTCTCATTGTTGTAGGAGTTGTTATTGTGTGGTTAATCCAAGGCACAATTCTCTTTTAAATTTAAGCAGAATTCATTCATCACATGGTCCTTCTTAATAGAGCACATTTTAATGTGCTTGGCCTAGCGTTTCAAGGTCCGCAGGTAACAGGAAACAGCATTGTTGCTGACTCTTCAGTCGTGTATGGGGCCTACAGGAGCATTTGATGGTTGGCGCTAGGAGGTCGGAGACTTTAATCCCCCTGTCCTTTCCTTCGCTCTGTATCCCCCTCTGCTTTTCTGAGTAAAGACAGCATGACTTCTGCCACCCAGAGGATTGCATACAATAAGAACTTTACCCCAGAGAGAAAATCAAGGTGACAAAACCTCTAGATAGATGATACCTGTGCACATTGAAAGGCCATCTGACGCAAAGAGTTAGGGGTTACTTGGGGACGTTAGTGATTAGTTGCTTAAAAGGAACATTAGTCCATTAGCTATGTATAAAGTGTGAAATATAGATCTTTTTTTTTTAATTTTTATTTTTTTTATTTTTTTAGTATACAGTAAACTAAGTATAATATCCAACTTTTTACTAACAAGATAGCATTTTGTACAAGCCACAAGCCAATGGACCAATATTTAAAGCTTTCTTGAGCTTGTGGGTAACTTATAGCATTTGTTTTGAAAGGGAGGGCTGGGCAGCAGTAACAGCATGTTATTCATTTTAATGGAGGTGTGTGCTGTGAGTGGAAGCCAGTGTGCAGATTACAGGGGAGTTGGGTTGGCTTTGATGCCTGTCACCATCTGGATGTTCATGTTTATAAATGATGCTCTTGTCATGGATGCCAGCCAAAAGAATCAATGGAATATGAACCCATGATACCAGTCTTCAGGAAGATCTAAAACTAGCTGTTTTAATAGCTTGAAAATGACACTGTGGATGTACACTTGAATTTGCAGATGTGCATTGTTTGTATTAACTTACTTAGTCTATTATTTACTTACCCTCATGTTGTTCCGAACTCATATGTTTTTTTTTTTTGTTTTTTTTTTTTTTATTCTTTTAAATGTTTTTCAAGTCAAATTTATTTGCATAGTGCTTTTCACAACAGCCATTTTTTCAAAGCAGCTGTACATTAAATTACGGTATAACAGAAAATTAATGAATATAATGCCAATATTATTTATTTTTAGAAATATTAGTGGTTAAAATTAGTAAACTAAGTAAGTGTTGTGGGTCAGTGGTTAAAATTATTTTGCATGAACTATAAGTTTTAGTATTAAAGTCCTTGAAGTCATCCTGAGCAAATACACATTTAATTAAACGTTAGTGGTTAATTCATTTTCTTTATAGTTCTTTTTTTTTTTTTTTTAAAGAGTGTTGTCCCGGGGGTCTGGGTAGCTCAGCAAGTAAAGACTCTAACTACCACACCTGGAGTCGCAAGTTCGAAGCTAGGGTGGGTAGAGTCGCGTTAGGTTAACCTCCTCGTGGTCGCTTTAATGTGGTCTCGCTCTCAGTGAGGTGCGTGGTGAGTTGTGCATGGATGCCGCAAAGCCTCCACACACGCTAAGTCTCCGCGGTAATGCACTCAACAAGCCACGTGATAAGATGCGAGGATTGACGGTCTCAGACGTGGAGGCAACTGAGATTCGTCCTCCGCCACCCGGAATGAGGCGAGTCACTACGCCACCATGAGGACTTAGAGCGCATTGGGAATTGGGCATTCCAAATTTGGGAGAAAAAAAAAAAGAGTGTTGTCCCTCCTTTGACCAAGTTGATATAGGTATCATTCAGTTGGGAGCATCGCAGTCTGGCTGGAAATTTATGGCAGGTAATTTTGGTATAATCCCGAGGTTTAGTCAGGGAAAGAAATAGAATAAAATCAGCGCAGATGCCATTCACTTTAAAGCAGGGTTAAAGAATAATAGAAGTGTTTTCGGTTCTGGCAGACCTAACTAAAGCAGCATAACTATGAATTGAGGGATAAATTAGGTGTATACCTGGCTGAATAGGTAAGTCTTTAGTCTAGACTGAGAGAGTGTGTTTGAGTTCCGAACACTGCTAGGAAGACTATTCCATAGTTTAGGAGCCAAATATGAAAATGATCTCCCTCCTTTTGTGGATTTTGGTATTCTCTGTATTGTTAACAGGTCGGAGTTTTGCGATCGTAGTGATCGTGATAGAAGATCATTCAAGTACTTTGGAGCTAAACCATTCAAAGCTTTGTAAGTAATTAAACTTAACAGGGTGCCAATGTAACGACGATAAATTGTGGCTGAAATTATCATATTTCTTGGTTCTAGTTAGCACTCTAGCTGCTGCATTTTAAACCAACTGAAGTTTATTCATTAAACCTGCAGGACATCCACCTAGTATTGCATTACAGTAATCTAGTCTTGAAGTCATGAACGCATGAATAATTTTTTCGGCATCAGAAACAGATAGCATGTGTCGTAACTTAGCAATATTTCTGAGGTGGAAGAATGCAGTTCTACAAATATTGGAAATTTGTTTAGATTGCTATCAAATATAACACCTATTTGTTATTTTATTTTTTATTTTTTTGTTGTAGAGGTTGACGTTACAGTACATCCTTCAAGAGTCCGATTATATTTTAGCATCTTATTTTTTGAGGTTTATGTTCCATTAATTAGTACTTATGTTTTATTGTAATTGAGTAGAAGGAAATTTCTAGCCATCCACTTTTTGATATAATTTATACACTGTTAATTTGGAAAATTGTGAAATTTCGTCGGGTTTCGAAGAACTATAAAGTTGGGTATTGTCAGCATAATAGTGAAAACTAATTCTGTGGTTCCTGATAATGTGTCCCAGGGGGAGCATATATAGGGAGAAAAGCAGAGGCCCTAAAACTGATCCCTGTGGCACTCCATACTTTAATTTGATCTGACTGTTCCTCATTTACACAGACAAAATGGTAGCGGTTAAGGATAAATGTTAAATAATCTTTTCAATACAATTACAGTGAATGGGAACTGAAACTTTCAAGCTTCAAAAAGGATGCTAAAGCACTGTAAAAGTATCAAAATGTAGTCCATATAAATCCTGCATTACATTATACAGTACATCTTCTGAAGCCATATGCATTAAGTGAGAGACAGACCAAAATGTAAGTTATTCACAACAAATCATTCCAACCACCAATTCTCTCATGAACTCTCATAAAAGGAATAGTTTACCTAAAGATGAAATCAATAAATACTTAATAAACTGCACTTTATTAATCTCACACTGGACTGTCATAATTATATTTCTCTTAACAACACACTGGCAACTGACTATCAACCGACAGCCTGAATGTCAATACAACACTATACAACCTTACTGCACATTTATATATATTATTTTTATTGTATACTGTGTATTCTATATTGTGTGTATTGTATACTGTACATTGTATATTATTATTTGTATATTGTGTTGAGTAATTATGTGTATATTAGTTTTGTAAATTGTGTTGTGTAAATCTGATGTTTATTGTAGATTGGTATATGTCTCATCACTGTCATGACTACTATGTTTCTTGGAACTGCACCCAAGACTTTCACCCACTGTTGCACTTGTGTATATGGTTGAGTGACAATAAAGTGATTTGATTTAATATAAATAATAATTATTTAATCAAATCATTAATAAAGCATTTCATTTAATTAATGATTTGATTTTAGAGTGAATAATGAATTAAATTGAATTCTGTTCATCAAACAAAGCGATTTAATTTACTTCAAAAGAATTGAAGTAAAGTGTGTAAGTCATATTGATAACTTTTCCTGTGGTTTTATGGTGTTTTTTCAACATGATCACACTGAAAATTGGCACGTTGTTTCCGAGTATTCCAGTACCCTAGGATCCACCACATTCTGCCAACTCACTGACAAGTGTCATCTCCTATCATACATTTTTGCATCAGTTCCAACCTGTTTAACTTACTTCATGGCGCTACCGCAAACACTTTGCATCAGCAGCGTCGGAGTCCCAGGTTGAGATCCCGTGTTGAAACCAGGAAGTAATTGTGTTCGCATAATCAGTGATGAATGCAATTTAGAGGTTGCATTTTTCCCTCTAAAGCTAAATTGTTATGGTTAAGTTTTGATTTGGGGGGGTGGGGGGGCATTTAGGCATTCCTCTTATAGGCATATTGTTCTAAAATAGGCTTCTTCACTGTATTACAGCCTGTACAGCTGAAAACAACTTGTTTCAAAACTCATTTTTGGCACCTCTCTGTGGACATTAAAACCAGAAAATGGAGCTCACACATGCCCATACGCCCAACAACACTTGTCTCTTTGGCCACTGGGGGCAGTGTTTTGGATTTCGGTAAGCACAGACCGATTTTAGCAAAAGAAAAGTCAACCTACTGTTTCCAATTTCACTGTAAGATCAGTCTGGTTTTTCCCTGTTTTTATAAGCTTGACCTACTGGAACCACAATTTACTGTCATTTTTTTTGGGGGGGGGGGATTTTCTCCCCAATTTGGAATGCCCAATTCCCAATGCACTCTAAGTCCTCGTGGTGGTGTAGTGACAATATGTGCATCTTATAATGTGGCTTGTTGAGCGTGTTACCGCGGAGATGTAGCACGTGTGGAGGCCCACACTATTCTCCGCGGCATCCACGCACAACTCACCACGCGCTCCACCAAGAGCGAGAACCACACATTATAGCAACCATGAGGAGGTTACCCCATGTGACTCTACCGTCCCTAGCAACCGGGCCAATTTGGTTGCTTAGGAGACCTGGCTGGAGTCACTCAGTACACCCAGGATTCAAACTCACGACTCCAGGGGTGGTAGTCAGCATCAGTACTCGTTGAGCTACCCAGGCCCCACAATTTACTGGCATTATATGGCAAATAAACCCTTTGAAGGCTTAAAAATTCATCTTTTGTGTTCCAGAGAAATAAAGAATTCATTCAGGTTTAGAGCTATATTAGGGTGCAGTAATGATGATATTTGGTAAAAACATAAAATGTATCTACAGTCACTTTGTCTGGTTCTTTTTTCCCTGCTGGCAAGCAGCAATGTTATGAGTTTCAAAAGGACCCTTTGCTAGTTTGGAGAAAGTCTTGTTCTTATCAGAGTTACACAACCCCTTGGTCGTGGTTTTGTGGAATTGCAGGCAAAACCCCTTGTTCTCTGCTCTGCTGAGTTGAACCGAGCCCTTGTTTGCACTGTGCTAGTCTCGAGCTCTGTTTGAAGACCAGGCATTTGGGATTTGGAGGACATGCACTGGGAGAACCGTCTGAGGGCAGTTCAGTGCAGGTACAAGTGTAAACACTGCCCGGGGGCAACGCATATTGCTTTAGTTAACAGCAGGCCAGCGAAATGTTATGTTTACATTCAACTCTGCAGGGGGAAAGGAGTCTTTAGAAATCTGGAAAGACGACTCTCAGATGTGAGGCAGATGTACCGAAATTAGTTAAAAATGGTGTCAGCGGGTGCTTTTAATTTTACAGTCAAACTCCTTGATGATTTAAAGGTCATTATAGTGAGGTGTCACACGCTTTATTAAAAATCTTTCTTGATATCTGGAGAGTCATAAAATAGTAATGATTTTCTGAAGACATTGGTGACTATTGTAACTAACCCGCAGTGTTTCACTGAAGGAAGTCTGCTTTCTGAACAAGCATCAGTGAACATCATGTATGAAAACTTTAAACATACATCCAAACATCTTTTACACAATAAACAGTCATTATGATCACACAGGATGTCAGCATGTTGTTTCCGAGAGTTTCAGTATCCTAGGATCGGCCACATTATGCCGACTCATCGACAAGCACCATCTCTATCAGACATTTTTTGCATCGGCTCCAGCATGTATACCTTTCCTTGTGGTACGACAGGAAGCACTTTGCGGCAGCAGCGTGGAAAACCTAGGTTCGGATCCAGAGTTGGAACCAGGAAGTAGTCGTGTTTGCATAATCAGTGACGAGCAGGATTCGGAGGTCACATTTGTCCTTCTAAAATTATAGTTTTAATCCACTAATGGTTAGGTATAGGTTTGGGCTGGGGGATACCGTTTATAAAACATGCATTCCTTTTCACTGTTTTACAGCCTGTACAGCTGAAAACAACTAACTTCACAACTTGCTTTTGGCGCTCCTCTGTGGACTTAACATCCGCAAAAATGGAGCTTACACTTGCCCATATGGCCAACAACAGTTACCGCTTTGGCCATTCGGGGGAGTGTTTTGCATTTTGGTAAGCACAGACCGATTTTAGTTAAAGAAGCCAACCTACTGTTTCCAATTTCACTGTAAGTTTAGTCAGAAACAGTATGCGTACGCAGATGCGAGCGCTTGGCTAATGTGTGGTCCGCTTGAACACGCTTAACGCTTATTTTTGCATTACTGTGGCCATATTAAACCTCAGCATTAACGGGGCAACAGAGTTACCTTTAAAAGTCTGTGCCATTAAACTGCATGTGTTATTATTCAGTTAAGTTGCCATATATATATTTACTTACTTGCTCCACAATATTCTCTTCAGACTGTTGCTTCGCCATGAGTGTAGCTGACTTGAAAGAGAAAACTCACAGTAGAAGCAGAATGTTACACTAATGTCCTCTATAGCGCCCCTTGTGGCAATGCTGAGAATGCAACACATCCCTGTGATTGCAATGTGGCACATTTTGGAACACAACAATACATGAAATCAAGTTTGCATAGCTTGAAGCTTTTGTGTTCACCTACTGGAAAGAGTATGTTTCGGGCCATTGACACACTGTATTGTGGAAGAGAGCATGTTTAGTTTTGTGCAGCTATTTATTCTGTGCCGTCAGCTATGACAGCAGTAGTGTGAGACAGACATAAAGAGAGATTTTTAGGAGTGGCTGAGGGTGGATAGTCGAGTGACTTGGCACTGGATGCTGACAGGTGAGCATGTGCCTGTCCTTCACTTCATACCCCATGCTGAGCTCATTTCTCTCCACTGGCACTCTGAGTGCACTGACTGTTGACATTAGATGGAAATATTTCCTTTTTATCCCCACTCACACAGATTATCAGCACCATCTGCACATATTGCTTTTGCTCTAAACATGTTTCTTCAGTACTTAGTTATGCATGAGTAATTGGACATGTTCTCAGAGCTCAGTTTTTCTATATTTTTGGTATGGAATGACTGCTGCCCAGCCCTCTCCTTCCAAATTGTACATTTGTCTTGCATTTATGTAATGTTTAGATTAGCTAAGTGAATCGGGAGTATGTGTACCAACCACTAGGCCAAAGCTCCAAATATCATTATTTAACCTTATGCATTTCAATATCTAAAATAGCATAACAGTAATCAATTCAACAAAATGTTATTGATCTCACCAAAACCTAGAGAAAATGATCAATGATCAGGGTTGAACTCTTCTCTGTTTGCACAGAGTGAAACCTACCTTCTACCAATGTATCATAGTTTATTTCCTTCTTTAAGATTTTCTTTAATCTCTTGTCTTATTAATCTAAAAAAAGGATATATTTGCCTTGGAGCGGTAGAAGTGGAATTTGTATTTAGTGGATTCTGGCTCCCTGATGACTCGTGTTAAATGAGCTCAGAATCTGGCTGAATGCTCTATAATTTTGATGAGTCTTCTTACCGCTGAACAACTAAAGATGCACACACACTCTTTGAAGACTGGTGTCGGACAGGCAGGACTGAACATGGTCAGGAACATTCACCCAAACCCAGCTCCTTTTTGGTGGACAAACTGTCTTCTCAGAAAGGAAGTCTAAGTATCGAGACAGAACCCACCATCACGAAGCCAGACCCTTCCATGTTCATTGGGAAATACAGACCACATGTGCTGATCTAAGATCAGATTCTCAATGAGCATCTCAATTACATACAATTTGTCCAAAACTGTTCTGGATGCTGTGCCCCAGCTTCTAAGATGCCTCATGAATAGTGAGTCAGATCAAAGCTAGCCTGTGCTGTGGAGGAACTTTGCAATCTTACGATTGGAGGGAACGAGAGATGCTTAATGGATGAGTGACAGAGGCAAAGAAGCGTGTCTGCCCCTGAGCTGAGAGGAGAGGGGAAGAAAGAAGGAAAGAGAGAGAGAGAAACAGAGTAATAGGTCGTTCAGGGGGTCGGGCCATGCGAATGCAAATATTTATACAAGCGATTAAAACACCCCCTCGACTCGCCACCCACTCCTTTCAAATAAAGAGCCCGGCTCCAAAGCACTTCATATCCTGAAGGCAAGACTGACAGAGGAAACTGGAAAGGAAATTTGTGAGGCAAAGTGAAGGAGGCAAAGAGGCAAAGAAAAAGCCCAAACAAATGGTGACGTAAATGTGAGTCAGTCGTCATTTTGCCTTTACAATGCGGAGATTAGAGCAGTGGGCTCTTTTTTGGGATGCAGATCTCATCCGTTTTTCTTTTCATAGACTTTTATCCCCTCAGCCAACAAGCCAGAGAAATTTCACACTGTCACAGCCATTTGCTGAGAGGGTCAGATTTGTTCATCTTTGATAGTCTGGATTGTGATGTGCCAGTATGTTCAATGTTTTACTTGTTTTACTTTCAAATGAAAACAAAAAAATATAGAAATATATAACATTTATTTTATGCATTTGGTGGAATTGTTAAACATTTTGAAAACACTTTAACATAAGGTTCTATTTGTTAACATTGCTTTATTAGGTATCATGAACAATACTTTTGTGCACATTTATTCAACTTGGCCATTGATAAAAAGTACTTTAATTCATTGTTTGTTCATGTGAGTTCACATTATATGAATGTTAACATACAACTTTTAATGTAAAAATGTTTGACTTTGACTGCTAGTTTGTATTAAATAATGCAACTTATGTTAACTCGTGTTAACAAATAGAGCCTTATTGTAAAGTGTTACCAACATTTGCATTTTTGTTTTCTGTTGCTCAATTGGGAGAACATTGCTCTTGCAATGCCAAGGTTATGGGTTCGATTACCAGGGAACACACATACTGTTACAATTTATACACTGAATACACTTTAAGTCACTTTGGATAAAAACACCTAACAAATTAAAACAATGTAAATATTGAAATATATGGAGCACATACTGTACATTCATACATGTCGATAAAATGCCATTTTCAGTTTTCGACCATAAGAAAAAAACAGGCTGAAAATATTGGCTAAAAATGAGAGCAGAAACTGTTGAATGAATATTTAATAACAGAATATTCCACAAGTAGAGAACAGTGTGCACATTAAAATAGAGGTTGCACAAGTTGCTTAGATGTTATTGTCTTTAGACCAACTGAGGAAACAACAAAAAAAAGTAATCACTTTGAAATGCATTATGATATTTATAGAATTTTCGTTATCCCAAACAAAGGTTCATTTAAAATATGCATTTCCTGATTCAGAGTTCTCTGTTTCGGCGAAAAAACTTTTGATTTAGAAATACGTAATGAGCTAAATATGAAGTTAATTTGTCATACAGTCAGTAAAGGTTGTCTCGAATATTCCAACATCAAATGATCATATAGGAAATGTACATTCCAAAAGTTCATATACTTTGAAATAAAAACTATTCTGCTGAACTATTAAAAAGCACCATTCCTCATAAGACATTCAGTTCAAGCATAATCACCTTTCCCTCTAGCATTACTGAGAGTGACACAGGATCAGGTCCTGTGAGAACCAGGAAGTCATTGCTTTCATAAAGCATATTAATATTTAATCAAATGTGAATTCCTGTTGACTGTTTTACATCATTTTCAACTAAAAAAACAACTTGCTATTCATGCCACTCTGTGAACATTTCACCCAAAAACTGGAAAGCACACATGCCCATAAATTCAACAACACTTCCAGCTTTGACCACTGTGGGCAGTGCTTTGAATTTGGGTGAACACAGACAAAGGTGCAATATGTAACAATTTTCATGTAATATTCACCTTTTTTTTTTTTGCCAATGTGTGAATGGCTTGTAATGCAACTTAAAAAATGAGCCCTTCCCGGACTTCCTAGGTTGCCTATTAAAGCCTGTAGACTGATTTTCATGCGAAGGGAGTGGGTCGCTTTTGCTGGGAAAATCCAAAGGATGTGACGTTTATGCGCGCTCCCGAGAGCCTTGCCTCAGTGCTTCTCTTCCGCCTTTCAACAGCGTCAACAAACTGCAACACTAGGTAACTTTATCTTAGAGATGGAATCCAGCAAATGGCCGGCTCCCAGCACAACACCGACTCCTACACAAACTCAGAGTAAGCCAAAAAAACAAAAAAACAAAACATTTATCTACTGAATCCAGTCTGGCTAAGCGGGAACGTGATCGTGGTTGAGCAAAAACTAGAGTGAACGTTGGCAGGGCATTTGATTCCTGGAGGGACCTTCTTTCGGTTTTGGGGATCAAAACCGACCCTGAATTAGCATTCTTCTTATTGGACAGGTAAGCCTACATAACTGCAAAGCATGTGAAATATAGTGCCATAAGGATTGATCTGTGTAATTTTAGCTAAACTACAATAACACATTAAATGAATGCTAGACAATGTTCAAGATAATGCAAAAAGACCCATTCATCAGTGTAACATAACTTGGTTATACAGAAAATATATACATTCTATTATTATAAAACAATAGCGCATCAATATATCAAAATGACAGTTGTGATGGAATCACATCAGTACTGAATTGTGTCAACATATTTATAATGTACAGTCTATTTCATAAACAGCTACTGTCATCATCCACCAAATTTAGCTAACAGCTATTGATAAAGCTGGCTAGCTAACTAACGCCGACATAGGCTATCGTATAAATGCAGTCAATGTATCATGCAAAGAAAAGTGATTACTTTAAACTACAGTCTTGCATAGTCAGACCTAGATCCATACTTTGTTTTAGCCCTGTTCCAGTACTGGAGGGTCAAATATAATATACAGTCTCAAAGTTTGTAGTAAAATAATCATAACTGTAATTTTAATTATGCTAACTCATCTCTCAGTACGATGCTGGTGAATCACATTGTCTCTTTGTACATTACGTCATTGTTTTGGATGCTCGCTCGCTCGCGTCCCTATGGAAAGTGTGCACGAGCGCAAGCAACAGGTAGCTGGCTGCAGTTCATTTAATGGCCACAAGTGTCATTAATAACAAGGGTTCCTGAATCTTACATACTGCACCATTAATAAAAGCAGACAGAAATTTCAAAATTAGAACTTCCGACCTGAACTTTCGTCTGAATATTCTGCTGTTGTTGTATTGAGACATTTTAAGTATTTCCTCAAATGGCACCCATTTAGGATTGCCGGCCCTTCACAGAAGGAAAATACGTATTCTCATCTATGAGTACGTTTAAAAAGCCTGTATTTAAAAACTAGTCCTCTTGATTTAGAATGTCTTCTTTGGACGTTTCTTCTCGTTTAATGTCATTTTCCATAACCTAAAGATCTTTTGGCATGTTAAATTTGCTTAAGACAGATCCCCATTGTGTTCTATGACCACAGTAATCGTGTAATGAAATGACTAACCGCACTCAGTCCCCAGAATTTCGGCAATTATGCACCAGTTTCTAAATTCAAAGACATGCTTTTCTGAGAACACGCTCGACCAGACTGCTTCTAAGAATGGCTAAATCAGATGAGGGACGCTTCTTGGTGCAATGGAAGACTGTCATGTTCCACAATGATAACATGCACTCTGCAGAAATCAATTTTAGGTCGGTAATATGAAAAACAGATCCCTTGAAAAACAACAAGCCCACACACTCACTAAAATAGTCTCGCAAATGCAATACAGTCAGCTCATTGAATACAAAAGGAGTTTGTCATGAATCAAGTATTGTTTTCTTAGAGAGTAAGCAACAGTGGTGAAAATACATCTTCAACACAACACTGATTTGCACTCAGCAGTGTGATGTTCTGTATGTCTCAACCGTACAAACATTCAAGCAGAAACACTCTTGTACAGCACATTTTTAACCACATTTACGACCACTTTACTGTAGATGGTATATCAGACCACTGATACTGTCCTCTTGACAATTTCTATGTTTCAATCAACATTCATGATAACATTCATGAGTATTTATAAATGGTTTTGTCGGAAACTCTCCCCGTGCTGTTTGTGCTATGGACATGCGTGATACCTTGAATCATGTGCCTTGTTGAAGAGAGATGTGCTAATACTTTTCTAAGCAATCGCACATTTATTTATGTATTTATTTATTGTGCAGTGGACAATAAACTAGCCCAGAAATTCCATACATTTCTAATTATTTTGTCCCTTCATCTTACATATTTAGTAAAGAATGACAAAAAAAAAAAATGTTAGGGAAAGAGTTGAAATGGGATTGGGAAATGTTGCAGGCTAGATCTGAACCCCATTCACCAACATGAGCAGCATTGTTCAACACCTCATTAGTGCATGTGCAAACCGTTACGGCATGGTTCCGACAAGCTATGTGATTTTAACTAATTATAACAGTTAGTACATTTACATGCACTTTAAAAGTTCGATTTCAGATGGACTAAAACAATATTTCTTTCCAAAAAATGTAAAGCTTTAGTCCGACACTAACCATACTGGTCAGATTTTATGAAGTCAGACTAACAGATCCAGATGATGCGGTTGTTGCTCGGCTTCGTCCAGCATGTATACACATTAATCGGACCACCACTCGCCTCAGCATTGTTCACATGCTCCGAAAGACAGGGGTGACACGTGACTTGTATCTTAACACTTTAACCTCCTCTGTGAGATAGACTAGGCAGACATCCATTGGTCAGAATCCACGTTGTGTGTTAGTTTTGAGTGAACGAGAGCATCCAATGGTTATAAATGTTTCAGCCATTGTCAAATTTGATTTTAATCAGTCTCTGAAAGACAATAATTATGAGTATGACTCTATCTCTCTTTTACTCTCTGTCTCGCTCTAAAGGGTGGCAGGGAAGCGGCTGCCAGATGATGATATAATGATCACGAAATGAGAGGGAGGCAGAGCATGAGAGAATGTTTGCTTTTATTTAGTTGATAACCCTTGTACACAATTTGCTTTGAAAGATGTTCAACAATTACATAAACTGTAGCTGATTAGTTAATGGTTGTCATTTCATGGACTGAGCATCTGGTCCTCTCTCTCTCTCTCTTTCTCTCTCTCGCACATGTGTTTGTGTGCGGCACATTGCTTTGCAACCTTCCATCTGTAAATTATTGCATTAATCTCCTGCTGAAGTACAGATAGCTTCAACAGGCTTGAGGAATCTCTCTCTCTTTGCCTGATGGCACCATGCCTGGGCCCTTTCTTTCCAGGAAAAAAATAAATAAAAATTACATTCTCGATAAAAAAAGAAAATATTCTATTGAAGTGTTTATCGATTAGATATCACTCCACTTGAGTATCAAAGGCAGATCATGTTTGTTGGAGAGTGTATGCAAAACATGGTTCTCACTAGATCTTTATTTGTTATTTGTATTTTATTTTTTGAAAGTCTTTTGTTTTCGTTTTGTGGTTGTCATATAGATTAGTGGTTCTCAACTGGTTCTGCTTCAGGATCCATATTTGTCATTGGACAGCAAGTGTTGACCCAACACAGTACCAAACTTGTTTATCGTACAAGTGTAAACAAAATGTTCTTAAAACCTAACATTGACATATTGAAATAATTAATATTACCATTAACTGCATATGTCCAACAGTATGTCAAATTATATTATAGGCTAAATAGAAATTACAAATTACAATTTTGTATATGCATAAACACAGTGTGATTTAGAGTCTTTATGTAGTTTGAGTGTCTGGTTTCTAAATGACAGTTGAATATCAATGAGTTCATGCTCCTGGTATCCAATAATTCACCATTTTGTTCAGCGCAAACCATGTGTATTTTAAAGTTTTATTCATGGTTTTCAAGTATAAGTGGATGTCTGGAAACCTGTCCATGTTGGCATCTGCCTAATTTGGCTAGCTTCTACCAAGTGACAGATACATTTGTGCAAATAAACCATTGAGTTTGATGAGATGCATTGCATTTCACATCAACAACAACAGATATGAGAAGCATTTTCTCCTCTCTTTGGACACCAGTTAAGAATCGCTGTTTGAGATCACTGGAATAGGTTTATTTTCTCTCTAAGAGAATTATTACACAAGAAAAAAAAAAAAAAAGGAAAAAAAAAGAATTAAAGAAAGGAGGAAAGAAAGATTTAAACAAGTGTGAAGAAGTGAGTCGGCCCTCATCGGCTGAGGGTCAGACTTTGTAACATTAATACACAATAATTAAGAGTGCTGGAACAGTTGTAGTAGTTTCTGATTGAGGAGTGGGGAAGGATCTGGCATGATTTGAGTGTTGAAAGGAAGTTTATCTTTGGGTTGTGTTTGGAATGTCTGCTGTCAGAAAATGTTAGAACTTCTCCTGATCGCAGGCTCGCCGTGGTCACGGGGGAGAACCAGACCAAACAGAGCTAAGCTTTCAGACTGTCAGAAAGAGCTGGAGTCTCAATCTGCATAACCTGCAGGATGTGGACAACTTAACATGTGTGTTCTTACTGTATGTAGACTAAGAAAACAGTGCCAGAAAGGTGAAATGCACTGTTTTTACTTGTGTCAGTGTGGGCATGAGCATGAGATGTCAGAACATCTTACAGTAGTTTGGTAACACTTTACAATAAGGTTGTATTTGTTACAGCAATCTTATGCATTCAGATTTGACAACTAAATGCCCATTATGCAAGGTTGCACATCAATGGCATCAAACACGTTGGTTCTTGCAACTATCGCTACTGATTGCAACTTGACTTATTTGAATGTACACAAGCGTGAATGAGATTTGGAAGCTGTGGTAGAGGGAAGCTTTCCTACACATTACATTGGCGAGTAAATGAGGGCAGAATTCTCAATTTTGGGTGAACTATTCCTTTAAGCGAACTTCACAAATGTATGATTTATAATTGTGGAAAACTTCACAGAAATGGTGACAAGTCATAGCAACTAAAATATATACTTCCCTTTATGCATATTTACACATATTAACCTATAAAAAATGTGATTTGAAAAATAAATAAATGAAATAATAATGTCCATTTGTCAGTTTGGTTGACTTAATAATGGATCATTATGCAGCCATACACAGGCATACACACGTACACACATACTGGTTCATCACACCCAATCACAACAGCCAGATCCCCTCAACTTATTTCAAGTTGTGCGTTGGGAGTATTGCGGGATAATGACCATCTCTGTGTCTTTCCATGAATCTTATTTATTGAGCATAAAGTGCTGTTTCAGACTGGAGTTTATGGTCTCCATTTAGATCTCATATATTTTTATGTGTAGCTGGCACAGAGATATTCCCTCTGGTGTCATTTAAAAAGCACTTTAGGACAGTGTAGCCAAGTCAATATGAACAAATCTCATGATTTAGAGCTTCTGAAGGGAACTCATTTCAACGAATGGTTTGCGTCCGCGCTGGGCCTCAGGTGCTGGCGGACTTTAGACTAATATAGACATCTCTGCCCTTCTTTTTTGCTGGACTCAACCTTTTTTTTATTTTTTTTTTTTATATGAGAGGGAGAGAAAAGTTTTGGGGAGCAGGTTGTGTTAATATCAGTGCCGTCTAGTGCAAAGATGGCTGAGGGAGACTGCAGATGTGTCTGAATTCCTGCATAGAACTTAGTTCTCGACCATTAAAGAATTACATTCTGTAGATATGCAAGTGTGCAGTATACAGTAAATAAACTCCCAAAGAAACTACATCCACCATGTTGGCATGGTCTTTTTACTTGTGTGCTCTTTGACCTTAAAGTCATCAATTTTCATGGATATTGTTAAACAAGTACAATTTAAAGGGATAGTTCACCAAAAAATTACATTTCTGTCATCATTAACTAACCATCATGCCATTCCAAACAAAAAGTTGATGTTAGGCAGTATGATAGTCTGAGTCACCATTTCCATTCAAGCCATCTTTTTTTTTTTACCCCGGTGTAAATAGCATCTGCCACACAGTGCAGCTATTTACACCCTGATAGTCTAGTGGAACCACAGAAATATATGACAAACTAAGCAATAGATAGTCACTGTAGATAGATTGTCGCTGCAGTGGCGTGGGGTGTAAAAGCAGCGTGTGAATGTGTAGTGTTGTCCTTGCGACATTGGTTCGAATACGTGTTTTGTCCACTCTTTTTCCCATCCAAAATCCTGTTTCCACTCTTAATATTTCCTTTAATACTACTTAAAGTAAGAGATAAAAATTAATATAAATGTTGATTTCATCACAGTGATTTGGTCACGGTGAATGTCAAGGAGTGCAGAGAAGGGTTTGATCCAGAGGTGGAAACTATGGTCACTGTAGTAAAACCATATATATATATATATATATATATATATATAAGTAAATTCTACTCCACTTTACGGCATACTATTATATAAAGCGAGTGAGAAAATCAAATGTATACAGTAAGAAACTGAAGTAATGGCACTTAAAATAACTTAGTAACATACTATGAAAGTTTCACACTTTGGATGTTACTTAAAACAAAAATATAGCCGTGTCATAGGCCTATGAGGGGACAACATCACATTGCATTATGGCCATAAGAAACAAAAAACAGTGCCACACACACAGACCTCAGTGCACAACACATGATAACAGTAACAATCCACAATAATTTTTTGAAGATGAACAGGCAATTATGAGTAGAAAACAACAAGTTGCCAAATGTAATTAAATAAAAATAATGAAAATAAAATGGGCAAACAGAGAAACCATGCAAGCAAATTAATTATTAAATTCCGGTGCATGCTGGGAACATAAGCTGCAAAAAATAACTGTAACAGTCTCCCTCTCTCTCTAACTGGCACATCCAGCTCGTCTTTATCCCCCTCCCGGCTGATTAGCCCAATTCAGGGCCAGCCGTGTGTCCTCACGGCCGGTCCCGCCCTCCTCCTCGTCACAATAACAAATTGCCATTTATTTTATTTACCAGCGAAATTTACTCAAAAAAATAAATACAAAAAAATAAAAAAATAAATTACCTTAAAAAAAAATAACCTTGGTTTTACTATTAAAATATGCTTAGAAAAACTTCCTAAATAAATTTTTAAGTAATACTTGCTAGTCATATTTTTCAGTGTATATGTATGGATGGGAGAAATTGTAATGCTAAATATGATAGCTGTTGTCTCACCTTTGAGTTAAAAGAGCCAATGGCCTTTTTGATTGAGGCATTGTAGGAATGGAAGTCCCGCTCTGCAGTTAAAAGTGCCAATCACCTGTTTGTATATTCTAGAGCATGCATGCTCATTAGCGGCCTGAAATTTATTTATTTTTCTTTCTGATTCAAGATAATTGATTATATCATTGTTGTCAGATATTATTCCTAAAATAAATGACTGAAAATAGCTGACTTTCCTTAAAAGGGCTTTGGCTGTGCACACTGTAGGATGGTCTTTCAGTGCTCCCATAACAATAGGATTGTGCGTCCATAGTGTGCGCATGAATTTGGCACTGATTCTGTTGAGCTACACCAAGGCAGCCAGTGCTTTTCATCATGAAGGGGCTGTCTTTGGAGAGGGAGAGATACAGTGGAGAGAGGACAAAAACAGAGAGACTGTGTGATGGAGAGGTGCCAGACCTGCACGCCGACATCACTTGCTGCGGCCCAGCCTTCAGAGTCTGGGGCCAGATCTCCCATACCCCTCCACCATCCATGCATGCGTGAATGCACAGTCTCCAGGCACCGTCTCCTCGCTTTTCCTCAAGATCCCAGTGAGGCCCCCCACCGCCTTGCGTTACATAGCTTGGCAGTGCTGCGTGGCAGTGGTTTGTTTGCCTCTCCACACTACTGCTCCACTGACCCAGTTTGCCTTAATCCCCTCGATGTGACTTTAATGGACTGCAGGGGTGGGGTAGATGGGGGTGTGAATATGTGTAAACTGGATGGGGAGGGGCTTCGGATGGGAAATATTGGGCAGAGGAGCGAGCCGAGGAGGGGAGGAAAAAGAAGAGTGATTTCCTGCCGTATTGCAGGCAGTAAATTAATTTGATGCCATTATGTAACCACAATCATCAGCTTCTGTAATCACATCAGATGCTTTGTAAAGGCATCCAAAATAGAGGGACACAGGAGTGGACATAAGAACGAGAGAATGAGATGTTGTCAGGAGAGTGAACGCTTGAAGAACACTTGAAAATCACTGAGCACTTATAGCAGAAACAATTATTTTATGCTTATTTTTGACAGGCTTATCATTGCTATTAACAAATAGCATACTTCATTTGGTCATTAGAAAGCAATGTCTAAGAAAAGAAGATCCCTTTAAAGAGCTCATTTTAGATTTAGGGTCCTATGGTTTTCCCGATCCCGCGATTAAATAAACACATAGTTTGCATGTGCTGCTCGCTTCAAATTGAATGAGTACTCTGCTCTCTGTCATCTACTAGACACATACAAAGAGAGCGTGTGTGATGCTCATTATGCAGTGATTTCAACGTATGAGCAGTTCAGCCGTTCAGCTCTCGTGCATTCATTTTAATGCATGTAGCACGTGCAGACTATACAGTATATTTACTGTATTTAATTAAACCACAGCCTTTTTCAGATAAATATTTACACTACTAGGCCAATTAAATGTTTCTCCAAAGGTGAGAAACTCCTGTCAAATACACACAGAAAACCAAAGTCTTTACTTTGTCCACCAAAATAAAAGCTTGATTTCACTGGATATATGAAGAAATCGAGGAAATTACGATAGGAATATATGACCATAATAAAACTATGATTATATAGTCAAATATAATATCCAATGTAGCAAGAATAACAAACAAAAAAAACATCAATAATAATAATAATATATTAACATATAACCCTAACTGAACTAATCTAACCTTAAGATATATATATATATATATATATATATATATATATAACATTTTCATATATGTTTTCATTTTATACCTTGGTGCTTTGTTGTGTAGCACTTTATTTGACCAAAAATATCTTAATATATATATAGTTATGTTGTGTATTTTGCTGAGGAATTGTGTAGAAGCACTTCATTTGATTAAACATAATGGAATGTTATGTTGGAAAATAATTGTTCTATTTTCATTTGAATAATGTTTGATTAATGAAATCAATATAGATATAAAATATTTTTTCTAGAGACTGTTGTGTTTGGAAATTCCAGGAGATCAGCAGTTACAGAAATGCTCAAGCCAGCCCGTCTGGCACCAATAATCATCCATGAGATTATCTAATCAGCCAATCATGTGGCAGCAGTGCAGTGCATAAAATTATACAGATATTGGTCAGGAGCTTCAGTTAATGTTCACATTAACCATCAGAATGGAGAAACAATGTGATCTCAGTTATTTGGACCGTGGCATGATTGTTGGTGCCAGATGGGCTGTTTTTTTTTTTTTTTTTTACATGTAAAAATTTAATAAATACAAAATAAATAAATAAAAAGACATCAGTAAAAGTGCTGAATTATTGGGGGTTAAAAGGGGATATTGGTTGACTCTGTGCATGTGTTTTACTTTGTTCTGTTTGAGAGTCAAGCAATAAAAATTTAATCTGAAAAAAGTGTCAAATTATTACAAATGAAATGGGCGGGGGGGGGGGGGGTGGTCAATAAATATATAATAAAAGGACATTAGGGGGAAAATTATAACAAAAAATATTTTAAATTACATTAAAAACACTCAAATGTTTTGAAGAATGAAGTTAAACAGGAGAGTACAGCATGCAACTCATCTCTGCCCCTTTCATTCTACATCTCTCCATAAGAGCCTGACAGTACAGGAAGCTGTTAGTTGGTTTTCTCAGAGAATGCCAGCAGGAATCTGGAGCTCAGTTCAACGGCACATTAAACATTTACAAAGCTCAAGCCATTTAAGAGAAACTGATCTTAGATCAGCCTGATGCAACGTCACCGAACACGCTGATATGTTTCTTTTCAAACCCCTTATCATGCCCTCTACTGCCGGTACTTCATCTCTGCTTTGTTCTAAAAACTTACCTCATAGCGGTGGGTGAGAACTGATATTGTATGATTAATCACAATGTACTCATCAGAGCTGCTTGGCTTCAAGGAACAGAAAAAGAAAAAAAAACATTATATATATATATATATATATATATATATATATATATATATATATATATATATATATATATATATATATATATATATATATATATATACACACACACACTACCGGTCAAAAGTTTTGAAACACTTACTCATTCTTTATTATATATATATATATATATATATATATATATATATATATATTTTTTTTTTTTTTTTTTTTTTTTTTTTTCACATTTTAGAATAATAGTAAAGTCATTAAAACTATGGAATAACATAAATGAAACTATGGGAATTATGTTGTGACTAAACAAAATCCAAAATAAATCAAAACTGTGTTATATTTTAGCATCTTCAAAGTAGTCACCCTTTGCCCTAGAATTTGCAGACGTGTACTCTTGACATTTTTTCAACCAACTTCTTGAGGTATCACCCTTGGGATGCTTTTTAAACAGTATTGAAGGAGTTCCCATCTATGTTGGGCACTTATTGGCTGCTTTTCTTTATTATTTGGTCCAAGTCATCAAATTCAAAAACTTTTTATTTTTCTTTTTTTCTTTTTTATTACATTTTAGATTTATAATGAAATAAATTAATATGGTGGCACAATTATATTTTTGTCTACAAAACTAATTTCAAACATTTAAGCATACACCTTCAGATCAAAAGATTTTTAAGATCATGGGAAACATTTTGCTCAAGTGTTTCAAAACTTTTGACCGGTAGTGTGTATATATATAATTATTATTATTTTTTTTTTTTTTTCCTGGCTGCTCTTTTAAATCATCTTTACTTTCCATATTCAGTCAGAGCTGAAGCTCAGCCAGTTGGGTTGTCACGAGAGAGAAAAGCTCATCTCTGATCTTTTATCTTCTCACTTGAAGACTGCAAGCAATCTAAAAAGAAATGAGATCTTCTCCATCTGTTTATCACAAGCACCACACCCAGGATGAAGCTCTCTGGTCCCTAAATGCTTCACCACAAGGGCCCTGTACCAAATGGCACTCTTGATGTGGACTTGAGTGTGGTCTTGTGTCATTCGTTTGCACATGTCCATGATATCCATGAGACTGAATGTGTGTCCCTTTATTCACTTTACACTGCGTGCCCAATTATTAGGCAAGTGAGTAATCTGATCTCATCATTATTTCCATGCACATTTTCCAACTCCAAACCATATAAACTTGAATGCTTATAGGATTCAATCATTTTCAGGTGGTATGTATTTGTGTAATGAGGGATGGTGTGGTGAAAGTGACTAACACCTTATATCAAGGTGTGCATAATTATTAGGCATCTTCAATACCTCAGGTAAAATGGGCCAAAAAAGAGATTGAACTGACACTGAAAAGTCAAATATTGTAAAATGCCTTTCAGACAGATGGAACACTCTTGAAATAGTTAAACTATTGAGGCGTGACCACCGGACAATCAAACGTTTTGTTGCCAATAGTCAACTGGGGCGCAAAAAAACACATGGAGAAGAAAAGGCGCAAAGTAACTGCAAAAGACTTAAGAAAGAATTAAACGAGAAGCTACTAGGAACACATTACCCTCCAATGCTACCATATTCCAGAACTGCAACCTACCTGGAGTGTCCAGAAGTAAAAGGTGTCAAGTGCTCAGAGACATGGCCAAGGTCAAGAAGGCTGAAACACGACCACCACTGAATATATTCACAAGTTTGAGCGTCAAGATTGGGCAAAAAAATACATGAAGACAGATTTTTCAAAGGTTTTATGGACGGATGAAATGAGAGTGACTCTTGATGGACCAGATGAATGGGCCTGTGGCTGGATCACTAATGGACACAAATCAAATCAAATCAAATCACTTTATTGTCACACAGCCATATACACAAGTGCAATGGTGTGTGAAATTCTTGGGTGCAGTTCCGATCAACATAGCAGGCGTGACAGTGATGAGACATACCAATTTACAATAACATCAAATTAACACAACACAATTTAAACATCTGTTATACATAATTACACTCAACTTAAAACATCAAATTAACACAACACAATTTAAACATCTGTTATACATAATGACACAACTTAAAACATCAAATTAACACAACACAATTTAAACATCTGTTATACACATAATTACACTCAACAATATACAAATAATTACATACACTGTACAGTATACAATATGCTGTTTTTTTTTTTTTTTTTTTTTTTACTATATAGATACACATTATTCAATAAAAATTAAAAAATAAAAATATATAAAAAAGTGTATATATATATATATATATATATATATATATATATATATATATATATATATATATATATATATATATAGAATGTACAGTATTGTACTGTACTGACATTCAGGCTGTCGGTTGATAGGGCACCGCTTCGAGTCAGGCGCCAGCAAGGTGGAGGAGGGGTACTGGTGTGGGCTGCTATCATTAAGGATGAGGTAGTTGGACCTTTTTGAGTTGAAGATGGACTGAAATTCAACTCTCAAACCAACTGCCAGTTTCTGGAAAGTACTTTCTTCAAGCAGTGGTACAGGAAGAAGTCCTCAGCATTCAAGAAGGCCATGATCTTTATGCATGACAATGCTCCATCACATGCATCCAATTACTCCACTGCTTGGCTAGCCAGCAAGGGCCTCAAAGATGCCCAAATAATGACTTTGCCCCCTTCCTCACCTGACTTAAATCCTACTGAGAACTTGTGGGCCCTTCTCAAATGTGAGATTTACAGTGAGGGAAGACAATACACCTCTTTGAACAGCATTTGGGAGGCTGTGGTTGCTGCTTCAGCAAAAGTTGACCGTGAACAGATCAAGAAACTGACAGACTGTGTGGATGGAAGGCTCATGGCAGTTACTGAAATGAAGGGTGGCTATATTGGTCACTGAATATTTTTGAAAGGCCAAAAATGTTATTTAACTGTCATTTTGTGTTACTTATTTGTTGCGCTTTTTCTAAAAATTGAGAATAAACAATTGAGTTGGGAGAAATTATTTTCGTAATTTAGTTGCCTAATAATTGCGCACACTTATATATTCCCCTGAGAAAGACAAAACTCACTTTTTCTTTGTTAAACATTCAGGTTTGAGGTTCAATAACATTTTGGATTGACTGAGAGCATTGTGTTTGTTCAACAATAAAATTAATCCAGAGGAATACAATTTACCTAAAAATTGGGCACGCAGTGTGTAGGCATTTTTCCACTGCAGGAACTTTTCATAGTTCCTGGAACTATTTCAGTTTCTCGTTGTTTTCCACCACATGAACTAGTTTCACGTGTAACTAAAATCTGATCCAAACCAGGAACCTTTTTAATACCTGCTCCAGAGGTGGTTCCTTGCAAAATGGGTCTATTTGGTTGGAGTCAAAACAGCAAATGCTTCTCATTGGTCAAGAAAAAATGTGTCATCAGCCATCAGACAGCCGATACCAGCCATTTTTAAAAGTCCTGTTGGTAACTTTTGTTAAAACATTTTTTATTTATTTTGCATTGTTGCTATTGTTGGCTTTTTAAAATTGAAATGGATAGATGGACAGACGCTGCTGTGCAGGATCTGCTAAGTATTTATGGACAAGTAAAAATGCAACATGAGCTTGAAACGTCAACCAGAAACGAGGAGTACAAATAATCTTACTGGTTTGTGAAGGCTTTGATGACATTAAACAATGTAGATTGAAAATAAAGACAATTAAACAAGACAACAAGAAAATAAAAGATTATAAAATAATTTATGTTCCATGATTATCATGTACTGTATATAGTTTGTGCATTGCACTATGAATATAGTTCGCTCTGTTGAGTGCTTTAAATGTTTTGCTTACCTTTTTGCACTGCTTACCTCGTTTGCACAGTTGTTCGCACCTTTTAAAGGCTTCACTGTTTGCATTATGCACTAATAAAGATGTTTTTATTTTACCTCGAGGCTATACGTGAACTTTTTTACGCTTGTCATGTGTACACGGGAGTTTTATGACGAATCATAGCATTGATTGAATTGCTAGTTAAAATCACTGTTAGAAAACTCCATATACAATATTTCCAAGTTGCATTTTTTATTGGAAGCATACATTTGATCATGCAGAGGTATGAAAAAGCAACAAACATAATGTAGTTGACTACGGATGAAGGTAGTGTTAAAACTGTTTCTTCTCTGCTTTTGCTCTCCTGTTGTTTTTCATCTCTTACAAATCTGTGCACATCTTGTCCACGTGAAGTTTTCCACAACAAAACAGGACGATAAAAATCAACATGAAATCTTTCACAGTCATCAATTGTTTATGTTTTGAAGTGAGACGGCCGGGCTGTTGTCGCATCAAGTTCAGGCATCACCGCCACAACTGCGTCACATGCTTATGTCAAAGCTTATTTTAATAAAGCTCTTGCTTTTGTGTCCCTGGTGTTAAAACGACATTTAGCATTTAATTTAAATGGATATAGTTCCACAACAAACTGATTTTAGTTCAGGTACTAGTTCCACAATTGTGCGGAAAAACACCTTACACCCTAAACTGGGTGCGTCCGTTGATGCGACGCAATGGTTTGAGACTGTCTACATCGCGCACCGACACAATCGTTCTAAACCGTTTATTTGTGTTGTTGGCAGTAATAGCACCAGCTCGTGCAGTGCAAAATGGAAAAGGACAGCCGTTTACTGTCATTGCAACAGACACGCCACAATGGACACTTCCAGTGTAGACATCATCATTGATTATGATGGGTTCTATTGCTTTTGATGCGACGCGCCACTCGCGTCCAGTGTTGACAGGGTGTTATAGTTCAGAAGGGTGCTCACAAACTTTAGCGTAAAGGATGCTCCCTAAGAGTGCTCCTTTGTGAAGCTTACATTGGTCCAGGCTTCTCAGCGATCCAATAACAAACAGTCCATGCAATATTGCATCACCAAGTGTTGACTTTTGAGGACCGTAAGGGCTGAGGGCGCCATTTGGAAAAGAGTCAAGCTCAGTGACAATCTTTTGACTCTACTATGTCAGTCTTGAATGTATAGTCAATATGTAGTAAGTTTTTCTTGCTCATCTCTTAATGCACTACTTGAATGATAAACAAATTCAGTATTGCCCTGAGTTTATAAGAACAATCACACTTCCCAAGCAGAGGCATTACATCCCTCATTAGTAACTGTTTGAAATGAGTTAGTCAGCCACGGATGCCAGGTATTACCACTGTAGTGTGTTAAACGACAATGCTAAAAAGTCTGATGTATTGAGTTAGCTTGTACTTGGTTGGGGGTAGAGGAGAAAGGCAGTGGAGTGTGAAGTTACATTATCAAATACAGATTCCTGCTCCTGAGAATCACTCTCCTATAGCGACTGGCAGCCTCCCCCGCCTAGTGACACTGGCAACCCTGATGATGACGAGCTGCCTGCTGGTAAGCCTTTATTCTGAAAGAGAGAAAAATTGTAACAGTCTTTGTGTCTGGGTTAACTCTGGCCCTCCCTGATGACTATGGTGCTCATGGAACATAATCTGTAGGGGTGTGCAGCGAAGCCATTATCTGTATCTGCATCTGTTACTATGACAAATTTATCTGTATCTGTATTCGGATAGAACCGGATGTGGGCATTGCTTAAACTGGAAGTGTGTCAAAAGTAATTTTAAAATGTAACCCTAGGATAGGCCTGTTTAAATATTTATTATTATTATTATTATTATTTAATTATATTATTGATATATTCTTAATTTTCCTCACCAGATGAAGCTGAATATGTAGGCTACATAAACTGTGGCATATGTTTTTAATATGTTTCTCCTGGTATTTCTGACATTTATATCTGCTGAAACAGAATTTTAGTTTATGTCTGTGCAGTGTGCATATATAACAAAGTTATTCTGATGGTAAGAGTTGTGAAGCAATTGTAAAATATAAAGCAAACATTTTGCAGCGAATATTAAATACAGATATGAATATTAAAAGAAATGAGAATAAATTAATATAGCCTACAAACCGAAAGCACCTTAAATCTCTATCAGAAAGTTTTATGATACACTCAAGGCTTATTTTAAGTTCACATATTTTTTGTGGTGGACATAATTAATTAGTTAAATTACATGTGCAGAATTAGTGAAATGAAGTGAAATACATTACAAGATAGAGCCTCTATATAGTTCTAGAAATTAAAAGCGAAAAATAAAATTCTGAATAGATTAACACTCTATGAAGTATTTAAACCTCTATGGAGCATTTAAACATTTTTGGAATAAAGGATTAATCAGATAATTACCTTAATTGGTAATATGGATTTAAATGTGGTCAATTTACAGTCAAGCTCCACTTTAAAATCATCAGTTCTCTGGTCAGGAATTAAACATCGTGCTCAGGTTGGTTTATAAATTCTTATGTGTGAATTGTTTGAAACATTTGATGTTAATGTGTTACAGATCAGATATTTCAAACAGACATTTCAAAAAGTGAAAAATGTGTATGATAATATTCTTTACCAGCGTAGATTTCTTAAGACATGCACAATTAACGGAGACTGTAAACGTCGAGAATGCGGCCATTCGATCTGAACTTGAAATCACCATGTGCATTTTCATTCATAAGGATTACACTGTAGTAATATTGGCTTCACAGACTCATAATTGCTTTGTAATTTTCAATATGTTTATTTACAATATCGCTTTATACCAGTGTTCGTTGGATGATCAGTCTTCCGAATTTTTTTAATTTCTATTATTCGGATGACTTTGTTATTCATTTTGAGGTCATTATTCGTGCCTTTCCGAATAATGTATTCAGCTTCGGGCATATCCCTAATAATCTGTGTCCCAAATCGTACATTTGGGACTCTATGGTATTTTGTAGTGTAAATAGTGTGAGTAGTGTGTTCACATTGAAAAGTGTATTGAAAAGAAGAGTACCACAATTACCCAGATGATATACTTCTGCAACCGAAATAACAGAGTGTGGAATGTTGGACACATCATGTACTTAGCGGTCATGGCTTGCCCTACATACAGTAGCTGAAGGGGTGGGGTTACCTGGCCTCGCGGCCTGACAAAAGACAAATTTGGTAACTACCGAAAGCTCTGTGAAGACAGCACCTCGTAAATGTGAGTTGAATAAACAAATAATAACTTCACCGTGAGTGTTAGGCTAATGCGCTCAAGCTTGTGGCAACACAGTGCATTTAAAACGTCACTTCCATCAGCTAAAAAACAGCAAATGCATCCATGATGTAACAAAATTTGAGATGATACTGCTCTATGAAAATTCATACAATAGAGTGCTTAGTGTATAGCGTAAGTGTATAGTGAATAGTGCATAGTTTAAGACACATAATTGTTTTTTTTTTGTTTTTTTAAGTGCAGTCCAGTGTCACAATGAAACGTTGTTGTTGTTTTCCTTGTGTGCCATCGGTGTCTCACTGTAGGATTCTGAAAATGCTGTCTTCACTTCATGTACTCTTTCTGTGGAAGGTACACAAAACATGTCTTCCTTGTCCCTTTTAAGGCAAAGAAATGGAGAAGCAACAGTGTCATGGCAAACCAAAAAGAAGCTAAATGTGTATTTTTCTTGTCATCCTGGCTCCAGGTGAGTTCGGGCTGCAGTTTCTGCCTTAAAACAAGTGGAAGTCTGACAGGAATTTCCTAAGCCTGGAGACAACCATGGTGCCACTTCATTTGTACTTCATTCAGCAGAACAACAGTTTGACAAATTTGCAAAGCCCAGAAGCACGGTTTGGTTTCACATTACGCCAACTCTCACTTCCGTGTTTATTGTTTGTGATGGGCAGGGGTACGGCAAGTCCCATTTTACCCTCGGGCGGAAAACTGTCACCTTTCCCTGGGAGTCAGGCCCGAGTTTGACGGAACCGATGAGCTGGGCCTGACAAGTCAGCTCGTCAGATTAGGACTAGCGTGTGGTGGTTGGCCGGACAGGGTTTGTTCCCTATCTGCCATTATATATCCTCAGCCGCAATGTTTAATTAGAATCACTTGTCATGTCTGGTATATCACCTGGGCCCATCTGTGTCAGCTGTCAGTGAAGGAAATGTGATATTTATTCATCGCCTCACGTAGGCGTTCCACAGCAAGGTCGCTGGACGGAATGCACCTTGAGCTAACAGAGGAGGAAGTGTGCGAGTAGGAGTCTGTTTAATGTTTATGGAAGAGAGAGAGAGTGAGAAAGTGTGAGGGTGAGAGAGATACTCTTGTCAAACCGCAGTATTGCACTTTGTAAGCAAAAGTAATGTAATTTCCTGTGTTTGATACATATGCTGGCTGACTTTGAAAGACCACATGAGTGAACAAGTTAATAGAGCAAGTGTCATTACTTTCAGTTTAAACATGTTTAAGCATTGCAGTTGATGACTGACTGAATTGTTTGCTTGCCATGTGTTGACCCTTGCAGTTTCACATGTGAAACTAAAGCACTTTATATAAGACACTATGTAAGACTCGGTCGCACAGTAGCTGACACGGTCGACATCCCACAGCTCTCTGTTCTTGAAAAGAGACGGTTGCCTTTGTGTTTCCTGTTTGCTGCATGTTGAGTTTCCTGTGAAGCAGAAGCACGCAGGCTTGGATGACATGCGGTACTCTGCCTGTACAACGTGCACAAGATGGGTCCACTGAACTATGCACTGTCCTCTCATGTCAGTCCTGCCTGCTTATTTATCCATCTACATGAAAATCAGCCCAACTTTACCGCCACACAAAAACACTGTATGATGCTCCCATGATCACTCAGTGTTGTGTGTGTGTTGTTGTTGATGTTCCTGTCACTTGTATTATGTTCCTCTCCTCTGATTGGCCCTTCTCTTGCTCGGCTGTCTCTGATTCAGTCCAACAGTTACTGTATATAAGTGTGTTCTTTCTACTATGAAAAAAAAAAAAGCATTTGAAAAATAGCATGAGAAAAGATTCAAATACAGTCTTATCTTCAAATAATAAAATAAAATCTCTTTCAGTCTAAATAACCTAATTTAAAAATGAAATTAGGTTATTTAAACATTTATTTTATTTTATTATTTAAAGATAAGACTGTATTTGAATCTTTTCCAATGCTACTTTGCAAATGCTTTTAATTTGTGGATTTTCTTTTTTTTTTTTTTTTTGTGAAAAAGTGCAGTTTATAGCTGTCTGAATGTGATCCGCCAGGTCCAGTTTACCTCCGCGGGTGTTGAAAAAATTTACATTTACAGTGACAGAAAAAACACTATTATCACTACTAACACTACTACTATTTTCATGTAGTAAAGGGGTTGTGTAGAGTAACACCATCAATTCTTGGGGAAAAATACTTTCTGTGCTCCCACACGTAATCCATTTTGATTTGCTCTTCTCAGTACACTCTAATACAAACAGGAAGTTAGATGACAAAATTCGAATGAGCGGAGCGCGGAAAAGGGGCGGGACAGAATAAGGTGAATTGAACAAAAAAACATAATTTGAGATTTGGTGGAAATGGTATTGTGTTGGAAATGTTCATGACATTTCAGGAAAAAAATAGACATTCTCCTTTGATGCATGTAAACACTATTTTTTTTTTTTTTTTTTACACTGTATACACACTTAAAACCCTTATAAGTTGAGTTTACTCAATTGATTGCGTAAACGTGTTCCCTCAATTTAACTGAATAATGGCGTCTCCAAAACTTGTGTTCACTTATTTTGTTGTTCATATAGAATTAAATTGAAGTTAAGGTAACTACGTGCAAGTTGGCTTAAATCAGATTTGCTATTGAAATGTTGTTTCTTCTTAACGGTAACAAGTTTAGTTGAATTTACTTAAATGTAGATCATATAACACTGCTCACATAAAGAATATTGTAACCAATTCTAGGTCAATCATTAAATCAACCTAATTCTCTACTGAAATTGATATAAACCTGTTCTTCAGTTGCACATGCACAAGGTGAACTGAAATAGTGTTAACAGGGTCCAACTTGACCAACGCGGACACAGATCACCCTAATAGTGACATCATACGAAACACCTATTTGCAACAAAACAACACAGAGTAAATTATCGTACAAAAGAGCTAAAACCTCTATAAATTCTTAATGACAACAATTGTAATGCCTCCATAAGTTCCCTCTGACCTAGGAAACATAATAAATATTTCAAGCACAAGGGATTGTGGGTATTCCCCATATCTTATTTTTGTACTTAATCGTTTGAGTTATTAACCCTTCAAAGACTTAAGTCTATAGGTTTTTAAGATAAGTTCAATCAACATAGATGTTTGAGTTATGAGCCCCAAACTTGACATTTCATGTAATGTTTAATTATGACAACTTGATTTTTTCCAGTAATGACAACATTAGGGTTTACAGTGCTTGGCTAGTAGTCAAATTAATACACTAGTGAGAGCATGTAAAGTGTGTTTTAAGGGAGTTTATTTTCTAAATGTCTACAGGGCCAAAAGTGTTGATACTATAGTTGAATAAATCAACCTTTCCTCGCCCCTTCTGACATCCCATGGCGCCCATATTTCTCTGAGTAAACACACTCATCTTTCTCTCTCTGATCATGGATTGATTCTTGGGCTGTGTCCCCCAACTTTCTCCCCTCTCCCTTTAACCGAGTCGCGTCTCCCCGTGGCCACTTTCTGCATATTAGCACCCGAGGCCACACTGAGGAGGCAGATACGCATTGGCTGCCACGGCCAGTGAAAAACGAGCTTTAGAGAGGCAATAAATTGCATCCAATTTAGAGATGAAGGCAGAAATAAATGTATCTTTTCTAAAGACTGAGAAGAGGAGGAAGGGTGGAAAAAAGAAGACTCCAGATAATGTTTTTTTTACTTGCAATTTTCTTTTGAAAATGTATTTTCTGTGTTAGGTTTTTTTTTTATTGTATTTAGAATTCATGAAATAATCATGCTCCCATGTTTGAGATTGTCTTTCTGTGTTTTCATCGGTTCTGAAATTAATCACTTTTGTCTCGGATAGCGTTTTTGCATCTCGACTTGAAAATGCATTTTGAGTCAGCGGAAGCATTTGAAGAGAATAAATTAATCAGGCCTGATTTGGCATATACACCATTTCTTTTCTTGTCTTTTTTGCTTCCACCTCCTATTTATTATCTCCTCCTCTTCCTTTTTTCTGTCTGTTTTTCCTTTTTGTATAGCATTATCACTGTCCAAGAACTGTTCAAGAAAATCCAAATTGTTAACATCACATAGCTGGCAGGGATACTGAATATAAATATACAGTGGGGTCCAAACATCTGAGAGCACATTCAATATCTGGGATTCAATATCTCATTTAAACCTGGAAATAAACAGAAAATGTTAGGATTTTGTCAAATTTAAAACTAAGAAATGTTATAAATGGAATAAGAAATATTTAACACTCTGCACTATTTCTGGGACCAATTTCATCGCTAATGTTCAAAGCACACTCTTCATTGACACTTGTCAACTTGGTTGACAAGTACTCTAATTTTTCAATAAAACACTTAATTAGTATTATAGTTTGGTTTTGGATGAAATGATGCCACAACTGTGGGGACATTGTTTTTTACTGCACTCTTTGTTTACATTATCGTAGTTGTAAGCATCCATTTTTATTATGGATGTTCAGGGCCAGTATTCACAAAAAAAATCTAAAGGCTAAAAGTAGCTCCTAAAATTTAGGAGCAACTCTTAAAAATTAGGGGCATGTCATTCCTAATTTTTGAACTCATAATATTTTCATCTAAGAGTAATTCATGAAGCATTTTAACGCTAGAAGTAGATCACGGCAGCTTAGAAGTCCTCCTGAGGACTTCTAAATCCCTAAGAGTGACTCACAAATGATCCAAAGCATGCCTTCTGTCATCAGTCCACATGAAAAAAACTTTTTCTATTATTATTATGACATCAACTTTTTGAAAATGTATCGCCTGTATCACAGTTGAGTCGAAGAATTTTAATAATATAACATTATAATATTATAAACATTGTAATATTGACATTGACTTTTAAAAAAGGTATCATCTGAATTGCGTTGAATTAGTTAGTTAGTGAACTCTCCAACGAACCGAAACAACCCAGTTACACAGGAGATAAACTTTGACAACTTTGCGCTCACTGGCCACAGGCAAAGCAAAATTGTGTGGCGTGGATGAATTGGGAAATTCTGTCACCTGTCAGCACAGATTCATCTATCATATGCCCTCTCCTGACCACACATCATCCTACAGTTCATAGCGTATGTTTTCCTGTGGATGTGTGCTCGCTTCATAGAAAAATATAGCATTCACGGTCATCGTGGGGCTACAATGTGTAGTTGATACAGTAGACGGGACATTCATTGCACCAACACATGATGAAGAAATATTAATCAACCGAAAAATCTATCTGTCTGTCTGTCTGTCTGTCTGTCTGTCTATCTTATATTTGTTAAATGTATATTCCGCTATGAAGAATTTGCTGACAAATAGCGCTTCCCTGTCTGCCAATCACTTTGGGCGATTTAAAAGAGGCGCTCATAAAATGTGACATCAACCATAGCAACAAGGTCAACTACATTCTTTGACACTCTTACATTAAGATTTGCTTAGTAACACTTTCTCTTAGCAGTTTTGTGAATAGCTCTTAAGTAAAAACTCTTAGCTAGGAACTCTTTGGAGAACTCCTAGTGGTAAGATAAAAATCTTTGTGAATACGGGCCCAGATTTCCTTGCTTTCATTCAAGCACTCAATATGCTATTAACATTCTCAAATCATTCTGGAATAACATGGATCATCAGATTTTGCATACCAAATGCTAAGAAATTAATGTTAATTTTGCAGTTCAACTTCTCACTCAGTTTGTTTACCTGATTGTAAAAATAAAATTTGGTGTTTATTTAGAAAAATTACAAATAGACGCATTTTTATTTCTCTCCTCAGACTTTTGGGCCCCTCTGTATTTGTAAGGTAGTTTCTAAAACAGCAATGACCATACGTCCTTAAAAAGCTTTTAAATTGTGAAACAAATCACTTAAATTTACAATAAAGTATGTTGAAAAGAACAACCATTTTCCATCCAGACATTACTCCAAAAAGCTTTCCCGTCTCTATCATAACCTTTTCTAAAAGATTCGTAATGGCAAACTATTGTCTTTGTGTGCATGTAGAAAATGTGCACTCCAGAGAATTGCTGGTCTCCACAGGCTTGTTTATTCCTGCTTTATAGAGAAAACATTGTTATACCTTCAATATATATCTTACACCCCAACTGTGAGATGTCAGAACAGGCCATAAAAGGAAAGTCTCCAGTTTATTTTGGGCTATGCACCTTATACATTTTTCCTTTTAGAAGCGTTTTGATATGGGGCTGGATTGTTACTTGTGTACCATCATGTAATGGACAAGTTATGTTTGGTTGGCAAGATTATAAAGCTGTAGTTGAATTAAAGAAAAACACAGTATACTCTAACAATTGACAATCAAATACTGTTGAAGCCAAGGGCAAACTACAAGACTGAAGCTTGTGTTTTAAAGGAAAAGCGTGTAATCTCCAGACCTCTAGTGAGACTGAATGGAACTGAAAACATTTTAAAGCAGGTTTCCAAAATACTCCCCTTGTCTTTCATTAGTCAGCAAACAGATAATCCCACCCCAAAACTCAAGATATTGGTTGGATTGAAAAAAAAAAAAAAAATAAAAAAAATGGCACATCACCTTAAAGTCTGCAAAATAAAGCCCCAGACTGTAGCCATTTTGCAGCAAATACCCATCACTAATACTCGTCTAGTGTGCACATTTCTGAGAAACGTTGCGACTTGTTGCAAAACTATGGCACAGTTTGAACCGGTTTCTTATATCTAGTTTTTTTTCCTGTTCTCTGCAAATCAGTGCTGAAATAACCACAAGTCATCAGTCAGCTGTTGCATTAGATTATTCTGGTAATTGACACACATAGTCTGTGATTACTTATTTAAAGTGTGCACCAGCGCAACAGAAAACAAAAGATTGTGAGTCTTTAAAACGACAACCCTCGGCCTTGTAATGCACACTTGTCTTTTGCTTGTACAAAGTGACTATTACCAAATGAAGCCCCTTTATCAACGATACACCCCACCCTTTTTGTCTCCAGAATTAACCGAGTGATGGAATTATTCTCAAGTCCAATAAAATTCATCTGGGAAATAAGATATTATTATAAGCAGTCCAATAGTAATTCTTTTGGGAAGGATTTGATGTTATATGAACATTCAATTATACAAGCTAATTTACGGCATTAATAACTAGTTTAAAAACACACCCACCCTCGATAAGCTGCTTAGTGTGCAAGCTGTTTATCACAGACCCTTAGATCTGCCTCTGTTGCATTTACCTTTGTTAAGATAGCTGGTAATATGCTGTTTTATCATAGTAATGCTATAAAAAGTGGCTTATGTCTCTGTAGTGTAGGTACAGTGTGTATATAAAGATGCTCAGCACGGCAGGAGTTTAGCTGAGCTTAGTTAATGAATAATTAACTTTGCCACTGGTCTCAAAGCAGCATGTCTCTAAAATGCTGAGACTTTTTCGTTTGCATTTACAAGTGTTGTCCATGTTAAAATAAGGGGGTCCAGCCATTGTTTCATCTGTTTTTGTCTTTACCTAATGCCGTCTAAAGCTACAACTTTGTACATCTTGGAATTGGGTGCACTAGGAATGTGTAAAATGATATATTACAGCCTTATCTTATGAAAATGGTGTGACTTGTGATGTTTTTGTTTTGTTTTGCGAAATGATATTACGTGGTTCCTTAAATGTTTTTTGACAGTTCTGAGGTGAAATGTTTACTCTGTGGTGTAAAAGCAAGTAATATTTTCTCCAAAACAGATGAGGTTTTCAAGGTTAATTGTCTATGGAGTTTTAATTCAACGAAACCTACCTTCCTACCTTAAACCTAAACCTAAACGATAGTGTCTTAAAAAGTAAATGGGAGATGAAAAACAC